>NC_089208.1:2834748-3194748 GCF_963930695.1 Labrus bergylta | reverse complement strand
TGTTCGTATCAAAAAGCAGCCGAAACTTCACTCTTCAGTCATATTTATAACCAGAAGAGAAACTGAGAGAGTCCTGTCTAAAGTGCACAAAAATATTGGATAATGTTTGCACGTGGTTTTCTGCATTTCAGACAGTCTATGTACAGGCGTGTACTTGCAATTTCTGTTGATTTAAACTAGAAAATTCCCAATATTGGATGCTCAGGATATAGAAACATAAATCATGATTGTTTGATTTTTACTGGAATTTAAAGTTTAAAAAAAAGAAAATCTGGTTTTGGGACAACCTTAGTTAGCAGTAAGTATAATTTTAAGATGTTTAATTATTGCCACTTTGCAAACTAATATCTCACATTTCATTCATTGCGTCAGCAGCAAAGATCTTACCACATAGAATAGAATAGAATAGAATATAATGACTTTATTGATCCCAAACTGGGAAATTGTGGCGTTACAGCAGCAGGTTGTCCAAACACACAATATTATCAAATCTAAACACAATATAATATTAAATACAAAGTAAGTAAGCACTAAAAGATATCAAAAATAAGAATGTGAATATATACCACCAGGATTTAACTTAGCATTACTAGTCTTAAATATGAAAGATTAAATGTAAATGTTCAAAAACAGAGTAGTAAATGGACAGTATTGACATATGTTAAAGTGCATGAGTGTAGACATATTATCAGCAGAAACTATTCAATATAACGGCGAGTAGACAGACAAATGAAGTAAACATGAGTCCAGCTTGCAGCCTATCACAGAGCAGGCCTTCTTAATGAGTTTGTCCAGTCTCTTAGTGTCACCAGCTCCAATGCTGCTCCCCCAGCAGACCACAGCAGAGAACAGTGCACTGGCCACAACAGACTGATAGAAGATCTCCAACATCTTGCTGCACACGTTGAAGGATCTCAGCTTCCTCAGAAAGTCGAGTCGGCTCATCCCCTTCTTGTACACAGCCTGAGTGTTGGCCTTCCAGTTCAGTTTGTTGTCTATGTTGACACCCAGGTACTTGTACTCCTCCACCACAGACACATCCTCTCCCAGGATGCACAGCGGTGGAGGCTCTGTCCTCTTCCTTCTGAAGTCGATCACCATCTCCTTGGTCTTATCCACGTTCAGAATCAGGTGATTTCTTCCTGTCCACTCCACAAAGTTATCCACCAGCTCTCTGTACTCCCCCTCTTGCCCATCACTTATACACCCCACCACCGCAGAGTCATCAGAAAACTTCTGCAAGTGGCATGACCTGGAGTTGTACTGAAAGTCAGAGGTGTACAAGGTGAAAAGGAAAGGAGACAGCACAGTACCCTGTGGAGCTCCTGTACCGCTCTCCACCATTCCAGACTGAACACTGCCAAGTCGGACAAACTGTGGTCTGTCTGTCAGGTAGTCAGTAATCCAGGAGGTGATGGACGAGTCCACACCCATCAACTGCAGCGTCTCTTCAGCAGTTGTTGCTGGATGGTGTTTAATGCACTGGAGAAATCAAAAAAGTGATTCTCACAGTGCAGCCGTTTCCCTCCAGATGTGAGTGAGCACGCTGCAGCAGGTAGATGATGGCATCGTCCACTCCCAGGTGTGGCTGGTAGGCAAATTGTAGAGGGTCAAGACGAGCCTCTCCAACACTTTGATCACATGAGATGTGAGAGCCACTGGTCGATAGTCACTGAGATCAGATGATGTCGTCTTCTTTGGGACCAAAGATCCATCTTTTGAGATCCAATTTGTCAATCTGAGATCTGCTTTGTAGACTTGAGGGAACCTCAAAATAATGTGCTTCAGTGTCTTTATCATGACTGCTGCGAGCATTAGAGAGCGCCATCATGCATTTAAGTTTCAGTAGTTGTTAAACATTTTTATGTAATCTACCAATTCTCCACCTGATCATTCCAGAAAGATCGATCCAGTAGATTGTCTCTGATTGTACGATTATGTACATAGTGGTTTACTCGTACAAACGTGTGAGACCCAAGCGTGTTATTCAATCTCTCACTCCAGCTCCTCTTACTAAATTATTATCTGAAAAGGAATCAAAGAAGAAGAAGAGAAGACGTTTTTTTATTGGGCAGATGGAATCACCTGATGAACAAAACTCTGACTTGTTTTCATTGTCAAACGGGACAGAAGAAGTCGGCATTGTGGGAGTCTTACACCAAAAGAAGTCATTTAAAAAAACATCAGTATCAGTGATCAGCTAAATTGTTATTACAAAAATCGGTCATCGGCCCTTTTTTCAATCGATGCATCTCTAGTTGTCATTGTTATGAAGTGCTCAGCATACGGATTAGTAGAAGTTGCTTAATTTGTGTGACTTTAGTTGCCCTCCATAGTTGCTCTCCAATGTGAATTGTTCCTCCTTGTTTGTTCCAAACTGGATTTGTTTCAATATTGATTCTTGTAAAATACAGAGATGTCTAAACTGAGAGACTGAAGTAGTTTTGTCAGACTAAGACAGACGGTGTGACTGTTCTGCACAAGTTGATAGTAAAGCGTTTATTTTAAAATAACCGAAGGAAGGCATTACACTTTATCCAGTTAAAAGCATTTCAGAAAAAGCGCTTAAGGAATTAATGTACTGCGTGCTATCAACCGAGAAGCCATGTGAATTTATGTCGAGCTTATGTGCTGATGGAATTTCTGCTTGAGACGGTGTTCAGCTATCACATGACAATGGAGAGCTGCTGCTGCTTGTGTGCAAGTCACTGTTTCCATTGGTCCGTCTGAGTCCGAGGATATCATCGTCTATCTCTGCTCGGCTCGCTGGTTTTGAATGAGAGAGGAAATAAATACGATCCGAGCAGGGCTGGGTGTCGGAAAAAACTGTGACTTTTATTATGAGATAAGATAAACACACGTCTCTCATTGAGTCGTCACACTTTAAGCTTGTTAAATATGTTTTTGTCTCAGGTATTTAGTGAGCCTCATAGATCAGATTTAATGCTGATTTTTTCTTTTGGACAAGGTGAGCGTCCAAAAGTCAAGACTGTGGTTCAAAATCACACAAGTACGGACTTAAAGAGGATGGAGTTTTAGCTATAAGATGGAAATAATAAAGTTGAACTGACACTTTAAACAAAACTACAAGATAGAGCCGATAGGGAAATAGAGCGGCAACTAACAATAATTTACAAAGTCTCTTTAACTATGCAATATTTTCCTGGGTTAATCAATAACTGTTACGTCAATAAAATCTAAAAGAAAATGCTTATCAGTGTTTTTCTGAAAGCCAAGAAAAGGTGCTTTATTATCTTGGAGTAAACACAAGATCTGTATGCCTTAATGAAAGGATCCCCACTCCTGCACTCCTCTATGCCCTACTGATGAGTCAAATAACATCCTACATGGCCCTTAGTTTCCACCGACACCCAGCCAGTCGCTCCACCTTCAACAGACTCCAGTGTTTCCCCTATCCCCAAAGGTCAAGTTAAAAAAAATGTTTTTTTAAAGATTTGTTTTTGTGCCTTTATTGTAGAGATAGGATAATGGTTAGGGTCGGAAATCAGTGAAAGAAGTCACTTAGGGATACCTTTCTGATAGAAAAGGACAGCTGTCATTAAAAGTAACACATGAACACCAAGATTCCTTCAAGTGTTTGTGTCGTCGTGTCGCCATGTCGGCTTGTCCCCACCCCCCCAACGCTGTAAACCGAAGGCAAACACTGGACTCAGGCTCAGGTAGTGACAACACAGACACATGGCCCCTAATCAGAACCCTCTTTGGCAGCAGTGGGGTCATCAAGTGGGCACCTCCTTAACCTGTTTTTCACCTAGTTCGTCCCACAACACCTCTGACACCCTTTAGCCACCTCCTTCATACCTACTTGTGAAACGAGAAAACCAGAAAGGAGCGTCTGCAGAGAGATGTTTTGGGGATTTCCTACAAGACAAAAATCTCAAACAACTATTAAACTTTTTTTTTTTTTAAACCAAGAGTGTTATTTCACACCTCTGGATAATATCTTGTTTGTCTAAAGAAATAACACAAAATGATTTATTCACCGATCAAACAAGGTAGAAATCTTAACATTTGAGAATCTGGAAGCAGTGCATTATGGGCGTTTGAGACACAGTAACCTTCTTGTCTCAGATTGAATGTTATGAAGTCTTTATAACAATCAGGCGATTGACTGTAGCTCTGTGTGTTTGTGTGTTTCTGTTTCCTCGTCGTGCAGAGGTGCTGCAGCAGCGAGTGGCCGCTCTGGAGCAGGAGAGAGCCGAGTTCATCAAACTCAAGCAGCAGCTGGAGGCCGAGTTCAACCAGAAGAGAGCCAAGTTTAAAGAGCTCTTCGTGTCCAAGGAAGGTAAGGACGATAATCCCAAATCAAGTAGATCAAATAACAGCCCCTCGTTCTCTCTGTTCTCCCCTGATCCTCCATCTTTCATATCGTCACTGATCTCTCTCTCGTCTCTCCCCAGAGGAGCTGAAGAGGCAGTCCACGGCGCTGGATGGCGCCCAGGCCGAGCTGAGCTCCGTCCAGGATCAGCTGACTCAGGCTCGGACGGAGATGGAGACGATCAGAGCCGTGGCCACCGTGTCAGAAAACACCAAACAGGAAGCCATCGACCAGGTCCGCAGCCAGTGGCAGGAGGAGGTGGCGTCCCTGCAGGCCATCATGAAAGGTAAACTGAGCTGTGATGAGATGTAATGTTCCTGCTCATCTTGTAGAGTGCATACCCATTAGACAGAGACTATTCCCACAATGCATCGCTTCACACTCTGACCGTCCTTCCTTTGATGAACACAGTCTCATCCCATCCTGTCTGTCTTCTGCTGCAACCAAAAATCTTTTTTTTTGGTCATCCCCCCCCCACTCTCTCTCCTCCCAACTTCTCCTGTCACTCTTCAACTGTCCTATCCAATAGAGCGCCACAGAAATGAGTCCTAAAACCCAGAAGTAAGTTAGCATTTGAGCGCCATGGGGTCTAACGTCTGAAAGTCAATGTGGATTTTGAATGTGTTTGTGGTTAGACTCCTGAAATAAGGTCTGTGGTGAACACAAGCTGAAGAGATGTTGGTGTTTTGTTAGACCACATAAACTACGTTAGGTAATACCTCCACTTGTGAAGTTTGAAGTTTTTACTCGTCTTTAAAAAGGCGGTTGCTAACAAGAGGCTAAATGTGACTACAGTGGTTGTCGGGGACATTAAAGGTCATCACGCCGGACACAGAGGGCGGGAACTCTCTCACTAGTCGGAGATGTCTCCTGTAGGTTTAATCTTTAGGTTAAGGTGAATATTATGTTAGTAAACTATTTATTAAACTACGTGGATTAGTTTATCAGAGATCGTCTGAAGCTAGTGACGTCACAATCATCCCACCGTGGTGTAGTTAGCTTGTAGCATAGCGTTAGCTTTTTACTTCTGTTGGCCGCATTAACGCTTCAAACATCATAAAAATGGCGTTCATCTGTGAAGATTATCCTGCTGAACAAAACGCCTACGCTTCAGAAACGTGTGTTTAACACAGAGATTATTTTCTGCAGTGATCCAAAATCCAATGAAAACATCCCAGAGGAGAATTCTCATTAGACCCCCATGGAGATGTTACTTCAGGGTCGGCCTACAAAAATACGTCCTGTGGTTTGTTCTCTATCAAGGCAGATAAATCCTTCATTTTATAGTTGCTGCTGCATAAGGAAACAGGAGTTGCTGCTGAAAGCTGCCCGTTTTTAAGTGTGTTTAATGATTTTAAAGGACGGTGATGAGAGGCTGCAGTTCTCTGATCGGGCGATCGAATCTGACCTGTAGCTCCTTTCCCCTCTCTCTCTCTCTCTCTCTCTCTCTCTCTCCCTCATATCTGACTCTATCCTCTGTCCTAAAAGCTTAAATATCCCAAAAAGAAACCTTCAGGATTTGTACATTTTATTGGAACTGATTCCTCATTATCCTCTTTATCATCCTCACAGAAACAGTTTGTGAGTACGAGGTCCAGTTCCACCAGCGTCTGGAGCAGGAGAGAGCCCAGTGGAACCAGTACAGGGAGGCGGTGGAGAGGGAGCTTGGGGACTTGAGACGCCGCCTCACTGAGGGCCAGGAGGAGGAGAACCTGGAGGACGAGATGAAGAAGGTAGGCAGCGTTTTCTGTCTCGCTTACTGTTGGAAGCTTTAAAAAAAAATGTTCTGCAGCTGCACAGATTTATAATAAAAAGAGTTTCTAATCCTCCGAAGGCCCAGGAGGATGCAGAGAAGCTGCGTTCGGTGGTGATGCCCATGGAGCAGGAGATCGGGGCCCTGAAAGCGAAGCTGACCACAGCCGAGGACAGAGTGAAGGAACTGGAGGCGTCCAAGGTGAGTCAGCGTTTAATCGATGATTCAGCTGGAAAAAATGAGCGGATAATACGTTGTTAACCGGGCATGGTATTGACCAGACGTGTGGGCTGGCCTTTTCTGAGTAAATTGAATTAGTTAAGGTTCTTTGTATTGCAAGTGGAAAGCCTTTCCGCTGCTTCACTATGTAGAGTTTTAACATTTTTATATCAGGTGTGTTGATGTGAATGCATGTGGATAATCAGGAGAGGTGTTTATTATCCACTTTCCTGCTTCATGTGCAAATTTACACAGAGTGTCAGTCCCCTTAAATATCCTTTTAAACAAAGATTAAAACAAACTGAGATCAAGACTCACAGCAGACAAAGAGAGACCTGGGCCCTTATTATCTAAGCAGCAGACATCGACCAATCGGGTCAGCACAGACTGAAAGTTGTCTCCTGATCAAATCTTTCACATCATGTGGAGAAGTGGCTCAGCCTGACTTTAAAACCGGCCCTTTATTATAAGAAAGTGAGCATCTATGCCAACTGGGAGAAAAGAGGCGGCCCTCTGTTGCTGGTCAGTCGTTCATCACAGCCACCACCATCGGGCTGCATCGTCCCCACAACCACGGCGTCCTCATTCATGCACGGCCTGCTCCGACCAGCGGCCAAGAAGTGTGGACAACAGGACCGCGAGGAATACAAAGGAGAAATCCTTCCTGCATATTATCCCATATGCTCTTTAGAGACATCAAAAGTGTGCTGGAAGTCGGGCACATCTTCTTCCTCAGTCTGATCTTTCTACACGGCCCCGCTCCTGCTTCATGTGCGTTTAACTACCTCCTTTCTCAGAGTCCGTGTTTACCACCATGAGATAATGTTTTTAAAAATGTCTTCTCTCATGACACTCTTCAGAAGCACATTACAGATTAATGTTCGTCCTACTGAACCTCAAATGTGCTTTGATGTCGAGTACTACTGACCAAATGCAGCCTTGAGAAGTGGCTGTTAAATGTTGGTCGTTTGGATTTTCATAGATAGCAGAGGTTGTGGTTTTGGCTTCACTTTGTCGGTAACAACGCATTACAGTTGTGCATTTTCACTGTTACTGCTGGGCTTTTACTATCAGCATACAGGTGCTCTAAATGAAGCTTTGAGCAAGTGGTAACCTCCAGTGTTGAAATATGAGCCAATGAGGAAGTGCAAAATCAAGAGGTTCATCAGGAGGTTTAAAACCCGCCTCAGCTCCAGCTCTCAGTCTGTCGTTAGGTTGACTGAAAGTTAGGCTGAGTCAGCATTTCCAGCACGGCGGCTGCTGCTGATGAGCCTCCAGCGCCCCCTGCAGGAACAGATGGATGACGTCACTCAGGCTTCATGCATTAATATTTACAGTCTTATGATTTTTTTGACTTCTTATTCCTACTTTAACAATCAGAACTGAAGATGTTTTAAAGTCATTACAACGTTTTAAGCCTGAAGGAGGTCACAGCTGCATGACTCCATCTTTATGATTGGTAATGGATCATGTTACTATGATTACATTTAAAGGGGTCACTGTCAGTGAAGAGATCTGTAGCCAGGCTCTGCTGTTCCCCCTCAGGCTTTAAGCTAATTCACATCATTGTTTGGGTTTTTATGGTAATGGATCGAGTCTCAGCCGTCTCTACAGACCCTTTCTCGCTGAAGAGGCAGCTTTGGTCGGAAGGAAAACTCTGATAGAAAATGTTGTAAGCAGACAGACACAGTTAGAGACTATCTGGAAAAGAAAGTGGAGCATTTAGACGCTAAAGAGACATTACCCTGCAGAGAGGAGAGACAGAGGAGAGAGAGAGGGAGAGAGAGAGGGAGAGAGAGAGAGAGAGAGGAGAGAGAGGGAGAGAGGAGAGAGAGAGAGAGAGGAGCGAGAGGAGAGAGAGAAAGAGAGAGGAGAGAGAGAAAGAGAGAGGAGAGAGAGAAAGAGAGAGGAGAGAGAGAGAGAGAGAGAGAGAGGAGAGGAGAGGAGAGAGGAGAGGAGAGAGAGAGAGAGGAACCCAGATAAGAGTCCCCTCTGCCAGCTGATCCTGAAGCTCTGCCCTCACACACCAGGGCTTCAGGACACACCCCAAACAATCTGGCCCAACCAAATTATCTCAAAACAAAAAGACAGTTATATCAAATATTGGAAGGAAAGCACCAAATCACAAAGTCAATTAGAATTCAATTTGAGCCTAAACAGAGAGTACAAGCTGGCAGAGTAGCTGAGCACAGTGAGGGATGTGAAAGGCCGTCACAGACAGAGCTGGTTACCCAGAGAGGCCAGGCTGTGTTCACTCTGCCATCAGAATGTCACTTCCTCCTCCACTGTGACATGTATAAAGATTGAAGAGAGACTCTCTTTGATTACATTTATAATAAATATCCTGACTTTCTCAGAAGCTGCTCTATCTCTGTGGAGAGAAAAGTCTGTGTGCAGTACGAGCTGATAAATATGAGACAAAATACACTTAATGTTTCATAGAAATACACTGTAAAAAGAATTCATGTTATTGTTAATGTCTTTTATTCATATTTGTTATATTTGTTTACTGTATATATTGTAATCATTTGTTGTTCAAAATGTTTTCTGTACTGCTTTGGCAGTTGGAGAGATTCTGCTTCAAGTTGTCTCTCTCTACATCACAGAGGGGCAGCTTTTTTTTTGTGAACTCAAAACTTGAGAAGAATAAATCAGAGCTTCATGTTTCTCTCTTACAGGTCAAGGAGCTCAATCACGTTCTGGAGGCGGAGAAGTCGTGTCGTACCGACCTGGAGATGTACGTGGCTGTGTTGAACACACAGAAGTCCGTCCTGCAGGAAGACGCAGAGAAACTCCGGAAAGAGCTCCATGAAGGTACTGCGATTTATTTTCTTATGAAGACAAAGCAACATGTTGTCTCTCTCTTTTGTCATGTGTGCTCATGTTCCAGAATTGGACCCAGTAGTGTTTATCTGTTGAAATGTACAGAAAGGTGATGTCTTTCTTATCAGAAATGGGGCACAGAAGCGTTAAAATGTGCGTCCTGCAGGTAAGTTATGAGACCTGGCAGCCTGCCGCTTTTTAGGAGTCAAATACGGGGCGGCTGCTCAGCAGGTGAACTGAGCTCTGTGAGGGTCCTGAATAATACATTTCTTATAATCCTAGTGGAGGTGTGTTGGAAAAACAAACACATTTTTATACTAAAACTCCAAAAAGATAAAAAGCTGAAAAACAGAACAGGAAGAATCAAATAAAAATCCATCCCCATCCCCAGGAACATAAATGTAAACTTTAAATGTTAGTCTCTGTGAAATGTGACGTCTAAAACAGGCCCTCTCTCTCTCTCTCTCTCTCTTTATTTCTTTCGGTGTCTCTCGTTTGTTGCCGCTCGTCGCTCAGTGTGTCACAAACTGGAGTTGGAGCGGCAGCAGCACAACCAGCTGAAGCACACGTGGCAGAGAGCCAACGACCAGTTCCTCGAGTCCCAGCGGCTCCTCATGAGGGACATGCAGAGGATAGAGAGCGTGCTGTCGTCAGAGCAGCTGCGCCAGGTGGAGGAGATGAAGAAGAAAGACCAGGTACACACACACACACACACATACAGACACACACACACACACACACACACACACACACACACACACACACACAGACACAGACACAGACACAGACACACACACACACAGACACACACAGACACACACACACACACACACACACAGGCACACACACAGACACACACACACACACACACACACACACACACAGACACACACACACACAGACACACACACAGACACACACACACACACACAGACACACACAGACACACACACACACACACAGACACACACACACACACACAGACACACACACACACAGACACACACACACACACAGACACACACACACACACACACACACAGACACACACAGACACACACACACACACACACACAGACACACACACACACACACACACACACACACACACACACACACACACACACACACACACACACACACACACAGACACACACACACACACACACACACACACACACACACACACACACACACACACAGACACAGACACACACAGACACACACACACACAGACACACACACAGACACACACACACACAGACACACACAGACACACACACAGACATACACACACACACACACAGACACACACACACACACACACACACACACACACACACACACAGACACACACACAGACACACACACACACACACACACACACAGACACACACACAGACACACACACACACACACACAGACACACACACACACAGACACACACACACACACACACACACAGACACACACACACACAGACACACACACAGACACACACACACACACACACACACACACACACACACACAGACACAGACACACACAGACACACACACACACAGACACACACACACACAGACACACACACACACAGACACAGAATGTATCTTGGACTCAAAGTGCTGCCAAACATTCAGCTGCTTCCACTCGAATCAGTAAATAAAAACAATAGAAAAACCAACATCCACACATAAACAAAAAGGTGCATAACAATGCTAGACAACACAACATATATTGCACAAGATCTGCAAAAACACAGTATGACTGCACAACCATCACAGCCTTAACAAACATTATTCAGAATTTGTATCGACGTGGGGACAAAAGAGTTTTCAAAGCGGTTCAGATTACATCGGGGGACTTATATGTATCGTCTGCAAGAAGGTAGAAGCTCGTACTCAGAGTGGAGGATGTGAGAAGGGTCGGACAACGCTCTCTGGGCCTATGTGACCTCTAACATTGTAAGGTCACGGAGAAGGTGCAGGGCTTGGTTTCTTTCTGGAGGGACTGAGTAAAGGACCTTAAATTATTTTCTCACCCTGAGTGTCTTTTCAGGCAAATTCTTTCTCCTTCTTGCAATCTTGAAAGATTTCTTTAACTGATTTATGAATTATGATTTTTAGAGGTGAAAGAGTGGGAATCTGAAAGTGTAGCACCACAAACATGGAAATGGAAGCTAAGCTGCTTTAAGAATAAACTGTAATGTGTATGAACAAGTGAGAGAAGTATTTGTCTTTTTCTCCTTCACAGGAGGAGGATGAGAAGGAGAGGCTGAGCCAAGTGAAGGAGCTGCAGGAGGAGGACGGTGGAGACAACACGGAGCCTCTGGAGGATTCATTCCTCGGGCTGAGCATCGAGGAGGTACGAGAATCCTGTAATCTGACTCGTCTCCCCGGGGAGGGAACAGAGCAGGCTTTTATCGTCTGACGTCATTTTTATTCTCCCTTTGAGTAACTTGATCTACAAACGGTTTCAACATGGCACCTTCCCTTTTGTGTGTGTGTGTGTGTGTGTGTGTCCTGTTTCGAGCATCTAAAACCCACCCTGCGGAAACTGGAGATTTAAAAACACTAATGGTTTTAAAGTCGATGCTTTTGAAACTTTAAACTCGATCATCTACCGATCCTTTTTTTTATTTTGTAAATTGTTTTCAGTAGCTGGAAAATCATTTATTGTTGATCGTAAAGGCAGCCCGAGCTTTCTTTCAATATCAAGTTAAGCTAAAGAACAAATTGACATTGATGACATTGTACAAAATATATTCTTATATTTATCTGCTCTTTCTGTTTCAGCCTCATGGTAACCACAGCGCACACGGCTCCATGCACTCCTTAGACACCGATGTGGTCGCAGGAGGACTGATGGACCCCTACAAGGAGAACCTGCGCAGAGTCCAGTCCACAGACAGCCTCGGCTCCTCACTCTCTTCTCAGCAGGGCCTCGGCGGCCACAACCACAAGGCCAAGTCGGCCAGCCACTTGGACGAGTCGGACTTTGGGCCCTTGGTGGGCGCCGACTGCAGCGTGACGGACAGTAGTTTTGGTGAAACGGCGTCGATCGGCTCCATGAAGTTGACGGGGAGTCACTTCCTGCTGACTAAAGATCAGGAGAAGGCCATCAAGGCCATGACGCCGGAGCAAGAGGAGACGGCGTCCCTGCTGTCCAGCATCTCCCACGCCCCCGACACCGCCTTCTTACCACCTGCAGGCTACAGGCTGGTCAGCGACAGCGAGTGGAACCTGCTGCAGCAAGAGGTGTAACACTGACTAGTTGAAACACATGAAACACATGACATCATTATGAGAGGACAAACATGCAGCACAGGGTAGAAGTTTAGTTTAGCTGCAGAAGATTAAACATTTCCATTTTTACTAACAGGATTAGTTGAAGATCAAATTTCTCATTTTTTGGGAGACAATAATTTACTTTTCAAGGATGCCCTCTTTCAACTAGAAAACAAATCATTCAGAATTATCTGATCCTCTGTTTTTCAAAGATCTGCAGTTGTGTTTAGCGTCTTTGAAAGGCCGACCTGAGGTTGTTTCTTTGTGCACGGGCAGGAAAAGAAAAAACACTTGAGCAGCAGGAGTATATCGTAAAGAGGATCTTCGGCTCTGTGTGTCTGATCGTACCACATGACCATCCTCCACTGTAGTCGACGTTTACATACTAAATATTTTAACATTGCTGCAGCTAAGAGTTGATCAAGATATTTTCAGTCAGAATCTGCTTTGTTGTCCAGACATGCTCACACACACACACACACAAGGAATTTGACTTTAATGAACTGTGCTCTCTATGCAGAAAAGCACAACATTGAACATCAAGAATTTACACAAAATAAGCAAAGACTAAAAGATTCCAAGACTAAATGAGAAGATATAATATATAAATGCAATCACATCACTTTACTGCTGATGATGACAAATAATGTTGGGGGAGGTGCCTCAGGGGTATTTATTTATTTTCTGTGAGAAAGAGGAACAGATTTAACCAGAAGTCCTCCCTTCGTTCTGACACAATCACCTCTGTGCGTTCTGAGTGTTTAAGGCAGACACTCCCAACCTTGGGGTCACGACCTCACATGGTGCCACCTGGAATTCAAATGTGGTCGCCTGAAATGTTTATTTATTCATCAATAAAAAAATATAATGTATATTACTAACCTGTGTTCTCGTCGGTCTGTCACCAGGTGAAAAACGCAGGCAGGAAGCTCGGCCGCCGTTGTGATATGTGCTCAAACTACGAGAAGCAGCTGCAGGTCATCCAAGGACAAGAGGCGGACACACGGGATCAGGTGTGTGTCTTCGTTCTCGTCAAACCAGGAGTGTGTTTACAAGCACGGCATTGTGTTTTAAAATGTTCATGTCTGTCTCGCTGTCTTCCAGGTGAAGAAGCTGCAGGTGATGCTTCGTCAGGCCAACGACCAGCTGGAGAGGACGATGACCGAGAAACAGAGTTTGGAAGATTCGGTCAAAGCAGGAAACGAGGAAACCACGGCTAAGGTTTGGACTTGCTGAATCACTTTCTAACTTAAATAAGTGAAATGATTTTCAAAACACATGCAGGTATGGAGGGAACAGCCCAAACTGTAAAGATATGTTAATATGTCAACTCCAAGAAGTGTGGCCGTGACTGACGTTCATTTGAATCCCATGTTGGCCATAATGGATCTAGAACAAAATAACCATGGCACCGTCTCCACCTGGTGTTTTTTTCTGAGCGACAGCGTCTTTTTTTCAATTGTTTATGAGGAGAGAGCGTTTGCAACGTCTTTTTTTTTTTTTTTTTTTTTTTTTGAGCGCTCTGCCTTTTTTATGCGGCCGCTCCCCCGCCTCTTGTTGAAAATATTTCAACTTTACAGAATGACAATGTTGATGTCGCAGATGCTTTTTTTTTCTCCAAATGTTTGATATTCCTTGTGGTTTTGCCGCCTCGTTTGGTCCCTGGTGAACGAACAGGTCAAGTGCGTCCACTCAGAAATTTAAAAAGAGGGTGCGATGCGTCCTTTTGCTAAAATCATCTTCACACACTTCATAATTTAACAAAAGTGCAGCTTAGTGTTATTCATTTATGATAATATAAGCATGAACAAAAGCTTTCTGTGTTTTTAATTGTTGTCCAAAGTCCTCTTTGTAGTTTCTTTCTCTCGTCTAATTGAAGATGATTTCTGTGTTTGTAGGTCTCTGCCCTCTTGCAGAGAGTCCAGGAGTCAGAGACGTTGCTCGACACGTTGCAGCAGGCCTTCAGTGAAGCCAAGAGGAACACGCAGGACCAGATGGTGAGCCAGCATATCCGTCCTTTAGCTCCATGTTGCTCATTCTCACCAGCTGCGTTTGCAGACTCTGACATGAGAAGGAAACCAGAGGCTGGCGGGACTTAAGCCCTGGAAAAAAAAAAAAAGAGTGCTAATTTTTGTTTTGACAATAGGCAGACATGCAGCCAAACTGAATCCCAGCTCGGGGAAACAGCAGCCTGTTAAGGTTTTGGATTTCACGTCGTAACGTCACATTACATCCACAACACAAATCTATGCTGACACGATGTGAAGCCCTCAGCTGCTGGATTGTTTTCTCAGTTATTTAAATATTCTTGCATTTCCCACAGTCATTACTAATTCATATTAGGACGGTCAGCATTAACTAGTTGAACTAGTTAAGGTCTGAAATTACTTTAAATTAAATGTTCCTCTGACACTAATATGTCTCTCTAGTCTGTCTACAAACCCCCCAATCATGAGAAAAGTCCATCCACTCCGTCTTCTGCCTGCTCCACTTTTCAGAAAATTTGTGCTCAAACAGGCCGTTTGGAGGTTTTCCCTTCATGACATCACAAAGGGCAGTAGCCCCTCCCCCAGGTGGGTGACACTCCCACAGCTAGGTGTTTGTTCTGCCCTCTGAGTCTGCCTTCTCACCGTAAACAATAGGACATGGAGCGAGAAAGCAGCGAGTACACCCAAGCCCTTCCAGAGAGGGGGCGTGGTCAGACACAGCTCATTTACATATTTAAAGCTACAGACACAGAAACAGCTTGTTCTGAGCATGGCTGAAATAGAGGGGTTTATAGACATGATCAAATACAGGATCAGAGTGGATTTAGAACAAGAAACTTCACACACGTTTTGAGGAGCTCTGAGACTTATTGTTGAAAAGGAGGAGAATATGTGACCTTTAAATCTAGTGCAGCACTGTGTGATTTCAGTCATAAAAAAGGGATCAAATCTTGTGAAAAATCTTGAACGTGTGGGAGCCCTGTTTGTTGAAAATGTTGCAAACTGTTGCGTAATCTCACTCTTCCTCCCTACCTCAAGTATTTGCTGACATCATAGAGCTTTTGGCAGCAGGATCGCTGCTTCTAGGAAAAAAAAAGCAGTTGAATGTGTGCAGGTGTTGCTCAATCCCCACAACAGAAAAGAAAATATTTAAACGCTCTACATCCCTTCAAATGTTACAATATTATTTCATAAATGATGTCAGTGCCCTCCCTTTGTCGAGCTGGTCGTTGTCCATGTAGTGAGGAGAAAAGAGGAAGACGTGAAAGAACAGAAACCTTCTTAATAATGAATGTGCCGCTGCAAGCTGTGCCATTGCACACACAACAAACAGAACAATGAGTCTGCTGCGTTTGGCTTTGATCTGGATAAAATAATGGTTTTCATACTTCCATCTTAAGTTTCAGTGTTACACCGAGCAGAATGACGAGCTCTGCAGGGGGAATCAGATTGCTCCAAATGCCACGTGTGAAAGTGCTGTTGCCTCAGCATGACAAACTTGACACATGATGCAATGGTTTGGTTTATTTTGTTTGGTTTGTTTTTCAGGTGGTGCTGGTGAAGTCGAGGGAGCAGGTGGCGGATGAGCTGAGTCGACTACAGCGAGACAACGAGAGCCTGCAGGGGAAACACAGGCTGCACGTAGAGCTGCAGCAACAGGAGGACTTTCAGATGCCCAACACTGTGCAAGTACGTCAAGCCTTAATCAGCATCAGAAAGAAATGATGGGCTACTTATCAAAACCTCAAATGTCTCTTTGAATGAACCAGAATGTGTGAACTTAGAGCTCAGTTTAGAAATGTGAGATTCATTCGTTTTTCTTAATTCTTTAAAGAGATGCACAGTCAGTGTGTCAACATCTTCAACACAGTTTTTTTCTCTCCTCTCCTCTCCTCTCCTGTCCTCTCCTCTCTTCCCCTCTCCTCTCCTCACCTCACCTCACCTCTCCTCTCCTCTCCTCTCCTCTCCTCATCTCCTCTCCCTCTCCCTCTCTCTTCTCCCCTCCGTCTCCTCTCCCCTTTTTTTTGCACACTGTAAATTGATTGATAATTTTTTTCACACATACTGGCACCGAAGTCAAGAATATATTTCCTGAATCTGATTTGGGTGCAAATTTATTTTGAAGTGAGGCTGAATTTCAGCCTGATCGCGGGTCGTTAGTTTTGCAGTGTACATGGGGGTAAGACGGCTGATGGTGTTCTTGGTCGTACGACTGCGCAGACTCGCACAGTGAGAGCAAAGCCACGAGCCGCTTCTCTGGGGCTTTTTTCCTGATTGTGCCGGCTCAAACTGACAGACTAAAATTACCATGGCAACAGCAAACATGCCTTGTGTCTTCTAATTTGTTATAATTTAGCTACTGGGCTGAGAGTGTGTGTATGTGTGTGTGTGTGAGTGTGTGAGAGAGGAGGAGTGTTTTTGCCAGGTTTTCTTTTCTACCTGTGTTTATGAGACAACTGAAATACACACAGATCTGACTCCACCCACCTTCTGTGGGAGCGATATTGACCCATCCTGGTTTTACTTGCAGAGTGTGATTTCTCAGGTTGTGTCCAACAATCAGGTCGTAGAGTGTGAGCACATAATTCATGAGCTTTAGTCGTGCGTCGTAAATGATTCAGTCGTACAGTGTGAGCGGACATATTGCCACAACATTTCTACCATCGTGCAGCGGGCTTATGAGATGGTCTATTCATCACCTAACGGCACTTAGTAGCAATAAAAGGCCCATTATGAGAAGTGGAGTCCCTCGTCTGTTGACACATCATTATATAAAAATAATCCCCTCAGAGTAGGAGCTGCGGCTTATTGCTTCAGTGGTAGCACCTGTGAGACTCCACCAGCTCATTTTCACTGCTTCATGACAACCCTGCTCATTTTTAAAGTCCCTGACAAGGTGGGAACAGAATCTGTTTTACAAGTGTGATCCGTCCTCTCTTAAAACACAAACATCTCCTCCCACACTGTTACTCTTAGCTGAGTTTTCCCCTGGCAGTATAGCAGGCAGAGTGGGCCCGGCTTCAGTGGAGGTGGAGTAGCAAACATGTTGGTGGAAAAACTAGCTGCTCACATAACATGTAATACATTGAATTGCAGGACAGCATGCTACTTTGCATCACAAGCACAATATTTCTTAAGAGAGGTAAGCGCTGAGCTGTAAAACCAGTCACTGTCTAGGACTCTGTCATATTGGGCAAGGTAATCCAATAAAGGCTGCCAGATGCTGAAAAATGTGTTAAGATTACCCACAGCGTTTCCCCACACACAGACGATACCTGGGCGGGCCGCCCAAGTATATTTCCAACCTGTTTCATTACATTTTTCATTTATTCATAAAATTGCTGCATGCAGGGTAGAGCGAGAGAGAGAGCGCATGAGTGCACGAGGACCTTGACAAAACTCCTGTTAGAGAGAGAGATTTACCTTCATCCCTCTTGTAAATGCACCGATTGAGGTGCCTTGCTCCTTTCCAAACTGAAGCTTCTCATGGCTTTGTTTTAAAAATGTTGGTGTACAGCTGCTTGATGCTGATGCTGTGCTGAACTCCTATAAATAACGGAATATCGAGTGGAACTTTTCAAAACGTGAGGCTTAGTCCTCGGATAAGCGGATAAATTGAGCAGATTAAAAGATGAAAGTAGCTTGATGCTAAAAAAAAATAATAATAATTTAGAGGGGAAAACACATCTGATATAAATTGAAACCTAAAAATATTAAAAAGCCCGGCCGAATGTTTTCTTAAAAGGTTTAACAAAGATTTAAATTCTTAATAAGCGACTAGTCTAAAGGTAAGAAAACAGTCAGATTTTAGAACGATTTATCTTTTTTCTTTTTTTAAATCAGCATCTAACAATGTTATAAGGTTTACAGTGTGGGGTTAAATTTAGCAGCGCTAGCAACATCAGCCTCCAGTCCTACCTGCAGCTGTGCTGAATGTGGTTACACACTGCACCGCTCAATATTCCAGTTAAACCTGACACAGCCTGCAGATTAAAATACTTCCAAACCACACTGCTCCTATGAGATATCTGTTCACTGTGCTTGTTTACATCCTGGTTGTAGAGTGAGGAGAGAGGGCTCATTAACCGGAGCTACAGCCATCTAGTGGTGGGTGTCTGTATCGACCGGCATCAAAGGCCAAAATTGTGACAGTTCAGACTAGTCAACTAAAAGCACACATCCCTAATATGGATGAAAATGTTTCCAGATCTGGGTACATCTGGGATTGAATGCTGGTATTGCTTTGATACTGACCCCCACCTCTGTTTTCAAATTGAAAAAAAAATAAAACTGTATGTTTCAACAGATTGGTACAAAGGTGTGTCATCTGCATACAGCACAACATTTTCTAACCAGAGATTTGAAGGATTTTTGATTCGTCTCCACAAACGGTGCTGCACGGTGATGATGATAATTCCACAAAGTGTTTTCTGTAATTTCTTGGTTCTATTCTTCTTCAGGAGCTACAAAGCCTGGCGATAAGGCTCCGTGAGGACCTGGTGTCGTTACGGACGTCCGCCGATCACATGGAGGAGAAGCTGAAGGCGGAGATCCTGTTCCTGAAGGAGCAGATCCAAGCGGAGCAGTGTCTGAAGGAGAACCTGGAGGACACGCTGCAGCTGGAGATCGAGGGCTGTAAGGAGGAGATCGGTGAGTCTCACGCCTGCTGATTAAATCATCCACACAGCGGTGATCAGCAGGTCGGATGTATGACTTAACCGATCGTATTTAGAGAAATGTCAGCGAGCAAAAACTCTCTGAAACATTTGTGGAGAGATCTTTTCATTTTCTGGATATTCTCTTCATTCTCTTCTGCTTTTGTTCCCTCTCCGTCCATCACTTTCATTCAGACATCTTGGAAGGTATGACAAACGTTTGGAATGAGCCGACTTTAACTGCTTGTTTGTGTTTGTTTATCGTGTAGCTGTCGGACTAATAACTGCAGTGAGCCGACCACGTACCGCTTTCCCTCACATGTTTTTAACTGTCTTTAGAAAAGGTTCCAATGTGCATTAATAGACAATTCACCTCACTGAATGCTGTCCCTGCTGCGCAGATTGAAGTCATAATGTGTGTCACTGTGAATTTAAAATGTCATACGAGGATGTTTCCTGTTTATAGGTGACGTTGTTGGGAAGCTTAGAACAATAGTACGTTTCACTCACAGCATGAACACGTCTTCTTTAAAGGTCTACAGGAGGAACAGTTACGAGACATTTTCAGGCTCAGCTGCAGTTTAACACGTCCAAATTCCTCCCAGAGAGACAGGAAGTGTTGGAGGGGGAGAGAGAGTGGGGGGTGACATGCAGCAAAGGGCCGAGGTCGGATTCGAACCCACAGCCGTTCTGACGAGGACTACAGCCTTTGTACATGGGGCGTGCAACATAACCGCTAGTTTATTGGAGCTCCCTAATTCGTCCAAGTTAAATGTTAAAGTTCAGAAAACTTTGCAGAACGTTTTTCACATCATAAATTTAGCAGAGCACAATTTTATTTATTTATTAAAGTTTTCTAATTTATAAAAAAACAAAAGGGGACCAAGTTTGATAACTATCTGCTGGAGACACAGAGATGACTTTGGTGCGAGTTTCTCGTCTTTTTAACATGACAGAGTAGGTCGTCTCTCGCCACAGTATCAGGTTTTTAAATGTCAATATGATTCTCGTAAAAATCAGATGATGTCTATACTTGTCTCGATACCACGGCAACAACAATACGAGACTTAGGAACCTTATACCGGCTAATTTCTTGCTTTATAATTGCCAAAATGACATCAACCTCTGAAGTACTTAATTGCATAAAGATGTTGCCAACATCTTTATGCAATTTAGACAGTGTGTCAGTTTACTCTCTCTCTTTGGGGTTAAAAAAATATGACTTAAGATCTGCAGTTATTTTAAACTTTGGTACTTTACCATTCTATAAATCTTTAAATGAACACAGATTGTATAGTTTTAAACACAGGGTATCCAAAAGTTTAAGTGTTGAACATTTTGACCACTTTAAGAGCAATGAGCTGTCCAAACAAAAAAATCAGTGCAGCCATTTTTATGAAAGAAAAGTTAATTATTTGTTTGTCACACAGACTCAGCGAGTCTCTAAACTTTAAGGTTGTGTCGCACACACACGACGCAGTGTGAAGTACTCGGTCAACACATCACATAATAATTCTAGAGAGAATCTCTTTGGCTTTGAGATCCAGTTTTCGGCTGTACAGTACATTATGGTCCTCTGATGAAATCTCTCTCCCACAGCGTCTTTCTCCAGTCTGAAGACGGAGCTGGAGCGGATAAAGGCGGAGAAGCAACAGGTACCTGCTCTTTGATATCATGAAGTATGAAACCTTCAAAGGGAAGCTTCCAGAGCTCTCTGAACAAAAAGAAGGGGATGTCCATTACAAAGTGAAACTCACTGTGACTAAAATGTACCAAACAAACTTTCTGTAAGTTACAGAACATAAATTGTTTGTGTGTGTGTGTGTGTAGTTGCAGAGCAGTCTAGCAGAGAAGACAGAAACACTGTCGAGCATCCAGAGCCGGAGGAGCAGCCTGGAGCAGCAGCTCAAAGAGCTCACCGCTGCAAAGGTTAGTAACTAACACATTTACAAACCTCTGAACTGAACTTACAATGTGCCTCATGTCACCTACGATATCAGAGTGTAGCTAACATCCGATTCCACCGAGCTGAGTTTCAATTCTTCATCTGTGACGGATACAACACATGGAGAATAATGTAACACAGCCAATGTCAACCAGTGACCCTCTGTTGAAATCACAGTTCCATTTATTGAGCCTACAGACATTAGTATATTATTTTTAAATGTGCTCAAGAATTTGCAAAAGGATAAAAAATTTTTTTAAAAAATGCTTAAAAAAACGAGCAACTTAAAGACCAGGTACATTTGAATTTAATCACATGAATCCCAACACTTCCTCAGATGGAGTCAAACATGTTTACGCTCCGGTAAGAAAGATCATTTTAACTTCACATTGACACAAAATGGATCCAGTTTGTCACTAAGTAGAACACAGAGTGTGTCAGTGAAATCTCCTAAAGCGTGTGTGGAGGAAGTCTGACCCTGAATTCATTCATTTTAAAGTAATAACGGGAGGCGGTGAGGCCGAGCTGATGTGTTTATTGTGGTGAGATGAGGCGTTGAACTCACACAAAGCACTCAGGATCTCAAATATCAAACATGAAGTAAAAAGTAACAGTGTCGGTCATACAGACTGTTGTCATAGAGACAGGACGGACGTGCAGTACGTTTCTTCTCAGAGCACAGCCGGCGCTTTTCAGCCCGGGAAGAAAACTCTAGGTGGACTCTTAGCATGCAAGAATAAACCTGCATGTTAAGAGTATAAATGTTTTACAGTTTTTTATAAATCTGTGCGATGTGATGACTTTCATTCAGAGACTGAGTGAGTGAACGTCATTTTAAATAATTCAGCAAATGTTCTTTCTAATTTATGTGTGTGTGTTTCTGTGTGTGTGTGTGTTCCCTGCAGAGTGCACTAGAGAGTCAGGTGTTTGACGAGAAGGACAAAGCTCAGCGGCTGCAGACGGAGCTGGACGTCAGCGAGCAGGTTCAGAAGGACTTTGTCAAACTTTCTCAGACTCTTCAGGTAAGAACGAGAAAACCGCTTTACGCACAGCGTTGTGTAATAAATGTTGAACAGCAAATCTGGCAGCAACACCCCCCTGCAAAATATCAAAACAGGACCACCAACTATGAATGTATCCTTCCAATAGACAAAACTCGATAGCTCCGTCTGAATTCAATTTATCAACACATCAATGAGCTTCAGAATTCTTGGTGTAAAATGTTTCTACAGACGCCTTAAACAAGAACACTTAGGACAGAGCAGTGGTTTGTTTATCTTTGTGTAGCACTACGAGTAAGTAGTTGAGAGAATAAGTGCTGATATGTTGTCGTGCTGTTTATATTGAATATATGTTTGCTGCTCATACAGTATATTCAACATCTTTAGTGTGGGGGTGTTACATGCAAACATTTTGGGCTGAGGCGGTGTGAGGTGCTCGTTTCTCGTTAAATTGTTCCAGGCTTGTTTTTCGTTTTCCCCCATGCATGTTCACATTCCTGGATTTTGTTATTTTAGTTTGGGTTGGAAAGACCGGTAGTCCTATTTTGGATTGTTTGAGTTTCTGCAGATTAGTTTTGTTATGAGGTAGTTTAAGGGGGAAGTGCAGAGAGCGACGGCCCATTACATGGCTGACTCAACACTTTCCCATCTTTTATTCTGTTTAGCCAGATCTCCAGTCCATTTTGTTTGTTTCTTAAATTGGTTTATTTAAATAAAGCTCTGGTTTTAGAAATTCGATTCATTGTCTGGCGTCCCTTTTTATATGTTTTGGTCTCCTAGTTCTGATTTTTGGTTAAATTGATTATACATTAAGGAGGCCGTAGCACCAGATCTCCAAAAGGGAGAGATATCTGTGCTGCCAGATTTTGCTTATGTGGGTTTAATTAGAAAGAAAAGACAACATATGTATTCACACTTGTCTCTCACTGAACGGAGACTTCATAGATTGACGGATCGTTTGTCTGTCTGCAGGTACAGTTGGAGCGAATACGACAGGCAGAGTCCCTGGATCGAATCAAAGTCATCCTCAACGACACCAACTTGACTGACATCAACCAGCTCCCAGAGACATGATACCACTGAGTGAAGACTGCCTTCAGTTTCACCCCCCCCCCCCCCCTCTCTCTTATCACTGGCCCAGTAACATTATTGATCTGACCCTCCCTCCTCCTCCCCCTCCCCCTCCTCCTCCTCCCCCTTAACCACAGAGGAAGAATTAGGAGGCACAATAACGGACACGGCACAAGGAGCCCTTTGTGTACATTAAGAGTCTTTGAACATAAAAGAATAATGAAGAAGAACACTACTAAAAAAAAATGATGTAAATAACTAAATGTGTGACTCTGGACGGAGGAGAGGACGCCTGTCTGTGTCTTGTTTCTACTGTAGATATGACTGTCTGTATTAGCTCAACCAAAAAGGTTTGTCGTCCTCTAAAAAGCACTTTTCATCTGCGACTTCTATTTCCAGGTCATTTTAAAAAACGATTGGATGCATCTCTTTTCTTCCCTCTGTTCTCAAAAAACGGTTAATAATCGCTTCCTTGTTCCACTTGCTTGTTCTTTTCCCCCCCGTGTCCCTCCACCCTTTTCTGTCTGTCCTCTGTGACATTTTCCAGTTCCAAACTGTTTACTTCTGCCTGTGACAAAGACGCACTGAAGGAAATTCATGGGGAAAAAAAATACTTGCACATAACGTAACTGGGATAAAAAAAAAAGGAACATAACACAATTTGAGCAATATTCTCCATTTCTTAATCAACCTTGACTGTATCTTTGCTTTGTTCTTAATGTCTGACAGAATCCTCGTTTCATTTTTAAAAGCTGCAAAAAATACAGTGAAGAATCATTCAGTCATGATCCAAGTTTTTATTTCTCAACGTCTCTCTTCTTCATGATCACTAAGCGAAACATTTAGAAACACAAGTTAAGCCAGTTTGAGGGCTAAAAGAACGGCTACATGGCAACAAAAGAAAAAAAGTTTCAATGGAAAATAATGAATTTTAAAATATTTTTTTTCTGCGTTGATTGGTTGCATCCTTGAATTGTTTTTGGTTAAACTTTCTTAATGTGATTCTACAGTTTCTAAGACTTTCTAATGTATAAAAGAGACAACACTGCTGTGACAGCAGAGAAACACTTAGAAGTCGGTCGGTGTTCGTCTGGTTTAATGAGAACTTAACATTTGCAAAATACACTTCACCATGTTTCTCTAACTCTAACATGTGTCTCTAGTCTGTCTACAAACCCCCCAATCATGAGAAAAGTCCATCCTCTCCGTCTTCTGCCTGCTCCACTTTTCAGAAAGTGTGTGCTCAAACAGGCCGTTTGGAGATTTTCCCTTCATGACATCACAAAGGGCAGTAGCCCCTCCCCCAGGTGGGTGACACTCCCACAGATAAGTGTTTGTTCTGCCCTCTGAGTCTGCCTTCTCACCGTAAACAATAGGACATGGAGCAAGAAAGACCGAGTACACCCAAGCCCTTCCAGAGAGGGGGCGTGGTCAGACACAGCTCATTTACATATTTAAAGGTACAGACACAGAAACAGCCTGTTCTGAGCAGGGCTGAAATAGAGGGGTTTATAGACATGATCAAATACAGGATCAGAGTGGATTTAGAACAAGAAACTTCACACACGTGTTTTGAGGAGCTCTGAGACTTATTTAAACTGAAGAAGAGGAGGAGGATATATGACCTACAAAGCGTTTCAGACCAAAGCAGCTGTCGCTCATCTGAGGCGCAGAGAGAAAACTCTCCTGGCTAAAAGGTCCCCGAGTTAGACACAGGTTGGCTTCAAAAAGTGCTGATAGAGACACTTAATATAATCCAGATTTTGATGACAGCTGGAAAAATTCACGAGCTGTGCCTCGTGTTGATATCCGTCTCTTTAACATATCTCAAAGGGCAGATGTTTGCAGGTTTTGTTTACTGAGGCATTTAAAAAATACAAATGATCCAGCTGTTGAGGGTGCTTAGGGCAAAATATTTATAAAATCATTTTCTTTCTTTTTTTTCAGAACAGAATAAAACACTCCGTCATTACTCCTCCCAGGGTTAAAAAGGAAGTGTTGTAGATTTTTCCAGCTCTGACTCAAGTAAAGCGGTCATTTCTGATCTGTAGTACAGCGATGAAAATGTTGATGAAAATCACTTCAAGATATTCTGCTATCTGTGGAGCAATTTATGGATTTAATCAGATGACAATCTCAGGACCTAATTTGAGGACGCCGGTGCATCATACAGGAAAAAAACTAAGACAGGCTGTGTTTGATTTTTCTATAAACAAGAATCATTTTATTGCAGCATCCTAAAAGACTTTCCATCAGCGGATAGAATCAAACAAAAACATCTGAAGAGTTGACAGACTCCTGCAGGACTTCAGACAAATCTGTAGAGTAAAAGAAACATTATTTTAGAGATTTGTCCATTTCCCAGCCTACTTTACACACCTGCTGAGCTTATGTGAAAGAGGAAGTTGACCTAAACCGAGCGGCAACCTCTACTGTAGAATAATGAAGCCAATGTGGAAGTGCAGCAAACTGTAGTTCCTCAAGTGGTCTGCAAAAACCAAGAAGTCCCCATTAGGTCCCATGTTCAAATGCTTATTCTTAGAGGAGGAATAAACATCTTTACAGCCTGGTTAGAAAAAACAATTTGGTATCTAGAGTTCATTTCTTTACTGGCACACACTGTAGAGGGGATAACTTTAAAATAAACTAATCCATTCTGATCATTTCAAGCCTAAAAGTATTCATAACTTTGCATAATTTAGGGGTGTGGTTGGGTTGACTGACATGCTGAGGAGTTGTAGCTGTTTGTCAGGATGCCAAAGACCCGCCTCAGCTTCACCTCTTCACCTGTTTAAAGACTGATTCTAAAACTATGATTCTAAAACTAGTTGAGATAACATTTTTCAACAATGGTGACCGCCACCGTTGGGCATCACCTCTTCAGAAATCAGTGGGTGATGTCATTGCGACTACGTCCATGTTTATACAGTCTCATACTCATCTGGTGACGCCTACAGGCTGCCAGATTGTCGTCTTGTGTATCTCACAGAGGGGCAAACATGTCAGACGCAGTAGTGAGATTGCACAGATTTAAAGGGACGATTCAGCAGCTTTTAAACTATCCGACAAACGTTTGATAAGGAACACTAAGCCCTAAACAAACACTAAAAATGAATTATTTCACTGTGTCCTTTTGAATCATTTTATTCAGGCCATATGATTCAGAGAATACCGTATTCCTCACAAACATTACTTCTCCATCTTTGTAAGTAAATGCAAGAATTAAAGGACATTTGGAGGGTTGGCGTTAATCAGTAAAAGTTGCTTCTTGCTGTGTGTAGGATTTAATTTCATATTTCTGTGGGCATCAAGTTATTACACAACTCGAAGTACAGGGGGAGGTGGTTCTCTAGCATCTGCTACACGCCCACATTTTGAATCTTCAAGCTGCAAAATCTGCAAAGAGGAACATACTGGAAAGTATTCTTAGACATGTCTGGAGTTGGACTAGTGGTTGGTTCATGCGCTGCGGTGTGCAGAGGCTACAGTCCCCAAGCAGTAGTAAGCAGAAGTTTCAAATCTGATCTGTGGCTGTTTTGTCGCATGTCATCCCCCCCCCCCCCTCTCTCTCTCTCCCTGATTTCAGACGCTATCCACTGTCCTGTCCCTCTAATAAAGGCATAAAAAGCCCAAAAATAAAACTTAAAGAAAAGAGGATATATGATTTTTAAAACCCCAATTCAATGAACAGTTTCAATCTTCAAAGTTTGTGAACTCTTTTCTAGTATAATTCAGTCTTGACCTCTGTGACCCTAAATCCTCTTTTTCCTCATTGGACGGTTTTGACACAAAGCTGCAAATGTGGAAAATATGTTTCTCAGAGGATCTCATAAAACTGGTCATAAATATCAAACATGCACTCTGCAGGATTGTTCTGTTTGAGGATGTGATGGTCACTGCTTTTCTTTCTCTCTTGCATGTGTCTCATGTGTTCATACTGTAGATATGTTGAGTTGATTATTTACTGTGTGGTCGAGTCGTGTAATGTGTTACGAGGTGACGAGGACGTGTGGGCGAGTGGGTCTGCGTTGCACTGTCAGGAAGCTGCACATGTTTGGTGTGTGTGATTGTGGGCTGAGTGCTCGTGTTCGGACACTCGCTGAGGACTTAAAAATAGAACTTTTACAGTGTGAGATGTGGATGTTATCCCCTCTTAAGGCCTTACTGCATATTAACTGAGCGTGTTTGGATTTTAATTGTCTCTTTATTTCATGTCCTTAAGGGTAACATGTTCGACTCGTGGCCCTCGTAGATGCAGACATTCACTTAAGTTGTCGAGGTCGTGATAGAGAGTTGACTTTCTTCTTTAATAATTTCTCATCTGACATTGATGGATTATTTGCTAAACGTACTTTTAATTCATAAGTGATTGGGATGAAATGATGTGAATGAGATTAACTTGTGTTCAGACGTAGAGAGAGCTCACACTGTGTAGGACACACTGCTCAGATTTTCAGTAAAAAAACAGAAAGTCACGACGAATAAAAACACTGAAAATCAGACATTTGTTTGTCTCATTGATCTGATGATTCGTTTTGGTTTGGTTTAGTCATTTTAAAAGGCGATGGCAGCAGGGACAAATGAGTTCCTCAGTCTCTTCATCCTGCATGTTGGAGGGCTCAATCTGCGGCCTGACGACAAAGGTTGACTGAGATCTGCCAGGATGGACTGAGCCTCCCTCAAACTCTTTCCTCTGTATAAAGAAGTACAGAGAGGGACAAACCTGCAATTTTGCCTCACATTTTAACAATATTCTGCAACTTTTTGTTGTGATTCTTAACGCTGAGTGACCAAAACTGATTCAATAAAACAAGAATAAAACATCTCTATAAAAGTGTTGTCTAAGTTAAAGTTCTGAAGCTTCAGTTTTATAGACTGAAATTAATAAAAGTGACTGAAGTTTTAGAGTTATCGTCTTACACTTTCCATTTCAATAATGGATGACTGAAAACTGACCCTGGATCAGCCATTAATAACCCAGATCCCCTCTTTGCTTACATCCCCTGAGACAGCGAGTGTCCTCCCTCTCTCCCTCCCTCACTCACTACCTCACTCACTCACTCACTCCCTCTCTCCCTCCCTCTCTCCCTCCCTTACTCACTACCTCACACACTCAATCACTCACTCTCTCCCTCCCTCACTCACTACCTCACACACTCACTCACTCACTCTCTCCCTCCCTCACTCACTACCTCACACACTCACTCACTCACTCCCTCTCTCCCTCCCTAACTTCCTCACTCACTCCCTCTCTCCCTCCCTAACTTCCTCACTCCCTCCCTCTCTCTCCCTCTCTCACTCCCTCCCTCTCTCTCCCTCTCTCACTCCCTCCCTCTCTCTCCCTCACTCCCTCTCTCTCCCTCTCTCCCTCCCTAACTTCCTCACTCCCTCCCTCTCTCTCCCTCTCTCACTCCCTCCCTCTCTCTCCCTCACTCACTCACTCACTCCCTCTCTCCCTCCCTAACTTCCTCACTCCCTCCCTCTCTCTCCCTCTCTCCCTCCCTAACTTCCTCACTCCCTCCCTCTCTCTCCCTCTCTCACTCCCTCCCTCTCTCTCCCTCACTCACTCACTCCCTCTCTCCCTCACTCACTCACTCACTCGCTCAGTCGTTCACAGCCTCTTTGTTTCTGTCATTCACATGTTTGCAGTTTGCACTCAAACACTTTGAGAGCTAAGTTTTGTTTGGTTCGTGTTCTGTAACCTTTTGTGCATCCTTGATAGGATACAAAGTGTGTCCTTGAAGCTGCAGGAGTCTGCAGCCTTTAGCTTTTTCTTAAAGGTGCAAAGGGACTCTGCAGATTGTTCGTTCCACCACCGGGGGGCGACAGAGGAGAAAAGTCTAGTTAGAGAGTTATGGCCCTGTTGTGAAGGTTGGACCACTTAGGGGTCCAGTCAGGAGATAAACCATTAATGTCATTAGGATTCATCCTCAGGGGAAGATCAATGTTTGTGTGAAATTTAACGCCGAGACATCAAATAGTTGTTGAGATGTTTCAGTCTTTACTAATGGCTGCTGTCCTAGTTTAAAAATGTGTCAGAATGTGTCATTCAAGTTATCATGTTGGATGACACATCGTCTTTACATCAAGACAAACCGGTCATGTTTCATTGTTTTAGCTCAGCTGTTCTTTGGCTGCTGCAGCTTCAAACTATAAAACATGAACCTCACCCCGACATCATGATAGTGTTGACATAATGCCGTCTTTGTGAATGTTTATCTACAGTCTGTTCTGACTCTGAAGTGGTCAAACGTGAGACAATTCGGAGGTTCCTCACTTTTTCTACTTTGACTTTCTTATATTTCAGAGGACATATGAACATATGAAAAGCATAGAGAATATGATGTTTTCTTTAAATTCAATTATTTTACAGTATTCAACAGTACAGCTGAAACAATTTCTGGTTAAACAAAAAGTTCTTTGGCAGAAAAAAATAAATTGGCAACAACTTTGAGAGCAACTTCTGCCCCTTTGAGGCAATATATATCTAATGGCACCATTCAGTTATTTACATGCTTGTCTTTGACAACCAGTTTAATTGATAATTGTGTCAGACAGCGTCCTAGTATAGAGGGGGCCCGCCTTCCCCACAGGGTTCACGCGCCGCTGACAAAGCAGCAGGAGCAACTTGGTGTTAAGAGTCTTGCCCAAGGACACATCGGACATGTAACAGTAGGAGCTGGGGATCGAACCCTTGACCTTTTGGTTGAGAGCCGACCCAGCCGCCCCCGCATATTCAGACTGTAGAATAATGTTTTTTGGATTGCTTCTACTTTAAACTATTATTTGTTATTATATAGATGTATTTTTTCTCGTGTAGCATGTCCAAAACGTTACTAGTACATTTGTATTTATTAATGTAATTTATATTTTTTACTTAAAGATGTAATAACTTCCAAAACTGTTCACAAACACACTGCAAGTCACAGCTGCAGAGCGCCTGCAGGGGGCAGCAGACGCGCTGATAATTATTCACCGCCACTGCAACTTTCCACGAAGAAGAAAGAGCTCGTACGACAGAGGGTGGAGGAAAAAAAAAAATCAGAGGGACTTCTCCTGTTTACAACAACATAATGGAGCCAAAACGGTCAAACAACATCTGCAAGCGTGCTTTACTGACTGGATTTACGTTATTTATTGTACTAGGTGAGTGTGTGAGCCCGAAGAGGGTGAAATTACCAAATGAAAATGTGTGATTTTGAGCTCATTATTTAAGGTGGGATATCAGGTTAGCCTGTTAGCAGTGTTGTATCGCATCTCATGTACGGGAGACACCTAACTACACCCCTAACCTCTGTTCACTATCCTGCTAATTAAGGTGTCTTTGTTCTCCCTTAAAGGACTAAAGACGACATTAAACACCGCCGAACACATTTATATGAAGGATTTAAACTTCTGCAACAGTTTCCACACCTCGACTCAACTTAAATTATATTTTAAGAAGGGATTCTAAAACTGACCGAAATGTAAATGAGAATCGGTACAGAGCGATGGCTACCGCCCTTGTTAGCATCGTCCTGTTGACGGCTGCTGAGTGGCTCCAGCACGTTAAACACAGATGCTTACACGTCTGATTTGAGATAAAAAAGGTCTTCTGGGTGTGTTTAATGTATGCCGATTTGAAGAGTGTAACACAGTAATGTAGAAAATGTTAGAAAGTTTTCCCTATTAATTAGATACTTTCAGCCACCTTAAAATGCTTTTATTTTAAATAAGGGCGTCGTGAGGGGAGAGTCCCCCTCGGTTACTACGTGTCCTACAGGGTGAACTAACTTAATAAGCGAGTGAGGAATACTTGCACTGATTTACAGGTTAATATATCGTTATTATTAGTTTAAACAAATGAACACAGATGCTTTAAAGTAGTGACAACCCTTCAGATATTTATACAGCACGACTTTACCTTGACTAGCTTAGCATCTGATGTCCCTGTTGGATAGCCTCTCTCTGGCCCACATAGTTAATTTCCCCCCTTCATGTCGTAATGATATTGTATAATATGATATATTGTCTTTCCTTTAGTATGGGCTTAATGATGGCTTCAGTTTTTTAGTGTTATTGTTGCTGATGTCTGGATGTTCAAACAGAACTCAAACACTTATAAAATCACTTCTTTTGCTCAACATAAACTTATACTTAAAGACTCAGATTCTGCAGTAGCAGCTCTGGGATGAGTCCTGCATGACATGGGGATTAAACTGATGCAGCAGATGAATAAAGTTTAGCACTGGATCTTTAATTTCCTATTTAAACTTAGCACACAAAAACAGCACACACTATTCAAAAACATGCTTTCTTAGTTCGGCTAAATACTCCCCTTTAAATTAATGGAAAACATCCTCTTTAAGTTTGCTCTTTTAAATCTCAGACTAATAACTTATGACTGGAGGAAATGTATGACTGACGCTTCCTTCCGCTTCATATTGTGAAATTATCTTCTGCTGACTGACTGCTGCTGTCTAGGCCTCTTTTTTTGTTGTTACGCAGAGTATTCCCTTGACTCAGAATCTCTGTTGCGTTGCCCGAGGCTGAATTTCGTCTAATTGCTGTGTAAAGTGTAGCAGACGGGATGGGGTGCGGGGGGCTTTTTTTTTTTGTGCTCCTGTTTTATTTGCATCAAAAGCTTTTAGATCCTCCTCCTATTGTGGGAGCAGATGTGAAAGTCTCATGTCCGTGTTTGCCAAAGTTGTGGCTGGACTTTTTTCCAAAGGTGTTTACAAATCTTACAAAGGTTACAAAGAAAAACGTTCTAGGCAACGTCGCCCATTCAGAGCTGCACCTGTACAAGTTATTAATCAGTAATTTACAGTTTTAATCTTAAACCTATAAGAGAAGAGAGTTTCTCTGTGTATTTGGCACAGTGTCTGTTCTACCCACTTCTAAACCATTAACACCTGAACGATCAAAAGCAACCATTCTGCACAAAACTAAACACTAGGCCACTGGCACACCCAGTCCCAAAATTTAATAAAGCAGTTTCTTAATCAATCAGCTCCTTTAGTTTATCCGTGATCTGACCTTCATTTGTTCACCCTGCAGTACTGAACACGGTGATATGTTTGCTTTTAGCACAGAGGTAGAACGAGTAAACAGGTATTACCATGACATCCAGTGCTCATAAAAAAACGTGTTAACATTGGGGAAGTGATTTCACTCTGGCAGTCCACATTGACGTGCAATAACAGGCCAACAAGGAAAGAAAAGGAAGTGTTATTGTGTTGAATTCTTCATATAATGAGGGGAATCAAAGAGCTTTACAGAGAAATTAAACAAACAAGAAACACAATTAAAAAGAGCCGGAGTAAACAAGCAACCTTTAACTTTAGCTGTTTTCACATATGCTCCTCACAGCGGGAGACTATCCCTGTCAGACGGGAGGGGGGGCGGGGGGTCGACGGAAACACAACATCAACAAAAAAGCGGAGAACATACTGGAGAACAGAAAATGTAATGCAGCCGTTTATGTACATGCACAGAGATCGTAGCGGTCGCCTGCAGCAGTCACATGATGTAAACACACTCAGGCTTTCTGCGGAAGGAATACGAGGAGGTCTGGCAGGAGAAACTCCAGGAGTGAAAAATCCGACTGTTGGCGTTCACACATACAGCTCCTCCTGGAAATATCAGGAGTTTTTCAGGAGTTTTCTGCAAGTGTGAAAACCCCTATATAGCTCTGAAATCCACCAAAACTTCCGTCATACTACTTTGAGAGTGCATCTTAATAATTCATGTATTTATCTTTTACCGACTGATTCAACCCTTGTTTACACTTTTCTATTGGTTTCTGCCTCACACCAAAACACCACCAGAGAGCTGCTGATTGATCTCTTCATAGATAACTGTATCTGCTGATTGACCATTATGATCATCAGCTGAGTCATAATGTCGTTCTTCAGGCAAATAAAACAAACAACAACCCAGTCTCAGGCGTCCTGTCTGCTTCAAAATGTTCTCATCATAGTCAGCTTTATTTTTTCACTATTTCTGCACAGACAGGAAATCTGACTCCAGCGTTCGTTGCTGTCGATGTCCCAGCTCCAAGAACAATTTACAAAAGATAGAAATAGACACACGGCTAAAAGCACACACAACAAAGCTAAAGAAAATGTTTAAAATAAGCAGAACTACGGCATGTATAGGGTCTAATGTAAACATACAGTTTATGAAAAACAACGTCTGCATAAAGTTCAAGTGTTTCTGTAAATTGTAAAGGAATGTAAAGGATGAGAGGAATAAATATTGGCTGTAGCAGATTGTTCGATGTACACGAGTGTGGATGTGTAGAGTATAAGGATGTTGACATGTCGGTGTACAGATATACTGAGGCCAGGGTCAACGTGTGCGTCATCTGACAGAGCATTGCGTTGGCCGATCTCATAAAATGCACGAGCACACACCTGTGGATTACTTTGTAACAGATTCCGTCTTCTGCTGTTTCTTTATTTATTTTAATTATTTACTCTTTTACTGTTTAGTTTAACCAGTCCACTCTTCTGGGTGAGAGGGTAAAGCTGTGACGAATATCAAAGTTAGACAAAATGTTTAGGCTTCAGTCTCCAGCTTTCTGAAGTTTGAGGAATTTATGACTAATTGTGTTTGTTTTATTCGACTGTTTTCAACAAAATATCATTGTCGAACAATATCAACACATGTTTTGATATCACAGCTTCAAAAACATAAGTCCTGGGCACTGAATGTCAGGTTATTTCTTACAACAACAAAAAAATTACAGGCAAGGCCTTTATACTGTCTAAATTGCACAAATGCATTGACAATGTTTGAGTACCAAAACTTTGTTCAGTTTAGACCGGGTCATCTCATCTCCTTTTTGTAAGAGACATGCACAGAGCACCAAACAAATTCAAACACTTCTTTATTTGCTGATATGTAAATGGACCATTCCTGTTCTCTCTCTCTCTTTAGTCCTTTCAGACGGCTGTTTCAAGGCGCCATATTTATGCGCCTGTGAAGTTTTGCTTTAAATCTGAATGTTTGGGATGCGTAAGGGGGGGATGAAGTTACATCCCCCCCTGTAATGTCTTTGGAGGTAGTTACAGGGGCGAAATGGGATCAGCTGAGCCGTGTGTGTGCGTGTGTGTGCGCGCGCATATCTCTGACAGTGTGTTTATATGGCGCTTCCTGTCAGGCTACTGTAATACCGAAACGCAATGTGAATGTTTCTTTTAGATTTATTTGGGGGCTTTTTGAGCCTTTTTTTGTAGACAGGACAGTGGAGAGAGTCAGAAATCTGGGAGAGAGAGTGGGGAATGACATGCGGGAAAGGAGCCTCAGGTTGGTGGACCACAGCCTCCGTGCATGGGGTGCACACACTAACCACTAGGCCACTGAATCCCCCATGTAATGTGAATTGACAAATTGTATGCCATTGTGGAATTGGTGCGCTTGGTTAAGTTGCTTTTGCAGAAACAGTCTGAAAGGATCTTTATCTCTCCACTGATTTGTGTAAAAAGTCTGATGGACAATCTGTTTTTTAAGCTTCAGTACTGATGATAATGAAAATAACAAAGATTGTATTGTTTTTAACGATTGAAGCATCAAACACTTAATTTATGAATCCTTTGACTTTTGGTCAGTTTGTTGTCGTTGTGTATGTTCTACTTAAAGTAAAAAACTGAAGTAGAACTCTTCTGTTCATCTTTGATGGTTGTGACCAAAGACAAAACAAAAAAAGTTGCCGCTGTTATTTGTAGATTTGAAGCATCCTGTCTGAAAGGCCTTCAAACGTGAGTCTGTTGCTCATAGTGGACGTCCTGTATAATATTTCATTGTCTCACTGGTACCTGAACAAACAAAACCACTCCAACACAGAACCCCCTGTGTTTACTGTGTCAGTCTGAAGCCCCTCTAATATAGTGAGGCTCTACCTACAGTTATGTTGTATTACTTTACCCCCCCCCCCCCGCCCCACCTCCCACCTCCCCTGCTGAGTTTCCCATCCAGCATTCAAGTTCAACTTAAAGGATCTGCAACTAATGATTATTTCCACCGTTGGTTATCTTCAAATTATTTTCTGGAAAGTTAAAAATGGTCCATGTGTGTTTCTCAAAGCACATATATGAACCTTTGGCCATTTATGCTTTTTAGTAGATAGAAGAGTGGACGAGAGACAGGAAATGTTGGGAGGAGAGAGCGGGCGGGGGCGACGTGCAGCAAAGGGCCGAGGCTGGACTAGAACCCACGGCCGCTGTGCCACACGTGGGGCGCACAACACAGCCTGTTGGCCATCTGGCGCCTCATAATATATAATAGGGAATATGGATTCTCTTAAAATATCACTAGCAGGTAAATCTTTAAAGTATTATAGATGGTTAACAGACGAACAAGCCTGGACGACTTATACATTGATGGTTGCATCTCTACAAATATTCAGTTCCACAAAATAAACGATCATCAGACAGAAACCATTGAGCCCAAACGTTGTGACCGCCCTCCTTCAGCTGTACACAGACTTAACGATATTCCCTCTTCTCTTTTATTGACAGTCACAAAGTCAACACAAGCGATCGACATCTACGCCGACTCGGAGGTGATCCTGCAGAACGGCACGGCGGGAACCCTTCGATGCACCTTCAAGTCAAGTGAAGTCGTCAGCCACACCACCGTCGTGACCTGGAGCTTCCAGTCCAGTCAGCTCGACAATAAGTTCTCCAAAGCTGCGCACACGGTGAGTCCTCTCGGGGTCGTATATATCCGCTCTGGGAGAGATTCCCCCCCCCCCCCCCAGCTCCAGGATGATTTCCTGTGATTGTTTTTTTTTATCTGTTCTGTCACATGAAGAAAGGTTTCAGCTGCTCCTCTTTGTGATGGTTTTAATGTAGAGAGGTAGTATCACAGTGCCAGGCGTTTATTTATACTGTACTTAAGATTTATCATGTTAATAATAATGACATGCTGGTAATGAAACATACTGAAAATATACTGATGCCTCAATATGACCTAAAAATATCACCGAGACTATCATGGTGTTTTCACACTCGCATAAAACCCAGTGTTTGTCACCAGTGCCGTAGTGAATTTGGTTTGTGAAGTGGCTTTGTAGACAGGGGTCGACAAAATCAACACAGCCCCCCAGGAGCTTTAATGTATGTCGAACATTTAAAGGTCACATATTATTAAAAATACACTTTATCAAGGAGGTAGCCCCTCCCCCAGGTGGGTGACACTCCCACAGCTAGGTGTTTGTTCTGCCCTCTGAGTCTGCCTTTTCACCGTAAACAATAGGACATGGAGAGAGAAAGCACCGAGTACACCTGAGCCCTTCCAGAGAGGGGGCGTGGTCAGACACAGCTCATTTACATATTTAAAGGTACAGACACAGAAACAGCCTGTTCTGAGCAGGGCTGAAATAGAGGGGTTTATAGACATGATCAAATACAGGATCAGAGTGGATTTAGAACAAGAAACTTCACACATGTTTTGAGGAGCTCTGAGACTTATTTAGACTGAAGAAGAGGAGGAGAATGTGTGACCTTTCAAAACAAGAGTTTCCAAAGTGAATCATGAAACTTAGAAGTGAACATAAAGAAAGAAAACAACATGGCCAGCCACAGCAAGTCAAAACAAAGATGCACTCAATATGACATCAGACTAATGGACGAAAGATAATAAACACATCAAGATAAAATAAATATAAAGATGAAAACTAAACAGATTTATGTATTTTATTTTGTTTATAAACCAAATACACTTGTAGGTAGTAAAAGCTTCATTGTAAAGCCTCGTTTTTATTTTCATTAGTTAACAAACACATTTTTAATAACATCCTACTTTAAATCTTCTCGTTTGTTTACTAAAACAACATCGGCACCTGTTTTCAGTTTAGTTTCCAGACGTCCTCCTGCTTCACTCTCTTGTCACTTTCAGCTCTGTTTGTATTTGATCGTCTGTGTATCTTGTGTCTCTATCATGCTCGAGCGTCACAGTTTAATCTCTCAGTTTGTTTTTGTATCGCTGTGTTTCGTCTTCTTGTTGCCCAAATACAACACGCGCTTAAAAATAGAGCTGAAGACGTGTTTGTACAGCAAGTCGAAGGATTTGATTCACAAAGCAGAAGAATACCACAGAAGTCATTTTCAGACAGTAGAGATTTACTGTAAAGTGATAAAACTGTCTCAGTCAGCGCCAAGGAAATTAATGAATTACACACATCACTGTTTTTCTTTCTTTGACACTAAATCTGACAGCAGGACATGTTCAATATTTAAGATGTCAGTAGGAGAAGGTGCTTTGGAAGATTAATGTCTAACTTCCCAAAGTCGTATTTTTGCGTTTGTATTTTAATCAGAGAAAAATGTAAATAGAGCAGAGTACGAGTGTTGAATAGAGGAAGTTTGTGGTGCAGGATTAGAGATCATGTCCCATCCACAGCACCCGCTCCTCTTTGTGTACGCATCATTGCAGGCTGGGCGGGGGCCTACCTGTCTGCTCTGATATCCTGTAAACATAACGACATGGCCGTCGGGTTTTTAAATTGCAGAGTATTCATGCCAGAGCAGAAACATGCAACCAACATTTTAAGTCTGTCCACATTAAAGCCTCGTTTCAACTTGTATAGTCGGCTGAATAAAGTGATTATGTCAAAGGAGAAATCAGTAAGCTATCTTCTTATTGAAATGATAAAGGTATCTTACTCTCTGATCATTAAGGAAACATGCTATGTTGAAGTGCTGGCTTCTCTCACAACAATGCAGCAGCCAGTATGTCCTCCTTCTAACTTTAGATTCTGCTCCTGAATGCTCTGGATTTGTTTGGACCAGAGAAGGTAGGCGCTTTTAGGGCGACCCCCCCCCCCACACACACACACACACACACACACACAGCCGTTTTGGACGCCCCTCGGTTTGCCAGGTATGAGAGCAGTGTTGCTGCGATGGAAGCGGTCAAGAGAAGTGGTTCAGATAGAAGTGATTGTACCCGACCTAAAAAGCCTCTGCATGTTTCTAATAAGCTCCACGAGCAGAAACGTGCTCAAACTAGGATCAATATTGGAGATGCTTTTGAAAAATGGAGAGAGGTTAGAACACAGAAAGGTATGCCAGTATGTAACGGAGAATATACAGTCAGAACCTTGTCCATGACATATTTGTCAAGACTCGTTTGATACTGTCAATGCATCCAGTTATATGTAGCATTGACATAACGGTAAAAGCTGTCATCATGGGGTCAGAATCTGTTGCTTCATCTGCCATCTTGGATTAGAGTCATCGTTTTTATGTCACGTCGCTCCTCCTGAGACCCCTCCCCTCCGACAGTCAAAACGTCACCCTCTGAGGGTCTTGTGTGTGAAAGAGGAACTCAGGCAGATTTTAGGAGCAAGCTGTGCAGAAGTGTTCTAGGAAATAACAGAAGTGCATGTGTGAAAACCGCTCAAAATATCCTGAATAATCAGTTTCACTCTTTGTATCATTCCTGTCACTGTAACGTGAATAAGATAAGGAAGGTTATCCTCGGACTGCAGGAAGCAACCTATCATAACACAACTTGTCCTTCCTTTAAAAGCTCCGTTTACAAAGCTGACACTGCTAAATGTGACACAGCCATGATTCCACACACAGAAAAAAAAAAAACTCTGGCGTTTGTCCCCCGTGTGTGTGAGCCAGAGCCAGATTAGTGCTAAGGAGACTTCAAGCAAACGTTGTTATTTTTAACCATGGCGCCCTCAGTGATGGCAGGCGTGTGAAAGAAGTGTTTAAAAAAGACAGAAGAAATCCTGATCCTTAGAGAGAATGATTCACGCTCGTTTTATGGTCGTATCCTCGCTGAATTGTCTTGATTACGCACTGTTTTGTTGTCCCACAATGACTGATGTTCTGGTTATTGTCAATGTGAACAGGACTTGTGGGAATAAGGCGTCAAACGTTTGAGGAAAAGATGAGTTCCAACTGGCCTTGATGATTCAGTGTTGCTCATAAAGGGTTGAACGCTCTGCTATCAGTTTGGCGTTTGAAGCTATTTAGACAAACAGGTGTAACAAACACAATGCTTCAGTTTCAGGGATCTGGTATTCTTTGTGCACACTCTAAACAACACTTTTTGTTATTGTAGTGTCCTGTGGTTTTTTTTATTTTTTTTTTTATTGTGTTTATGTTGTCAACTTTTGTTCTTTTGAAATGTGCTCTCTAAAAAGATTTGAATGCATTGGTTACAAAGTAATGAACAATATGTCATTCATTTACTCGTGAGCTGAGTCAAATTTTACATTTAAAAAGACATTTTTAAGATTTATTTTGGGGCTTTTTATGTTAAGGCCAGACCGATATGGGATTTTTTGGGCAGATATCTATATCGTTCTTTCAGTAAAGCTGGTGACAATTCAAAATGTCTGCTATTAAAAATACAGATGATCTTTTACTAGAACCTGTTTTTAACTAAAATGAGAATCAGCAATGCAGCAGCCACCGCATGACAGTCCATAAACTTTAACAACCCAAGGCCACTACCTGGAAATGAAGGCTGCTAAAAACACTGCATAAAGCAGGTTTATGTAAAAAAAAAAACCAGGTCGCCCACAGAGACCCAGTACATCAGGAGGGGCTAAAAGCTGCTGCTCATCTTGATGTGTTTATCTTGTTTCTAGGTCAGGATTCCTCCAGTGTTCATCCTGAACTAGGTTTGTACCCGGAGCAGAGTTATCTGCAGAGTCCTGCTGCATCTCTCAAAAATGAACAGACCGTGTGATTAAAGTCAGTGAAAGCCCTGACTGAAGTCGTTTCATGTTGATAATCTGTCTCTCTCTCTGAGGCTGTTTTCAGGAACTGTGAGGTAACTTTTGCACAGCTGGTTTCTGAAATCTGGAAAGTAGTGTGCAGTTTTTGTTTTAAAGCAGCACCGTTGTTGCTTGTGGAAAACTCATAAATGTGACTTACAGCTTGATCAAATGAAGGTATAGGTGGGATTTTCATTATGGTGGCTTCCAATGACGGCTCATGACTTCTCTGCTGAACCAATACCCCATTGGTTCAGCAGAGAAGTCATAAGCTTTTTACACTCAAATATTTTCTTTTCTTTTCTGAAACCTTGCTTATTGATTCAGCCGATTCAAATATTTATTGGCCAAATGGCGATTGAACGATTGAATTGCCACAGTGATTGAACTCTGCTTTGGTTTCGGTCTCTGTTTTATAATTTTAACCTGATTTTCCTCCTCTTTTTTTGTAGATTTTCTACTTGTCAAATGGTAAAGAATACCCAGGTCTAGCAGAGTTCAAAGACAGGGTGCAGTTTATCGGAGACATAAATAAGAGGGACGTCTCGATACAGCTGAGTCCGGCTCAGTTCAGCGACAACGGCACCTTCTTCTGCGACGTGAAGAACCCACCTGACGTGATGGGAACACCTGCTCGAATGGAGCTCAGGGTCGTCCTGAAAGGTGATTAAAATGACCATTCAAATGTTTTTTATTGTTAAGGTGTTCCTGTGAAAAGTCAGTCAGAGCCTCAGGCAGAGATTCTCGGATTACACAAGAGCCTCTTGAATATGTAACTCCGACCTTGGCCAGACACTTGTGAGTTGTGTTCACCCACACACTGACTCTCTACACACACACACACACACACACACACACACACACACACACACACACACACACACACACACACACACACACACACAGATTAAACGGTGTGGGAAAATGCTGCAGTCTTAGCTTGCAGTATGAATCTGCCTCGTCTCCAGGCAAGAAGATGTTTAAACCCACTCATGGAGGTTTCTTACTCTCAGGATTTAAAGTTTGGTTACCTATGATCACATACATTTGACCAGCTGCTCTGGACACAGCTAGTGGGAGGCATCGCCTACAACAAATTAAAACCTGGATTAAAGAATTGTTTACCTTAAGTACCTGCTGCAACAACCTCTATACCTAAAGTACACAGGATAACATATAAACCCTCTTTACATCTCAGTTTAAACCCAGATCATTAAGTACTTAAAATGAAACCAACTTTCTCCTACAGCGGAATATCAAATGATGAGCAAAGAAAGAAAGCACAAGTGCAGACGTATCTCAGGAAAAAGGTCGGTTATTTCATATCAACAGTCTTTTATTTTGGGCTGGGAGAGTTAATGCCATGCTGTGAACTGCACACACATGGCATGATGATTATTCATTCATCAGGACAGTAAAAGCAGTTGTTTAGTTTGGTTACCGTGGTGTCGCTGGCGTGCTTGTTCCCATGAGATGCCGTCAAACCGGTTGCAAAGATTTGTCTGATCAGCACTTCTATGTTTCCTCTTGTCCTCCTGTTCCTGCCCGTCGTAGAAAACATTCTCACAGACTGCGAGATTCTGATGCACGTCATCGGAATCAGAATCATCGGCTTTAGTGTCTGTAATACATGTGCTGTCAGTCACACCTTTAAGGAAGCATGACGCTGTTCTTCTGTTAATAATGGATTTATTTTCATCTTCAGTGTAAATGGTAAATGGATTTGAGGTTGTATACATTTTTCTAGTCTTCTGACTACTCAAAGAGCTTTTAACACCGCAGGTCACACCTACACGTGCACACACTGAAATTCCCCATGATCCCAGTTTAAACGAGGTTAAGTTCATCAAATAGTCCCTCAGTGTCCTGGCTCTGTGAGGTCTGAATATCTGACCTGTAAAAGGTGATCCAGCAGCTGCTTTCTTGTTTTTGTTTTCAGATCCTTGAAGCCCACATGTGCATGTGACGGCTTGTTATCTTTTGGCTCTGTAGAATTTGCCCCACCCTCACAGTGGACCGTTTTTCTCATTCTATGTAGGCACTAGTGCAGTACCAGGATACAAGAATTTACCATGACAGGTTGTTTCAACTCTGGCTGAAGTATTTTAGATCTTGCTGAAGTATATTTCCTCAACACAGTCTTTTTGTCAAAGCTTGATGGAGAGGGATCAGTGAGTCCGGACTGTGACATCAAACTTCATAACCACGTTCTTCTAAAGTTACACAACAACATGTTGAGACAGGCTGAGAACAACCACTGAATGTGCTGGGATCTGTCACTAATTCTATTTATCTGTAAACCACATCAGTATGTATGTAAAACATAATTTACAAAGGCTGAAATAAATGTTCATAAAGATGGTTAAAAGCTAATTTAATGATGGTCACCAGATGGTTATAAAAAGATTAGAAAAATTCATACATGATATTTTAAAACTAAACTTTGTGTGTTGTTTCTGTTTTCTTTTTAAATCTTTGCAGAATCTCTTCCTGCCAGCAACACAGCCATTATAGTCGGAGCAGTTTGTGGTGCTTTATTTCTGCTCGTCCTCGTCGCTGTAGCTGCTTGTATCGTGATGAGGGTGCTTCACAGCCGTCATGAATATGAAGGGTGAGTTCACTGTCCTTCCTGTTTCAACATATATTAAATTAGAGACTTTCACAACACCACCTAGCGTTCTGAGCTCCAGTGTCTGTTTTAAATGAGGAGAGAGCGTTCGCAGCAGAAAGCGGCCGCCTGGAGAAAAAGCGCAGCTCCGCCTTTTTATTGAGCCCCTCTGAGTCTTTTCCAAATGTATAATAATAATAACTTTATTTATATAGCACCTTTTTAAAAAGACAGGTTTACAAAGTGCTTTAACAAACAACAAGAACAAACTAAACCAAACACAGAAGAACATAAACAACAGCAAGAACATAAGAAATGTAAAATACTAAAAATTATTAAATACAATTCAACAGAAAAGAACCCAAAGTGCACGATACCCAACAGACATATAACCCGATACTCCCTGTAGTTTACCGCCTACAGATCGTGTCTTGTACCCACATCCTCTTTGCTCCATGTCTGATCGAGAAATAAACGATCTAAAATTTAAAAAAAATTGTGTAAAAAGTAACGGAGCAGTGTTGATCATACAGCGGCCTGTCATAGAGACAGGACGGGCGTGCAGCACTTTTCTTCTCAGCGCACAAACACTTCATATAAGTGCTCCTGAGTGCACAGCCAGCACTTTTCTGCTCGAAAAAATGCTAGGTGGACACGAGGCCTTACAAACAAAAGTCCTTCATGTACAGAAGTTATGATTATTGCTCAATACTTTATCAGTCTGTCTTTCTCGACCACTCCTGCGCTACGAGCATTCAAGCTTTTGTTTTCAGGCCACTCTTGACTTCCTCTTCATACCTGCAGAAGCCACAGATCACAGATCATGTCTTCTTTAGTCGGAGCATTTTAATAATTGCAGACCCCTGCTTTAATTACTAGATCACATTAAATTGGAAACAAAAAGTCTGTAAAATACAAAAAAGAAGGAAGCAGAGGTCTGTATACAGGAGTCAAAGAGATAAAGCTAGGTAACACTCAATATGTCTGACACACACACACACACACACACACACACACACACACACACACACACACACACACACACACACCAAACTATATTTGATCCTGATAAGATAAAGGTGTTTGCACGGTGAGTGTCAGAGGTGGATTTTATGCATCATGTGATGATCTGGTTTCCTGAATCTTTGTGTTTTTATTTCCAGTAACATTTTTACTCCTTGGGAGATTGAATCATCCGACTGTAACACCTCGCTAACCCTTTCTCTGTGCATGGGAGCCGGGTTTACTCTCTCTGTGTTTATCTGTGTGGACGTGACGGGCTGATTTTGTTACTAATTATTAATATATTTGTTCAAGAAATCATCCGAAAGTAGACATAGTCTGACTTTGAATGTGGGAGGTAGTTTGTCGGCCTCGCATGCTACGGCCACGCTGCCTTCTCTGTACCTCTGAACTCAGTGAGATAACCTCGTACTGACCCGTGGAGATGACAGATGTTGACAGATGTTGACAGATGTTGGGCTGTTGGATGGTTTGAGTGTCAGCGGTCTTTGGGGTTTCTGTTTGCACCGGTGCCAGTCACTCTTCTCCATCACTGTTTGTTAACTCGACTAATTTCACAACTCTTTCTATTAACGTCTCTGATTGGCTTGTCGTCAGCATGTTGTCCAGTCATTGTTCTTCATCTTTTGTCTCTAACAATCAAAACTAACCACTGTCTCCCTCATCAGCAGTTTTCTATGACACGTTTACGTGGAATGTTTATAATGTACGATCACCTTCATATTTAAAGTCTCATTATAAATCACAGGTTTAATGCCTCTCTTACTCTTACCTGTAATAAAATGTCTTTACTAGAGGTGCACTGATGACCTGTTGATATGTTTTTATCTTCACAATACGCATTTACCAAAGTACAAATCAACAATAAGGCAGTGACGAACAATACATTTTAAAACATTGAATTGATTCCTTTTCCTACCTATAAACATAAATCTTCATAAAATAGAGACACCAATAACGCCATCGTTCACATGGTCAAGTCTTTTTCAGTTCGACCAACAACCAGAAAATATATTGTGATTAAGCTCAGTCCATTTCTGGTGTAAAGTCTGCAGATATTTGTTATACGCTGACTGTCAGTTTGATTAAATACTTTTGTTTATCTAAATGTGGATTAAATTTGTCTCTGAACCACCGTTCAGTGTATAAGACACTCTTTATCAGAAGGTTAGCTTCGTCCTGTAAACCAGAATAAAATACTGAAGCATGTGCCGTCATAACCGTGAGAGCAGCGCTTACATCACACACTGTGCACAACATGACGCTATTTAAAATCGTCGATGATGCTTTTCAAAATAGTTGTAATACAAAGCATGAAACCGAACAGTTGATGGCTCTTGCTAATTTTCGTGTATTATCCCGCATAGGTCCCTTTAAATGTACAGTGTAATTAAATCTACAGCATTCAGCCTCATAAAATAAAACAACCACAAACTACTTGTTGCAGCTCCAGATTTTGAGTTGTTTTCTGATAATAATTTCACTTCTGTGGTCATTTTAAGGTAATAAGTTTCATATAAAATGTGAGGCAATAAATACAAGTAAGATGTGAAAGTTATAAAACTGCTTTAAAATGATGCTAGTCCATCACATCAACAAAAAACAAGAGTTAGTGCTGTAAAACTGTGACTGCCTTAAAAGTAACTAGACACTTCTATTTACTGCAGATAGTCAGGGAGTTAAAGGTAAATAAGTAACGCTATTCTCATCATAGGTGACATCTTTTGAGACCATATCATTGTTTTCCTTCCTCCATACCATCTGAACTTAGAGCCCGTTTATATTACTTTGTTATTTAGCAGAAACAGAACTCTGAAGCTGCACCAGCTCTGATCTGTTATCTCTTAAAATCCCTTCAGTGCACCTCTGGTCTCCTCCCAGTAGCTCTCCCTGCTTTAGTATCTCTGCAAACCACTGGGAGCCTTCATGCCCTTTGTTTGCATTTGTGTTTCATGTGCTCATCTCTCATTGTTTAATTTTTTTGTCTTGTCCATTATTCGTTGTCTGTCTCCATTTGACTGTGCACCAATGGTTGCTCCCCACCGTGGCAAAATGGTAACCCTAAAATAGATGCACGTCCTTGGAAAGCGTGAGCTCTCAGGCTCCGCAGCAACGAAAGAAGGTGGAGTCCAGCCTGGAGGGCTCCAGGTGTACCAGTCCCTCGGGTCCACTACAGGTAGGAGCTGGGGGACAGAAAGAATCCATCGGCTGCTACCTTTTCTCAGGGACAGTGTGACATTATATTTGTTTTTTTAAAAACTGGTCTGGAAGGAAAGCACATCAACTCACGTCCACACAAGTCCAACAACAACACTGGGACAGTTTATTTACACTCCATGTGAACTTCTCAAAATAAATGATCACGATGATATTTCTTTTTGATTTAACCAGGAGAGAAACCGGTTCAGATAAAAAATCTCTTTATAAAGAGTGACCTGGCCGAGATCAGCAGCAGCACATGCACACGTAGGACCCTGAATGCAGTGAGTCATCAAAACGACATAAAGTAAACCAACCAAAACTCGTTATCGAATGAGAGTTCCAGGCTTCAACGTGCTTATTTGATTGGCTCTATTGCAGCAGAGTTAGATGTTAAAGTATCACGTTCATATTCAATATGTGAGGCCTTCGACAGCAGCTGATTAGCTTAGCTTAGCATTATAAATTGTAAAGTTTCTTCTCATGTCTAATATGTAAAATGGAACAGAACTGAAAACGTTACCTCTTTTCTCTTTCTGGATATTTGGGTTGTCTTAAAGAAATATATGATGAAAGAGAGAATGTACTACTTCTTGTACTTTAACAGTGATGACTAAATCAAAGCCTTCAGCTTTTCTGCAGGTTTCTTGGTCAAGAATCAACAAACAAAAAGAAATAACCCTACTTACTTTTTCATATATAGCCTTTTTTTTGTAAGTTATATTTTTGGGCCTTTTGCCTTTATTAGACACGACAGTTTAAGACACAGGAAATGTCGAGAGTAGAGATTGGGGGGGGTGACGTGCAGCAAAGGGTCAGATTCAAACCCATGGGCGCTGCAATGAGGAATATAGTCTCCGTATAGGGGGGGGCATGAAAACTCGGAGGCAATAAAGTCATTACAGCATCAGTTTGGTTTTTTTGCATTGAAAATAAAATTCAGTTTGAATGAAAGGTAAAAAAAAAAAAGATTTACTAATTTATTAATCTAGTCCTCATCACTAACTCTAAACAAACTGAGTTCTGACGTGGACATGTTCAGCTTTGTTAACGAGATATTAAGAAGAACAGATGAGAAAAACTTTTATTGCTCGACGACTTTGAAAGCGAGTTTGGCCTTGTCAATTGTGCCGTTCATTTGCCAACCGGAGTTAACCTTTTGATGAAAGCAATTTAATTTAAAATCAAGAAAATCTATCATTCAGGGATTCAAATGAAAAAAAAAAAAAACTCTTTTTATGCTCTCGATGATTGTTCAACACTCAAGCAAAGATTATGATTTGAAATAAAAAATATGTTGAAAATTACTGCAGAAGACAAAGTTCTTTTTTGCTTCTTTTGTTCATTTAATCTGGATACTCTTCTTTTGTCTTGTTCTGACTCATTTTCTGCCTTTTCTGGTTTACATTTCAGGGCCCGGTGATATACGCCCAGTTGGATCACTCAGGCAGCAAAAACTCGTTCCATAAGATGGAGCCTGTGGTCTACGCTGACATCCGTAAAAACTGAAGAGGGACCGGGGACCAAAAAGAAAAATATACAAAACCACAGTAAAGTATCAGACCTCTCTATCAGCTGCTCTTGGGAAGGGGTGGGCATATCTCAACAGGGACAGAAAATCGGTGCAGTCTCCATCTTATTTTGAAATTCTTTTGTCCTCTGAAAGCATGTTACTGTTATATGAAAAAAAAAAGTGACGTCTCCATGTGCTTTATTGTTACGACTAAAAAAAAGAGCAAAGAAACACTCCAGTGGACTGTACAGTACTCCATCACATCAGCCTTGAAATCTTTCTCTGACAAGCAAATAAAAAAAATGCCTTCATAGAAATCATTCCACATGTTAAAATACTTCTTTAAACTTTTTTTATTTTGTGCCTGAAAGAACTTCACACGGCTGTTGCACCGGCTCTAAATGATTCAACTATTTTCTGCTTCATGTTTAACTTTGTAGGACACTAAACTTTGTTTCAACACTACTTAAGACGTCTCTAAATAGCGATGGGAAACTAAACTGAGTATAAGAAGTGGACGTAGTCTCTGGGTCTGACAAGTTGAAATACAGCCATCACAGAAAAAAAAGCCAATAAAAGACGTGCCTTATACCTGCGTTTTCTCAATCAGGCAGCAGGGGGCGACTCCACTGGTTGCAAAATAAGTCATATTAGATGTCGACAAGAAAATGACTTTGTCTTGTTTGATTTTTTACTCGAATCATTTTCCTGATAAGTCTATTTTTTTAATCACTACTTTCAAGTCGTCTGTCATTTCGTCGGTTATTCTCCCGTTTAGAGAAAAATAAACGATCCAGTTAAATGTTCTTTAGGGTTTGGCTACCTTTTGATGTACAAGTCACTGCTCCTGTGGTCTTAAAGTCACTCAGAGTTGTTGACTTTTGTGTTTGATGCTTGTTTTTTGTGCATCCTAATCGATGTCAAAGTTACTGAAGTATGGATAATTGGTGCTAACAAAGCTAGAGCTAGCATTAGCTTTATGAATGCGCGTCTGCTAACCCCTTATCCAGATTTAATAACGTATTGCTTCACAAACCAAAACGGACGACTTTAAAAATAATGAACTTATCGTTAGTCCTCTAACCAACAGTGATGTCACGATGGCTACGTTCACTTCTTCTACTCAGTCTATGGACTGAATGAGATATTTTATCGCCAGCATGCAAACCAGCTAACATTGAGTTTCAGCTTTGTGGAAGCACGCACACAGCGCTGCGCTCCCCTGCTGGTTCAGCTTAAACAGTCTCGCCTCTGTTACTACCACCAAAGACACTACAGAGGGGGGGATTACTTTGCCCCCCCCCATTACACATAAACATCACGGCTTGAAACATCGGTCTGAAAAGTGCTTATGGCTGATTGACAGACGGGTCAATAACCTGAATGTCAGTGATTCTTTCATTTAAGTTTCTCTCTGAATCCTGAGTTTCAAACATTTAACAAAGCAGCGTCTGTTCTGTGTTTAATTAACCTGAACAGAGTGAACGTTTAAGTTTAACTTATCCTAACTCTTTGTTGTAATAAATTTCACATCTTAAACGACATTCCTTCTAAGCTATGCTTGAATTTACACCTCACCGGTGCAGCAGCCTGCTGGAGCCTCGGTTCATCTCGCTGTCGGGCGCTTCCACAGTGATCTTGTTTTGTCGGGGCGTGTAGTTAGATTTTACATCGCCTTCAGTAACTTTGCATGCAGCTATGATGACATCTACAAACTACAGTTGGTACTCCTCAACTAGACTGACATCGTATTTACTGTGAATGCTTCAGTTTTCTGTAGACTCCTGGCATGTTGTCGTGGTACCTTTTTATAAAGAAAAACCAACTCCCGTTTGATTTTCACCTCAGTGGAACGCCATCTTTAAACTTTCTTTACTCTGAATTGCCATTTTCATTTTAAAAAGAAGTGCATAAACACAAAAAGAGCAATGCAGCCTCTGTGCATCTTTCTGTTCTGCAAAGTGCAAGACGTTAACCTGCCTGTTTGTGAGGTGTAAAAATAAAACACACATCCTGCTTGTGGGTACTACCCGGGCAGTTGTTTAAGTTTTGAGTTCTTCTGAAATATGCATGAGCAAACAAAATGTGCAACTGAGGTGAAATCATCTACGAAAACTGGGAGCTGACATTTGTTGTTGGATGGAACAAATGCTAAATACACTGTTTGCATGGAATTTACTAACATAACAATCATTATTACAAACATATCCATCCTTTCTTCCATCTATGTATCATGTAAAACTCTTTTTTTTTTTCTTAAACTAATGGGCCAAATATATTTGAGTTCTTTTCAGAAGCTTTAAAATGCATTCCAAATCCGTCATTTCTGTTGTCTCCAAGCATTTAAAAGTCAAATGTATGTTACGGTTCTGTTTGTCGATGGCTCGCTAACCTATGAGAATGATGTCTGTGTTGAAAAAAAAATGTCTTAAAAAAAGTTCAGCTTCAGCCCGTGATTCACAATGCAGTAAATCTCCACGTTGACCAGTATTTGTATATATTTCCTGCTCGTGTAAGATATAGTGCTGTTTACTGTAACTCATTCCAGTGTGGTGCGGATGTGGTTGTCTTTCCCCAGAAGGAGAGAAGTTTGCTGTAGAGGTCTAGAGAGAGAGAGTTGGTGTTTTTTCTTTATGTTTTTCTCTTTTTTCAGTCTGAATTATTTCTCGCGTCACGCTTAAGCGTACAGTGTGCAGCGCCTGCAGGTGGTGTTGAGCCGGTCCTCTCAGATGACTTAAATTCAACTTTGTTTTGGTTAATTATGTACGCAAAATCAAATTTATTCTGAAGATTCATTGCTTAAGTGGCTACAGCTACCATGACCATGATGTGAAACTTGCATAAATAATTTATTTATCCACTTGGGGGCAGCAGACCAGAATCAGCTTTGTTGGCCATTTATTCTCAAATACACAAAATAAATTTGACTACGGTGACCAAGCTGTGTACATGACTTTGACATTTTAAGTTTAAATGGTGAATAAGAGATAATCAAATCTTTAAATGTGTTTGGAATCATGCTTATATTTACCTGATACATTTTAGTTCACTCCCCAGTCCAACAAGTGCAATCGCACTGCAGGAGATGAGTAAGAGAGCGGCTGCAAAGTCTGACGACGATGCAAATAAAAAAACAAATGTAAACAAAACATGAAGCGAATGCATACACGATGCAAAGTCAAACACATGCAGAGAAAATGCTGCACATTCAGACATCTTAAAGGTCGTGATCCTGGCCTGTCCTCAAAGTTGTGTTTGGCCATTTATCTGCTAAATGCTCCACAATGTTCCCGAGCTCGTCTAGATTAAAACAACAATGTTCTCTTTATGCTGTAAAAAACATTTTCAAAGAGGCGAGAGTTAACCATCTGTTTTCACTGTCATTTGTTTTCAAAACAAATAGCCAAGACAGCCACTTTAAACACTCCCAAGGTGAAGGATATTACGTTATGTTCCAAGTTATTTTTTGTTTAAACTTCTGCTAGAGGGAACTAGTACCAGCTGTGTCACTTTAAACTTTGTAACATTTGTACAACACATCCATTAGGATCATTAAAGTCTGAATTTAGAATAAGACTTGACAGCCCAAGTAGACCATCTGAAGTAGTTTGCAGTCTGATCCAGCAGAGGGCGAATATGTTTGAACATTACTGTGTCATATACTTAAAATCGTTCAAAGTGGTTTTATTTTGAAAAGTACGGCCCTAGTCTGTCCCCACAAAGGCTCTGAAGCTTGTTACACACCAGAAAACACAACGAGTGGTTAAAACAAAACAGACATTTAAACAATATCATCTTACACTACACCTCGTTTGAAAATATATCGACATTAAAAACTGAATATTACGCCCAGCCCTCCTCCAATCATTCCTCATGTGTCTATAAACTCCTCGTATGTGATATTCAGGCCATCATCAGAGACCACTGTGGCTGTGACAACACAACGCAGGCGCTGTACTCGACATGTTTCATCTTTTCTCTTCTCCTCTGTTGTTTGTTCTCTTAGTTTGCATGTACCTCCACATAGTCACCAAATCAAACCTGTATGATACTGCCAAAACCTTACTGCTGGTCGCTTCGCTCTGATCGTGACTTGTCGCAGTGTTTAGTGCTGTTGTAGAAATTGTGATGTAAACTATAAATTATGAAAGATTTACAGTTTGAGCGAGCTCACACGCAGCGTTCGATGTCTTAAAAGTGTCGAGTGAACGTTCACTCGGCTCATGGCGAGTCTTAAAGTGCGTGCTTAGTGTTTTTCGATGGTAAATAGTCGTGTGTTTATGAGAATTGTTTGGTATGTTATGTTGTAAAATCTGCACTATGTCTTGCATATCAAAGACAACAAATTCCCTGTGATTTTTTGTTTTTATTTGGGTTCATCTCAGAATGACCTTGGCCTCTGTTTCATGTCTCTAAAACTGGAATGTTGTACATTTAGTGCCTTTTACATTTCATCAGCTAACTTGAACATCTGCTCCAAATAGAAAAGATAAGATTCATTTATTTTCCTTTTATTGTATGTATTTTTTTATACACATAATATCGCCTCTGTATCCACGGTTCAAATTTTATATAAAACTTATTCCTGGCCAACTACATGTGTGTGTTTGTTGTCATTATTCTCACCAAACTGAGAACTTTATGACTGTCTAGTGTTTCTCTGGGATGTCTTTTTTTCTACTAATAAGTCTTTGTTCAGGGTAAAACAAAGACACTACTTGTTTGTATTCTATTTTTAAATATATTAGGTTGACATATTTAATTTTTACCAACATTGACACGCAGATTTTTACCAGAATCATATCGCAGTTTAAAAATCCGCCATCATCACAAAAACAGACCCTCCAGTTTGCATACAAGGCAAAGAGGGGCACAGAGGACGCTGTGGCCTGCCTGCTGCACCTCCTCCTTCAGCACCTAGACTCCCCAGGTCACTTCATCAGAGTCCTCTTCGTGGACTTCAGCAGTGCTTTCAACACCATTCAAAGGCATCTGATGATCAAGAAACTACACCAGCTCAACACCCCCTCTCGCCTGATCCACCTCATTCACAACTTCCTCAGTGACAGGCTGCAAGCTGTGCGAGTGGGCACAACCTCATCACCTGCACTAACCACCAACACCGGAGCACCACAAGGATGTGTACTAAGCCCATTCCTGTACACACTACACCAACGACTGCACCAGCCCGTCACCCACCACCACATACCTCAAATACTCAGACGACACAGCCATCATTGCCATGCACACCGACAACAACTCTGTCCAGGACTACCACAACTCTATCACAAACTTCACTCAGTGGTGTGACAATAACCATCTCCATCTCAATGTCCCTAAGACAAAAGAATTAATAATTAGTCCCCCCTCATCTCAGCACCCTCTTCTCATCAACACTCAAGCAGTGGAAATAGTTAACAGTTTTAAATATCTCGGAGTAACATTAGACAACCTACTCAGTTTTGAACAGCACACCAGTGACATCCAGAAAAAGAGCCATCAAAGACTGTCAGCCATACGCAAACTCAAAGGACTCTATGTTGCCCCCCCATCTCCTCCTGCTGCTCCATCAGAGCATGATCCAGCCCATCTTACTGTACTGCTCCACCCGCTTCTTCAACATGTTATCTGTAAAAAACAAGGCCAAACTCACACGCATCACAACCACAGCTGCTAGAATAATCGGTCTCCCCACACCCAACCTCAACTCAACAACAGGGCCATCCCATGTATTGCAACCTCACACACCCACTGAACACTCACCTCGCCCCACTTCCCTCAGGACGGAGGTACAGAGCACTAAGGTGCAGAAAGGCTCGCCTCGGGAGGAGCCTGATCCCCGCTGTAATAACGGTCCTGAACAAAAGGCCTCGCTGAACAGGCCAGAAATGGGAACTCTTGACTGTTGTCTAACTCTGTTTGTTTGTGTTAGTCTCTGTTTTTTGTGGATAAATGTTCTTTGGTGGGACTCGTCTGTTTGGACAGTAACGGTGCTGTGAAAAAGAATTTCCCCTCGGGGACTATAAAGTCTAAAGACCCTGTTAGATCTGGTATCAAAAAGTGTCCTCTGTGATCGGATATAAGTGCTGCAGGTCAGACTTAAACTATTCTCAACAAGCCACAAATAAAAGTTATTTTATTTGACATCACATATGTGTCAGAAGCTGTCACTTCCTGTTTGCTGCCTTTCATGTTTTACAGCCGTTGTTCCCAGAGTTTTACTGTCAGACATCCTTGCACAGATAACCTTAAATAAAGCTACGGGAGCCCCAAGCGGACATGCATCCATACATTTGATTTACTGTGATACGAGTGATTTCAGCTGTTTTCTCGACCTATTTTCCTTGTTGTCTCCAGATAACAAAGCTGGTTTCTTGTGCTAACGGGATAATATTCTAGTAATTGACAAATTGAAACATATAACTGGTCACTGCGATGGGCTAGCAACACAACATACTGTCTCATTACTACTAGAGAGGGAAGTTAAGCCTCCTATGTTTGATTGGAGCTCCTGTATCTTTGGGGATACGAGAAAACAAGATCCATATCGCAGGAAGACGCAGTAAATAAAATGCATGGATGCATGTCTGCTTAGGGCTTCCATATAAACCACTCAATGAAAAACATGAAGGACAGTGTTTAGTCTGAAATGTGAGGAAGGAGAGGGGGGAAGACACACCGAGGGGCTGAGGGCTGGAGTGGAACCTGGGTCTGCTGTGAAGAGGACTGAGTTCCTGATATCGTACACGCCCTTAGAGCACTGAGCTTAAATGGCTTGACGCAATTATATCCTCCACTAATAGAATAAATGTTAAGTAACCTTCACAAAGAAGTCCAAAACTCATTTCACAAAAATCAAAAAGTAGGAAAAGCAGCAAATCTGAACATTAAAAGAAAACATCCAGCAACACATTCTCTATCGATAGGCTTATTGATGTATTTCTGCTCATTTTCTGCTCAAGTTTTCTTTGCAAACATTTCAATTTGTGAAGCAACGTCAGCTGTCAGGAAAATGTAAAGAAGTAAAAGTATAAAATGGAATAACAAGACGAGTTAAGTAAAGTTAAATAATCCTAAATCATATTCAAGCCCCATACTCGGGTAAATACACAACGTTCTGTACCTCTAAAAGTGACTCAAATGACATCTGTTTAAAAAACAATACATGCTGCAGTGTGAGAGTGTGAGCAGCAGGGGGCAGAGTTGATCTACAGCATCACATCCAGCTGATCTCACTGTCTCCCTCAAAGAAGCAAATACATGCACACACACACCACAAATACATGCACACACACACCACAAATACATGCACACACACACACCACAAATACATGCACACACACACCACAAATACATGCACACACACACACACACACACACACACACACCACAAATACATGCACACACGCGCACACACACACACACACCACAAATACATGCACACACGCGCACACACACACACACACACAAACCCTTCAGTGATGCTGAGCTGCATGGAAAAGGAAACAAAAAGTCTGGGAATCCCGGTAAACAAAAGAGGGGACAACCCCCGGGGAAGCTGTGAGCATCATGTGGTGTGCTTTAATTGTAACATGAAGCTGTGCGTGTGTGTTGTTGTGTACACGTGTGTTTGTGTGTGTGTTTGTGTGTGTGTATGTGTGTGTGTGTTTGAACACATGACACCACTGATGAACATAACGAAAGGACGAGAGGATGAATGTGAAACTGACCCTGCAGTCAATGAAGGACACACTGCAGCAGAAGAGATCCAGGTAAGACTACTTTTTCTATTACACATTTTTACCAGTGATATTAAATTAAGAAAACCCAATTTAATACATACGCTTTAAGTAACTTAAATAAATATACTTCTGGGTAGAAGGGTACATCTAATAAAGCGTAATATTGAAGTAATTTCAAGGTTCTTTTTCCTAATTTTTGAGAGAAATTTACTTTTTATTTATTTTGCAGCAATGCTCTATTGTTATTATCAAGACTGAAAAATGCACTAATTTAGATAACAAGAAAAGGATTATTAGAAATTAAATGATTTAAAGACCTAACAAAAGTCCAATTGTGACTTGAAGAATTGTTAGTCTACACTTAGACATCCATGAACGTGCAGAGGCAAGTATTCTTTATTCAAAGTGTTCATCAATCAGTAGTTACAAAAAATATTTCTGAGGTTTTGTGTTGTTGTCGTCTGCCTTGACAGTCAGTTCAACCAAACATCTCAATTTTTTTGTGAACAGGTAATCTCAGAGAAAAGGAGACATTTGTGCCTCTTGCACTAACACCTGTGTGAGTGTACAGACCTTTAAGAAGAGGATTTGATTCATGTCAGGCCTAGTCCACAAGGGGGGGTAGTTTAGAAAATGTTTTTTTCTGTGCGTTGGTACACACTCACGTTTGGGGTCATTGTGTGATGCTGTCACTTTTGTTTCCATGAGATTAGTGTGATGGATGACGTGACCAAACTAGTGCTGGTGTTAATGTTTCTAACTGGACTTTAAACATGCTCACACATACACACACAGTTACTCTGCTGCTATGTTGACGAGCAGAGTCACCTGAATGGACAACTTTGTAAAATGAAATGGTCATTGCAGGGGAATGGTGAGAAAATCTTCCCATCGCAAGGACATCGTTGACTTGGCGTGCTCATGACAGCAGTAACAGTGCGTTTTGTGTTTTCTTGTGGACACAGATGTTTTTGAGAACTTCATTTTTTTTAGGCCTGTGTTCAGAAAAGTCAAACATTGAAGCAGAACTAAAAACTAAACAGTTAAACGTGAAGTCGACATCCTTTCACGACAGGACTCTCTACATTCAGTCGTTTTAATTCAGCAGATAAACTGAAGTAAAAAAGTGTGATAAAAAATGAACTCAGAGAAAACTCTTGAGATAAATGAACTACTTAAAGATGTGTTTTTGATGATACAAAGCAAGACTGAAATGTGAGAAATTCAACTCTCAGAATAAAATCATCCCAAAAGAAGATTTCAACAGAATCCTTTAAATCAAATCCACTAAAAATGTAGCTCATGATACGACACCAAAATTAAATATAACATTCAGTATTTTCTGTATTTTCAGTATGTTCTCTGTCGATGTCTGACGCTAAAGAACACAATCGGTTACAGGTTGGTTTTTCTTTAATTGATAGGACAGTGGATAGAGCAGGAGAGAGGAGAGAGAGAGAGAGAGAGAGAGAGAGAGAGAGAGAGAGAGTGGGCAATAACAAGCGGGATAGGAGCCTCAGGTCAGACTTGAACCTAGGCTGCCTGCTGGGAGGAACATGAAGATTTTTCTTTCTGATTCACAGACATTCACACAGCTGTTTATCAGTTTGAAGGTTATTATGGTTACAGTTTTGTTTGTGTACAGTATGGTGAACCAGAGAGAAGCCACAGGACAAATCAGAAAAAGGATGTGTGCTTTTTCAACACGCCCACATGTGTTCACCAGGGTATAATACTAAGAATAGCTTCTGATTACGTTTTTCTCCTGAATATGAAGCATCAACTCGTTCATTCTTCTCTTTAATTTATCCATAAAAGGTTGCAAAGATAGAAATATATATTTATGCTTTGAACTTCTGGCCTTGAGGTCCAAAAATCTTGAAATACCCCGAATTCCAAAGGGGGTTCGGTACGTGAGAACATCCAAACTATTCCTTGAGAAATCTTTCAAGTTCAGGATTAATAGAGGGTATTTTGGAGGGGATGAAGTCGGTGGGAGAGTAGTGGGGGTTGTGTCTCCTCCAAGTGGAGCATAAATCTGAACATCCCCACCCCCTTATAAGGCATTTCCCCGAGCACAGTGGGAGGGGGGATGCAGGATATTCTCACAGGATGTGATGGCTGGACAGCAGCCGGAGCCGAGCGATGTGCAGGGAAGAGTCAGCTGAGAGAGGAGTGCTCGGCTTTAGGTGTGTTTGCTCGGTTTCTATCGATCTGTGAGTGGGAGGGAGAGCGCGCTGAGGATGTGAAATCCACGAGGTCAGGAGGTTCTGTGAAGATCGGTCATCAGCTGAAAGTGAGGTACGAGTTCAGAAGCATGTTGTTTGGGGATTTTTGGGAGACTCAGAGTGGACTGTGTGAGCAGCTTGTTGGAGTGTGTGTGCATGGTTAGATTCTGCAGCAGTGGAAGAAGTATTCAGGTATTTAATTTGAGTCAAAGTATCAATACAATGATGGAAATAAAATAGTAAAGGGACAATTTTAAAAGTCATGAAGGCGCTTTTAGTTTGCAGAAAATATTTGACATTTAATAATATAAATACATATTTCAGTTAAAAGCTTTTGTTCATAGGGTTTTTGTTTTTGTGAAGGGTTAATACTTCTCAGCTGAAATATTATAAAGCAAAAACTTATATAAAAGTAGGAGGCAGCAGGAAAGGTGTTAAACTTTGTGTGTCATTGGTATCAATGTGTCAACAAGATTTGGCATCATGTTAAATATTTAACTTACTTTCTTCAAACTTAACTTACGTTTTGTCTGACCACTAAAATTTTAATGTGTTTTTTTTCTCTGCATTCAAAGTCGAGGAACAAAAGTCCTTTACATGTGATGTCAGAAATACTTTAGATAAACGCTTGTGTTGGTGATAATTAAATTCAGTATGGTAATACTTATTGGCTGATATATGTATAAAAAAAACAAAAAATCTGCATTTAATGGCATGAAAAGTGTGAATTTCTCAGAGGAATCGTTAAAAGAACACAAACACGATTTCTTTTATCATGTTTAAGACATTTGACTTGTCAAATATAATCTTTAAAATGTATCTAAAGATTGTTAGATGTTTAAGTTAGCTAATTCAAAGACAAAGAACGATAGTCTTCAAATGCTTTAGTCTGCAGGGGTTACATTTCATGAACATGTGATGCTAATGACGGCTTGTGTTCATATTTATTTCACTTGTGATAAGTATTTAATATTTCTTTACTGAAATAATAAAAGTCAAAAACATGAAAAACGCATTAAATAAACATGACAAGTGTAAATGTCTCTGTACAAATCAATAAATGAAATAACTATTATTAATAATCAGTCTTAAGATTGTTCTTTTAAATTATAGATGAGACAGTGGATAGAGAAAGAGAGAGAGATGACATGCGGGAAAGGAGCCACAGGTCGTTTTGAAACCTGGGCTGCCCGCTTCAAGGACAGTAACCTCTTTACATGGCCCGCGCAATCCAACCACTAGGCCACCGACGCCCCTTAGTCTTAAGATTGCTGTTGCCATAAAAATATGGGGATTCCTTACATTCAAAGTTCAATTTGTTGTGTTCAAGTATTTTTAATTTCATATTCTAAAAATAAGTTGTAAGTCATTAAATAATACTGATCTTTTATTGATCTTGAACATGAGATGAGTCTGAGATGATTTTTTTGTGCATTACTTTTAAAGTGTTGTGCAGCCAATATGTGGAGAATTTTAAGTTTTGGACTTTACACAGCATTTAAAAAAAGACACTTTCAGAACATATCTCAAACTAAACTGCTAACTTCTGAACAGACATCTGATTTGATGCATTGTACCAGTTAGCTTCGACCTCAGCAGGTCATCATTTACTGTTCCATTTTTTCATTCATTGTTTTCCAAGTAACCCCGATGTTGATGAAAGATGTGTCTGTATTTTAAGCAGCTACACATGCTTTTCTTCTGCTGTGACAACATGTACTCACAAACATCACGAGAGCACCCATGATGAATTTAATTTGCCCCTGAAGGTCTCACATTAGCTGTGAAGAAGGGATTCCTCATGCTCTAAATCAATCTGTTGCCTTACTTTAACACTTAAATTAAAGGTTAGCGCTGACTTATTTCTAATTCAAAACCCAGCAAACGTCTAAAGCACCTCTTTAAATTTCACCTGAATTTCCCCCTCTTTGCTAACCTTTTGGGTACTTACCATTACCGCGGCGCTAATTACTCCCACATTGTCTACTCTGAGGGTTAGATGTTGTTTTGTTTTTCTCAGGGGAGCCAATCAGGAAACATTTTTAGCAAGTTCATGTGATATAAGGGGGCAAAGAACTCTTAAAAAAGTGACTCACTACAGGGCGAAAACAAAACAATTGTGTCTGTTTTTCTGTTTTAAAACAATAACCTACAGAGGAGGATCCCTTAGATTTCCACAGAATCAGGTAAACCCTCTGTGCTTAGTCATTGTTCCTCAGTAGTACCAGTTCTGCAGCTGAAAACAGTCTGTAATACAGTATAGAAGAGAAATGTCACAGCCTACAGAGAACAAAAAGCCCCTTCTGTATCTCAGGGCGTAAATATCTCTGTCATAGTTCAGCGTGTCACACATTAGGTTGGCCTGCTTCCCTCTTCCTTCCCTTTTCAAGTCATATCACCTACAGCCTGCTTCCTGAATCCATGGCTCTCTAACGCGTCTGATCTCTCTCTCTCCGCTGCAGCACCATGACTGCCATCCAGCTGCTCTTCCCGCTGTTGGTCAGCTGCGTGGCAGCATCCGCACGCCCTCCCCGCCACCTCTCTGCATGCCAAGTGGTAAGTAAAGCCTCTAAACAAACGCCTGCAGGTGTTTTACATTACAATAAAATATTTCTCACTTTTAGACACATTCCTCAAATTTTCAGAAAAAAAAACCTGGATGTTTTTTCATCTGTCTTTAGTTTATTTTCATTGGTTGCCCGCTGCAAATAAAATGAGGCCCCTAATCCATCAGATGTTTGAGGTATTTTCAGATTAACTCCAGGCAGATCGTTTATTTGAAAGCCTCTGACCTGGGCAGATCTGGTTTATTATCTTAAGCTGCAGTCGGACCTGTAAGCTTTTCAAATTTAAACAATGAAACATTTTTGTTGGCTTCTTTTGAAGAAAAATCGGTAAGTGTGAGTCTAGTATGTACAGTATATAACTGTGACATCTTTCCTTGAAGTTTCTGGTGAATCACGTCTTAGTTTTGGCTTATTGAGAAATGAAGTCTGCCAGAGTTTTTCCTTTTATGATGTCAGAAACTGGAATAGTTACTTTTTATTTTCCCAGCAGATACATAGGAAAACTAGAACAAGATGATACGAAGATGTTACGAAACTATTCCCAGACTATTGAGCCATACTGCATTATCATCTCTGTTATTCTGCTGTCAAATAGAACCATAAAAGACTATAAATCATTCCTTTATCAGACAAAGATCTACTGGATTTTATTTGTATATTGTGTCATGTCTGGCACGGGAAACCATAAAACTAGCATGTGTACCATATAAATGTGCTGGACCTTGAATACAAGCCGAATACATGCATGCTCAGATTTTTAACACCACAGTTTATTTGCAGCTTTTTCTTCTGCATCAAATAGACAAAGCAGAAAAATTCACCTGAATCCTTGTAAAATTTGCCTCCATGTGGCAGCTCCACTGCCCGGCCTTTCTTTGTTTATAAACCTCATGTGCTCCTCTAGAAGAGGACAGGAGATCATCTCTGTCTGTGTCCATTAAAACATTTAACTCCTCTTTGCATTGTCGCAGTTCGATGGTCTTTAAAATATAGTTGCATTCAATTTATGGACTTCACTGCGACATGCATCCTTGTAGAGTCCTGAACTCTCCGAGAAGTGTTTACTCTTTAACTTGTATGTTGTCACAGGACACAAGAGTTACTCATATAGACAGCAGTCACAGTAAGGGATGGACCCATTTAAATGAATCTAACATTTCTTTTATAAGCTCTTGTTAGGAGTTTTTATGCCGTTGTGTAACAGAAGTGATTACTGATGGATCTTTATTACATTCAAGAGCAAAAAAAAAGACCATCTGCAAAAAGGCTGACTCTTTCTGTATTATTATTTCTAATGCCAGAAACCGCTGCTTCTGGAGAGACGTGACATAAACTTATTAACATCCTACTATTTTCCATGGAAAAGATTTACAATGAGTGATACATTTGAGTTGACATAAAGCAGGATTAGATTATTTGTTCGAAAACAATACTTAGTACACATGTACAGGACAAAATCAGCAGAGTGAAAAGACTAAGAGGTACCACTTTGTCTACAGGGGGCGCCAAGATCGGCACAATCTGAAAGTTCTTCACAGGAGCTTTGTAATAAAATACGCCCTTGTTGTTACTTTCCTCAACTGGTGCTCATTAAACTATGGGGTGATGAGTCTGTAGATCTGGAGAATAACTACTTTAAACAACAACATAGGATTTTGTCCTGCCAACGCTCAAACTGGACTCATGCAAGGACAAGGTCACTTTAAATCCAAAATGTAGATGTTACAGTTAATCATAATGAACTGTTTCAATACATACAATGCTGGTATGTCAGTATTTTATAAAGATGCCTTAATGCCTTGGTTCCCGTCTACTGGACTTTAAATCATATGCTCCATGATTATGACGGCTTAATCTGATGAAAACCAATGCACACATACTTGTATGTCAGATGCTGTAAAATCAGGTTTAAGTTCACAGTCTTTAGGAATGTAAGCAGTTACCCTCCACACAGACTGTGTTTATATCTCTGATAACACTTCTGCTGCATGCTGGAGTCTCAGGGAAACAGGGTTAGAACGTTATGATGATACGTTCTAAAAGAAAATGCCTGATTAGTTCCTCAGTGCCCCATAATAGATACAAGATGTTTTGCCCTCTAGTAGTTCTTGAATAAATCAATGTGTTTGTTTACTTGTAAGCAGCAAGGAATGCCTCTCTCAGGCCGCCACAAATATGCCAAGAAGCTCAATGTGCTCAGAGAGAAAACAGAGGAGGAGACAGTTTTATGAGCTGTTTTTGGACAAGGTGGTCCCTGGCCATATGGTTTTGATTATAAACGTCACGTAATAACCTTAACTATTGAATCTATTGAGGGGAAAAGGGGCGCAGATGATGAGAATTGTGGGTTTGGGTGGTAAAAATGTGAGGTGTGTTGTTTTAAAACAGAAAAATCTCTCTTTTACACATGGTTATCTTGGTTTAAGAAATGTAGCATGAAAGCTAAATCTTAGGCCCTTCAATAAAATTTGACTTTTTGATTTATTTATAGAAAATGGCCTTTGTTATCCACCATCATTAACCCCAGATGATGGTTCTGCTGCCAAGATTATACTGTAGAATCACTGACTCATACACCAGTCGTCCACGTATGCTAAACATTTGCTCTGTATTGTGTCATGGTCAGGAAATCTGGCAGTACGCAGACATAATCAGAATTGTGTGTTTGTCTTTGTTTGTAGGTCCAGATGGACGTCTTTTGCAGCAATCTGAACCTCAGAAGTGCCCCAGTCAACCTTCCTCATGGCGTCCAAATGCTGGATCTTTCCCTTAACCAGGTGCAAAACCTCACCATGGAAACTCTGGCGTACCACACCAGCTTCAACCACCTGAATCTTCATTCGAACAAGATCCACTTCATCCAGCCCGGGCTCTTCAGAGACATGACTGATCTCAAAGTCTTAGATCTGTCCAGGAATCATCTGAATGTTTTTACTCACTCCAAAATCAACATTGGGCCTCTTACAGCTGTTGAGTCACTTGATCTTTCAAGCAACGGGCTGTATACAGGAATGTCCGACTATTTCCTTGCTGATTCCCCGTCGCTGGCAAACCTTTCTCTAAACAGCAACAGCATCACCAAAATAGCACAAAATACTTTCAGTGGGTCATCGTCCCTTAAAAGAATCAACCTCCACAATAACGTCATCTTAGAGATTGAAGACGGAGCATTTGACTCCTTGAATCATCTGACTGAGCTCGACTTGTCCAAGAACTCGATCACGTGTATCACAGACTTTAATTTGTGCCATTTAAAAGTTCTTAATCTCAGCAAGAACAGCATGGAGTTTTTCCAAAGCACAAGATCAACAGACTCGTATGACCTTCAAATTCTTGATCTAAGTGAAAACAAAATGCATTATTTCCCTCTTCTGCCCAGAAACAATGTGCTCCAATACCTGGATGTGTCGAGAAACCAACTTCAGAGCATCAATGTCACGGCAAGTCATGACAGAAGGACAACTGTTCATCTCTTTCATCTGAGATACTTGGACATGAGTTACAACCAACTACAAATCATACATGAGTCCTTTTTTTACTGTATGGCCTCGCTGGAGGTCCTGAATGTGAGCAATAATTGTATTAGCTCGTTTTCAATCACAAATGAAGGTCTCCTGCAGACGGTGAAGGTCATTAACCTCAGCTATAATTCGCTGCAGAGTCTGACATTTGGTGAGAACACTCTGCCGTCGCTGGAAGAGCTCCTCTTGCAAGGAAACGACCTCACCAATTTAGACCATCAAATATTTCAAAAACTTCCAAGTATCAAACACCTGTACCTCCAGGAGAACGATCTGGAAATCTGTGACGCAGACCAGAACTGCAAAAATCCTCCAGCATGTGTCTCCTTTTCTTCCATACCAAACTTGCAGTTCCTGTACATCTCTGAAAACAATCTTCAAACTCTTCCCTCGAACGCTTTTGCCAACACCCCTCTGAAGTTACTGGACTTGTCACTGAACCCAGGCCTAGACATGGACAGAGACTCCTTTTCAGGTTTGGAGCGCTCCCTGGTTCACCTACTCCTGAGGGAAAACAACATTTCCTGTCTAAACACAGACCTGTCATCACTTAAGAGTCTCAAACACATAGACCTGTCCACCAACCAGTTGACCACTCTACCTATGTGGAACAGAGAGTCATCCATTGAGTCTCTAAACCTGCAGAACAACAACCTGGTCACCCTTGAGCCCAGCACCATGCTCGCTCTGGAGCACTCTCTAAAAACCCTCTACATGGGCTCCAACCCTCTAAGCTGCTGCAGCAACCTCGCCTTCCTGCAAATGGTCAAGAACTCGGCTTTGACTATTGCTGACCTAGAGACTGTGACATGCGTTCTTGAGGATTATTCAGAGCCGGTGAACATCGGGAAGGTGACGGAGGAAATGTGTCAGAAACCAAAGATCCAGAACTTTGTTGTTGTTGTGGTTTTGACAGCGTTATTTTTGCTAATCGTGCTAGGACTGCTGATTAAATGTTGCCAATCAAAGAAACGAAAGCCCAGCAGACGCTTCAACGCGTAGAGCAAATGAACAGTCCACATGCAGGACCATGAATGAATTATATCTGGAATTTCTTCCAGTTTCTTTTCATGTGAAGGTTGCAGGGTTTCAACCAGGAACAGTAAGACAAACATGAATGTAGAGTCAACTGAGCATGGGCCCAGATGGGGCTCTTAAGTTGGTCGGTGTTGTAGCCAAAATGGGCAACCCAGAAGAATATACAAGGGCTTCAACAGGGCGTATCATTTCCACCTCAAAATTGGTTATTGATATGTCCCAAGCTTGCTTCAGTCATGCAAAATGGTCAATGTTGGAGCTCATCAAGGGCCCGCCATCAAAACATTGGGGCCCTCTTGTGTCTGGCATCCGTTTATGCTGAGGACGAACTTTGCTAGGTCCCAATTGGAAATCCCCAAAAAGATTAAGAGTGAATGCAACCAATCTCGCCCAACCATTGGTTTGCTGGTTGAGGATTGGGTTAGCCGTATAACCTCACAACTGAAGTCAATAATCCAAACTGGTTGAACAGAAGAAGATAAGGGGTGGTTTGATTTTTAACTATGACAAATTCATGGGCTGTGGCACTGCCAAAACGGAAACCTGTGCCATCATATTCCCAAAAATGAAGACAATAGTTTTGAAACAAATTAAGAGAAGTTTGGACATTTGAAAGGAACTCTGCTCTGCATCGTTTGGTCATTTAAGGAACTGCAACTTAAAGCACTGTGTTTCCTATAAGGATACAATGCATATCCACATATTATTGAATGTAAAAGGAAGATTCACACTAAAACACAATGATAAACATGCTTTCTCTAGAGAAAAATAATACCACTTTCTAAATATGAAACCTGGGGTAGTTGGAAATTAGCTAAACTCAGCCTATAGCATACAGAATAGGGAAAGGGGGAACAGCTAGCCACGTTTTATCCAAAGGTTACAAAATCTAGCCACTTAAACCCCTAAAGCTTTAATTGATTAGTAATAACTTAGCAGTTCAACTCCTGCTCCAGGACACAACTCCTTTGCATTGTGTTCATGTTTTCTTTGTGATATTTCCTTAAATTAAAGAAAAGATTGTAAGCACACTGAGCAATCTAAAACACACATATCGGACATTAACGAGGGAACCAGAAGTTAACTTTAGGAACCTAGCAACAAGCGAGGTTGTGAGCACTTCCAGCACAAAAAGGCCGGCCCAAACTCCCAGCAAAAACATAAAGTTTAAGAAAGTTTTCCATTATGATTTTTTTTTCCTTTAAAAGGGTTCAATGAAGGGTTGGTTAAACAAAGAAGTAAACAAGAGAGAGAGATGGAGATATAAGATATCTTTGATATCGGTGACATTTAGTGTTACAGTATCTGAAAGGGGAAATTTCCTTTAAGCTAAAAATAAAAAAGAGAACACTACAAAAAGGTCATGAAACAAAACGGTCACTTCATGAATGATGAAGTATGATAAAATTAAGTCTGTGTGTGTGTCCTTGATGCGGTTTGCACTTTAAATGTCCCTTGTGTGAATGCATCTTGTTCTGAGACAGCTAACACTAAGAAGTTATGATTTTAAACGTATTAAACTGAGCTTGACATTTAAACAGTATGTTCCCCAGGCCTGCAGTGCTCCCCATGGGGACACAGTTTTAAAATGTTGATGGAAATGAAAGCGGGATTAAACACTGACATAGATAACTGTGATTCTCTGAGATAGAGGGACAGTATACAGAATAGTATATTGTATTTTTTTAATGAATTAATATTCAATCCAGCGCTGTTTTGTAAAGGGCAACACTGGGACACATAGCTTCGTATCATGTTGTTAATAAAGTTTTTTTTAAAGAAAGTTTTAATTCCTATTATTATTGATATTTTGAGTCTTTCTAAAGGTCTAAGTGATTTCTAAGTTTTGATATCCTGTGATGTTTTGTTCTGTAAATGAAGCGATATTTACGACTAAATGGATTCAACACTGTCAGGCATTATTTGTGTAACTAAAGTGCACATACGTACTCACAACAGCCCATTTAAAGTTTATTTTCGTCTCATTATTCCACTAATATGATATCTAACATATATTTATTTATATGTTCTATATATTTATATAGATGCAGGGTGGACAGCCAGCGTGCGATCATGCGCGATGTGACGCGATATATAACACTCGCATACTGTTAGGACATGGTGTAACTTATGCAATAATAACACATAGTTTTGTAGGGGGGTGTAGGGGGGTGTAAGGGGGGGGGGGGGGGATTTGCTGTTTTGTCTGATGAATGGAACAAGTTTATGGCTGCTGAACTTCATTACCCAGAAATCCTTTTAAAAGATCTATTGACTGATAACAAACAAAACATGATTGTCTTTCTCTGTTGCAGTTTCACTTTCTTAATGGTGCATTTAGGTGGCCAATATGAGGTGGGAAATTTATGAACTTACCAACATCAGGTATTGCAAACAATAAACAAAGGGGTGACTTCCAGTGGGTGAATGTGTGCAACCGACCGTGATAATGCTAATAAGACCAATAAAAGCTGAACATAACTTCCTCTTAACATTTATAACATGGCTTAATTATTAAAGGAACATAAGTAGAGATACAGAGGTCCATTATTGGCATTTTGCAGGAACTGAGGCTTTAAAGCTGACTGTACGATTATCCCAGACAATTGCAATGCAAAAACATGTTGAATCATTTGTTTGGTTTACTGGTGCATCATCATTTTGAACTCTTTCATTTTGGGAGACTTTTGGGAGTAATATTTGTTCAGTGAACTTAAAGCTAGCAGTGTCAGGGCTACGCAGAGTTACCTATCTTTACAAAAAAGACTTGTAACGATGTTAGCGCACTTTTTTTTCCTTCTGTTTTTCTCGTTACTCCTTTAAGTGGTTTGAAGTGGACAATACATAATTCAATCAAGATTAATCAATAAACAAACAAATCATAATATCATTTAAGAAATAACAAGTTAAATGTTGTATGTACGTATTGACGTATATAATATATATAATATATAAATTACTGTCACCCTCATATATGCAGCTTTAATTATTGCTTATTTATACATAAATACTAAACTGTAAATATTAATGGTAGAAATTTGAGTGATGTAGGCTATCTGTTCCTGCAGGGGGCTTTGGAGTCTCATCGATGGCGGTCTCCATGCTGGAAATGCTGTCTCAGTCTAACTTTCAGTCAACCTAACGACAGGCTGAGAGCTGGAGCTGAGGCGGGTTTTAAACCTCTTGATAAACTGTTACACTGCGCCCGTCAATCAGGTCAGCTACACGCCTTATTGTGAATAACTCTTATCCTTCATCAAATCAAAACTGATGAGTTATCAAAACATTCACCCCCCGTACAGTGTGCGTCCATCGAGACATGAGCTAATCACACCTATTTCATTTTTTTTAACCAGGCTGTAAACATGTTCATCTCTGCAGTAAAAAAAAGTTTTTTTGAATGGGTGTGTATGTGACAAACTGCAGTATGTCCCACTCCCGCATCAGCTTGATTTTACAACACCGGATGTTTCTGCTTGATAAATTCTTATTATATAAAGAAATATGAAGTTTTCAGAGGGCTTAAATCACTTTTGGACACGGATAGAGTTCAAACTTTAAATCCATACATCCATTCTGTTTTATTTGTAGACGTACAGCATTTCTATATCAGTTTATGCAATTGTGTTAATGTGACCGCTCAAAGTAAGAGAGAACTTACACTAAAAAGGGAACAATAAATTGGCCAAAAAACAATGAAATGAAGATAGATACGTTCTCATTTAAGTTGTCGCTTTTACATTCAGAAATGAGAATATTTATCTGAAAGCGTTTGTACCTCAGCTCTTCCTTTCCTCCTGTTTACTTTAAGATAAAGTCTTAAAGATTGACAGAGTTCTGTTCAGCATGAGAAGATTTTATATGAACTGTATGATGAAAGCTGGCCCTCCTCTGTGACTCAGATCCTCCGTTCCCTCCTCCTCCTCTCAGGAGAGAAACATATTTATCGCCAGGGTGGTACAGGAAGTTAACCACGGCACGTCCTGTTTTTCGTCAAACAGGAAAAAAACTCTTTATCACTTCTGACAGGAATGAAAATCTCTGAACTGCTCTCCAAAATAATCAGATATATACAGTATATATCATCGTAACAATGAAATATTGTATCAGTTTTAACTTTATTTCCCTGCTTGGCTCTAATACAAACACGTCAGTGAGTGTTTGTGTCAGATTTTTATGACTTTATTACTGTCTTGAATCAAACTGTAACACTGTTTAGACACAATGAAGGGTTTTAGAAAAGAGGTTTAACTTGGACTTTGAAGAGAATTATTATTATTATGAATAATAAATATTATATTTTAGGGACATTTGTATTGGACAGGACAGCTGAGTAGAGACAGGAAATATGGGGAGGAGAGAGTGGGGGACGACATGCAGTAAAGGGCAGAGGTGTTGGATTGAACCCATTGTCGTTGCGATAAGGACTATGGCCTCTGTGCATGTGGCACAGTTGGCTATCGAGCGCCCATCAGATATAGTTTTAAGATGAAGAGACAAATCCATGTTTTACAGGAGCGAGCCAACAAAGTGAAAGGGTGTTCCAGTAAAACAATGAAACATCAGATGTTTACATTGTCGACTGTAATCTTCACTATGATTGTTTGACTCTGCAGCAACAGGAAACCCCTGAATAATCATGTTTTATCTTGACTCTGGAGCTGTCTAGACTATGTTTATGTGGATGAGAGCTAACAACGTTAAGTGTGTCTCTTTTTTCCCCTAAGCTTCATGTTACATAAGAGATGAACTCTGAGAGTAAAGTGGACTGCACATACACAAGCACTGAACACTTTCAGAGTGAGGCCTTCAAGGACCTTTGAATAAAGCAGATATTTCCAATTTAATACCTTATTACTGAACTTACTGTCTTACTTGTCTCTATATTAATAGAATCGTAGTACATTTACTTCAGAACTGCACTTAAAGCTCCCGTGAGTAATTACCAGTATGTTGACTTTGGCGCCCCCTGTGGTCAAAGTGGTGCCTTTAATCTCTCACCCTTACTTTTACTTTATCTTTTAGGTATTCATATTTTGGGGCTTTTTGTGCTTTAATTGTAGAGACAGGACAGTGGACTGTGTCAGAAATCAGGGAGAGAGGGTGGGGAATGACATGCGGGAAAGGAGCCTCAAGTTAGATTTTGACCTGAGCCAGCCGCCTGGAGGACCTAAGCCTTGGTAAATGGGGCGTGGGCACCAACCACTACGTCACCACTGTATCTTTTAAGTACTGTATAGTGAACACATTAATGCAGCAACGATCATAATTCAGTGTGATTCTGAAAAATATTTCAGTATTTTCTACTCTTAAGGAATTTATTGTTGTTCTTTTGTAAGAGTCTACCTGCATGACTTTAACTTGTGACAGAATCTTTTTTAAACTGTGGTATTTCTAGTTCCAGGAAAGTCATCCACTCAGACTTGATATGAGACTAAACACTGTAACTTTATTTATTTTTCCAGCACAGTGTGACCTCTGCAGAGCGAAGGGAAGCGTAGACAGGAGTGGAAGATTCTCCTGGTTGGGGAATAAAGTGGGTTAAACCGGTGAAGTCTACTTGTATCTTTCTCACAGCTGTGCCATCCTGCTGCGAGGCATCGTTTCCTCTCAAACACTTTCCTGTTCTCTTTTTGTAAAATCCCACGATCCTCTTTTTTTTATATACTTGTTTATGAGATGAGCACAGATAGAATCAGAGGAGCCTACAGGAAGTTTTTGTGGTTCCTTAATTGGAAGCAGACCTCAAGTATACTTGTCCTCGTCTTTGTGACCGGGCGCTGAATCATGAATGAGAATTAACCTGTGTTTTTTAATCAGGGTTTAGTCACGCTGAGATCAAAAAAAGAGGAATGTTTGTTTGGTCACAGAAACAGAAAGAAAGTGAGAAGAAAGAGAAGCCAACATTTGTCACAAACACCTGAAGAAAACAAACACAAACAAACATGTTGTGGTATTTTTTCAACACCACAGTGGAGGAGGAGTTAGGCCCTGTGTCCTCCTAGTGTTTTTTTCTGAGCCCCTGTGTCTTTTTTTCAATTGTTTTCAATGAGCAGAAAGCCTTAACGCCGCCCGGCAGGTGGCCACCCAGAATAAGTGCAGCGCCCTGCCAGCGTCATTTGATGTTGTGCTGCCTCTCCAAGCACTCAAGTTGAAAATCCTTCAACTTTTCAGTAAGTGGCCGATGACGTCACTGGTGCTCTTTTCTAAATGTATGATATTCCCTGTAGTTTTGCCGCCGACAGATCGCGTCTTGTACCTACATCCTCTTTGCTCCGTGTCTGATCAGGAGATAAAGATGAGGGACATGCAGCACTTTCTATCTCCACAGATACATCTTTACATCACTGCAGCCGTAAAAGGCCTTAAAACAACATAAACATTAGTAGAAGATGTCATTGTAAGGCGATCAGTACTTAGCAAGATATTTCAGCCTGCAGTGATGAATCATCCTTTGAGCTGCTCTGTTAACAAGCTAGCCGTGCTAAATAAGCATGTTCTCTTTTTTCCATTTGTTCTTTTATTTGCATTCTCATAAAAAGATGTGTTTCATTGAAAAAGGGAGGAACCTTCCCTTCAAACATTCAGGTTACCTTCTGTGAGAAATATTCACTATCCTGAAGCACAGAAATCTGTAGTGTTTTCTTCTCGCCTCGATGCTAATCACGGCCTCACATCACATAAATAAATAATTTCTTCAGCGTGTGCATGGACAATAAAAACAGGAGATCTGGCAAGGATGTTGTGATTATCTCACACAGCCATATGCCCGGCATCTTGACCTGCTCGTTAAACGAACGTGCTGACTCCAAACTGACTCAACCTGGACGCTCAAACACAATGTTCTTGGAGAGACCTCAAAGAAAGTAAAATGTGCCCGTTGTTCATGTATTTATTTCAGAAACGGCAGATGCAGGATGTATGATAGCATTGTCCTGAGTGTGCATCCTGTTTGCATTTTTTTTCTTCCCTCCTCCTTTAAGTTTCCACATAAACTTGTATAAAACAGCTGTTTAGAGGTAAACAACTGGAGCTGCAACAACAGAAAGTAAAACACTCAATTTATGTAACTAAAGGGAACAGGTCACCTTCGACCTTTCTCATGCTCCGTGGAGATAAATCGGGGTATTGAGCACAGAGTGAGAGCACTGGGATTACTGTGGATGAATAATAGGATGCTGTCTGCTCTTAGTTTGCCCGTCAGTGATCCTGGAGATCGTGGAGCAAAGCACAGCTAGTCACACACAACCAATCACTGGTCAACACGCACATCCATCTTCACTGAGATACTCCCAAAGAAAGACTGTTCTCTTGACGCGAAACAGATGAAAATATGTCTGAATCATCACCACTCACAGATTTTACCCCAGTTTGTCTGGTAGGTCTTATGAATACAGCCGTGATCATCATGATTTTAGCGGAAAAATAGAAAAAGGGTGAAATTTAACACCCTAAATGCTAACATAAGCTTGACTCCTTTTTTAGGAAAGGACGCACGCAGGATGACATCACAAGACAAGTGTGCAAATGCTAATTCTTTGTGGTTTTAAACCGTAATGACAAACAAGATGCTCCTACTTTTTACTACTTTACGTCCATTTCAATTTCTAAAAGAAATCATTGTGGCTGTTGGAAACTTCGTGAAGCATCATACATGACTTGATTGTGGTGAGTCAAATTAGCCTCTTATGAAGAGAAACTTTTTGTGGATTAATCTTTAGTCATGACTTTCAAGAGAAACAAGTGCGTGTTTGAAAAGTAGGACTGATGGACTCACTCTGACTAACAGACGGAAAGAGGAGAAATCAAGTTCAGTAAAGCTCAAGGAATGCAGCTCTGGCCCCCCCATGATTAATGACTGACATGATGGAAGAAAATCCTCCTCCGTTACTCCCAGAGTCAAACTATTAATGTTACCATCACGTAAAGAGACCACCTCATCGTCTCCCAGTCACCAGACCGTCATCACAAGACCGAAAGGTTTCATTCAGATCTAATGACCTGATGGACTGACTCTCAGACAGGAGTGGAAAGACTTCATGGCAGAATGTTTTGTATACAGAACCTTTTAACAGAACATATTTTGTATGAACATAATATCCTGCAAGTATAGAAACGGTCCTCTAAGGATAATTGTTTTCCTCAAGTACATTTAGATTAAAGTTTGGCCATGTGCAATCCAAGACAAAGTAGTGTAATCATTAGCTGATAAATTAGCACTAATAACAGCTCAAACCCTCAAATTAAGTTACTTAAAGTTAAAAATAAAAACCTGAAAACAATTTGTGGCCTGACAATGTCTACCACTACAGGTCACTTAACCCTTTCAGTAAGAAGATCTACATTCAAGGCCCTCAGTCTTAGTAGAGGAACTTGGGCACCTAAAAGTTGAGAGACCCCTACCCGAGGTAGAACAAAACACAACCATATTTTTTCATAACTTGAACATGTCTAGTTTATGAAACGGATGGTTGTATAAAAATATTTTACTGCAAAATAACTTTTTTTTTTATGTTTTATGCATCTCACCAAAAAACGAAAATAGGTCAAATTAGGACTTCTCCAAAAGAGACAGCTCTAACCTTATCACATGTATCTCTGGGAATCAGAATCAGAATTTCACCAAATTTGGACAGGATGTTCACAGATAGTTATTAGTTACAATTATGCAAAGTTTTTATCAATACCATTTTAAATTTTTGAATTTTTCACACTTAAACACACATGTAGTTTAGGTGGAAATTAAAAATTGAAACAAATATTCAAAGGGTATGTATATCAAAGTCTGTCATTTTTTAAGTAAGTACACCAAACATTAAAATATGTTATTTATATCTTCTTTAGACTGTTATCTCAAAATAAAAGCAAGTAATTTGACTTTTCACTTGACCCTGTGCTGTCACCAGGACAGGAAACTAGTGCAGCCAGGATTTCAGGGCGACCTGGTACAATGGGGCCCTATGGATGTGTATGTGGGAGGAGGTGGCCACAAACAACAGATTAAGACTTAACAACAACACACAATATAACTGTATTCTGTAATATATATATAATTAAACATTTTATAGTTATTCCTAATACATTTTGTCCCAGTCCAGTTACAGCTCAATACCTCTGATTTAATTTAAACATAAACACATCACATTAACCACACACAGGACTAATAAAGGAAAGTTTTCTAAGATAGAAAAGTGTAAATAAATGTTTGTCTGTACCTTAGTGGGCCCTCTGACACAGGATGGAGGCAGCTGGTTTCTGAAGGCAGAGCTGAGGTAGTTTCAAGCAGACAGGCCACAACTTGTTGTTGTTGTTGTTGTTGTTGTTGTTGTGTTGAGCAGGATCATGATATTGTGTCTCTGCAGCCTTACATTTGGTGTTAGTAGGACTGTTGACTGTTGAGCTGCTAGCTCGTCCTTCACCTCCCGCACTTTCTGAGTTAGCAGAGAAATCCCAGCGTTTCCAAACTGTCCTTCTTCGGCAAGACCAAATTTAAGAAAAATAAATAAATAAATATAAATAAATAAATAAATAAATAAATAAATAAATAATCCTCCTCCGACTTTGTAGTAGTTTTCGCTACGTTACCTTTTATCACTTTTTTGTGCTTTCAAAGTGTAGTTAAACTAATTGAAGGATGGACAGCTATCAACTTCCAGACAGTAGCTCCGACAGGTTCAAGCTGCGTTGCTAGGCAACATGCGCAGAGAGGCCGCCCCATCGCGAGAAGTAGTTAGCCAATAGGAAAACTGTGATGTGTTTAGGTTTCATTGTTTGTTTTGTAAATTGTAGCATCTATATGTCCAAATATTAAAACTCTCAACCACTCTTTATTGTTTTCATCACTGTATGTTAAAATTGTGTTGGGACTTGAGATCTAATTAACAATAAGACAGCTAAACGTACCTAAACTTGATGCACGATTTGTTATTATTGTTATTTTTTCTGTAAGAACGAATCACCTTTAACGGGAAGGACTTTAAAACTTTTTTTTATAATTAAAAGTTGAATCAGAGGTAATGGTGATTCAGCAGCTTGTCTCACTGCCCCTCCTCTGTTTCCCAGGGAGACAAAAATCACCATAGCAACAATGTCCCACGCACACAAGCTCACTCTTAATGCAGTTACATTACCAAACTGAGTGAGTTTACTCCAACAAACTTTATTTTCATGGTTTTTAAACTTTATTCAAGGACACTGATGCAAATAAAAAGTCTGTCTGTCTCCTCTTTGTCTCTCTCTTTTGCCAGAGCATCAATACAATTTTATTACACAAAAAAAAGAAATCTCTCTTTCTGTTCATCTGAAGGCTACATGTCCATCTTCATTTCTGACTGTCCCTTTATGTCTCTCTCTCTCTCGGTCTCACACTTTGTTTCTGTCTTGGTCTCCCTTCCCACCTTTCTCCTTCTTTGTAGTCTCATGCTTCTTTCTTTAAATCCCCTTCCATCGTTCCCATCTCATCCTGATGTCTCCTCTTGAAGTTTGGGTCTTTGCTCATCTTTTCCCGTCTTTTTTCTTCCCTCTCAACCTCCGTCTCCTTTACTCTCCATGTCTTCCTTTTATGTCTCTTTCTCTCCACCTGTCTCTCTATAAATCCATGAAGAACTTCTAGTTTAAGCCGTATTATTTGGGAGAACAAGGGTTGTAATGCAGAGAGTTGGGTGGAGATGAATTTCGAGGACTCTCTGAATTTCTTCCCTCTTGAACATGGGGCGATACACGTTGTTCCATGTAGTTGTTTCACGGTCAGGTGAGTCAGCAGAGCAGAGTAAACTGTGCTCTCCTGTGGGACTTTGGCAACATTATCCAAACAGGGGTGTATAGGGTGGAGGGACGGTAAGTCAGCACGCTCCTAAACAGAGCCACATGTCGTTGGGTTCAGGCCAACCAATCAGATGCTGCGTGCTGAATGTGAGCCCCCAGGAGCCCCGTGGATCACTTTCAACATGAGCAGGAAAAAGTGCCAGAGTTGGAGCTGGACTCTACACGGGAGTGTGTGCATTATGGCTTTTTTTTTTACAGGAGAGCAGAGCCAGCAGAAAAAAACCTCTAACACCACCGCACAGCGTCCAATAAACACTCAAACTTGGCTCAAATGATCTTTATAACTCAATAAATATGTTTTAATATCTGCCAGTAGGAGCCACCATAAATTCCAGACAGTTTTTTGCTGCCTCAGCCAATTCCAGGCCCAGTGTAAGTAGATATATTATGGTAGTGTGCGGCCAAAATGTGTCATAAAACAGTTCAAAACTTAACCTGCGTGTTTTGAGAACCTCAGCAGCTCGAGAGTTTAGCTGAAATGAAACCTGTGTAAAGAAGCAAGGGTTAGCTCAAAGCTCCTGTGAGGATTTTGAAACAGAATGAAATTAATACTGATGTCTCAACATGACCTACAAAAGCCTCAGAGAGAAGACTGATTATTTTCTTTAGATTTATTTTGAAAGCCTCTCCCCCCTTGCCGTGGGGGTAAACGAGAGCTCCCTGCCGAAAACATCCTTTTCTATATTTTCATCGAGTTGAAGGAAAGTCATTTAAAAGAACGAGATTTTGCATATGAAATGTACTGGATGGGAAAGAGATGAATCAAGCAATTGGACCAGGGGATGTGACTTTCTTACTCCATGTCCTATTGTTTACAGCAGAACAAACACTTAGCCGTGGGTGGAAAGGGGGAGGGGCTACTGCCCTTTGTGATGTCATGAAGGGAAAATCTCCAAACAGCCTGTTTGAGCACACATTTTCTGAAAAGTGGAGCAGGCAGAAGACGGAGAGGATGGACTTTTCTCATCATTGGGGGGTTTGTAGACGTACTAGAGACACATGTTAGTGTTGGAGGAAAATGGTGAAGTGTATTTTGCATACCATGTGACCTTTAAAACGTGTATCTATTCTTCCAAGCCTATGAAGAGTAACTTCATGTGGTTGCTCGTTTGTGCAGCTGGTCTTATTTGATTTTCTTCATCCTTTCTTTCTTTGTGTGTCTGATGTCTGGTGGATGTTTTACTTCTTGTATTCTATTTAATGTAAAGGAGAATTGACCTTAACATAAAATTCCATCCAGTAGCTACACCACTTTTCCCGTTCAGGTCGGTGGAGCCGATCCCAGCTGTCATTGGGACGTCAGACTGGGATTCAAGGAACCTTCGCTGTGAGGCAACATCACTAACCACTGCACCACCACAGTGCAGCCCTCTTTAAATTAAATTGACATGTAAGGACTGAACCGTACATTACACTCTGAATCAAAAAGTTTGCAACCAATAACTCCGTATGAACAAAGACGTTCTACTCAGCTGATTTATTGTGCAGATTAAACAGTTTGTTTTTAACTAGTCATCTAGTTTGAAAAGGTATAAAAGAAATGCATAGTTTAAAAACACACTATGAAACAAAAACACACTATGCAACAAAACCATACTCAGAGAAATTCTGACAGCAACTTTATGAACTCCAGATTATATCTTACAAATACATTCTCTTTTACATCCCATCAGTTACCATGAGCAGTAACACATTCTGTGTGCTGGACTCAATCTGTCCTGCGGGACCCCCTCTTCAAGTTGCTTCATGTTCCACACAGAGATTCGATCTGCAACAGCTTTCTCCTCCCTCTTCTGAAAACTTCAACCCCAGAAGGGTTTGAAGAGATTTTTACTGTTGCAGAGTTTCACCTCAGTCAAAGAAAAATACTGTTCAGCTATTGTTCAAACCTGCAGGTCATCAAAAGAAGAAGAAGACCATCAGCTGGAGAGTCACTGCACACACATTTTAGAGACCAAAGCCACTAATGGGAAACAGGTATTTGAAACTCAGGACAATTAAAATAAATGCAAGCCTGCAGGGGTTTAATCCAGCTGTGTGCTTGTGGGAGCACGGAGCCAAAAAATCCAAATTTCATTGATGTGTGACTTTCTTGCAAAAGTCCTACAAGTAACGACATTAATGTACTGGAATCATTAAATCCTGTTTGTTTGGAATGGCTGCTTTCCAAAATGTCCGGGGCAGCTCTGAATCCACCTCGCTCCCAGGATTTAAATCCAACGCTCCTCTCTGGCAGTAAAGAACACATCTGCCATTAGTCTTTGAGAAGAAGGCTTATAATCAACTAAATAATATTTACAAGGAAAACAAAAGGCATTCTTGATCTTGCTTTCTTAAAAAAATGTCCATAAAGTCTTTGTCCTCTGGGTCCGAGACCGCAAACACAACAAGAGTCTGAGCTGCTGCATTCAGTTTGGAGTGCGGTTTGTGTTTATGGTTGGTCGGGGGGGCTGGCGGCCGCGGCCTCGTCGTTGCTGCTGTCCACCTCCTGCTCCATGGGGCTGTCCTCCTCCAGCTGCTGGCTGGTGTAGTTGGTGATCTCCAGGAAGCCGCTGGGCTCCACCACCACGTTGGACTGGCTGGAGTCCGGCAGGATGGAGTACTGAGGAATCACCTGCACGTGTTAGTCACACATTTGGGGTTTCAGTCAGTTCAAATCCCTGCTATGATCTCGTAATGTTGTTCTGTTCAACTTTATTTAAGTTAGTGTATCTTAAAAGAACGTCAGGTAATTTAAATATCTTATTTCCCGCCCATTTGTTTCAGTGGATCGGTCTAACTTCTGGGGTTTGGAATACTAAGTGGCTGCAAAGGATCATGAACGTGATATCTTTTGGAATTATTGGTTGGTTTTTGCTCACATTTGGAGATCGATGAGAAGACAGACACCACAGAAAAAGTGTGAGAACCGAGCACACGTGACGAGTATCTTCAAGCAAATATCAAAATCTCCTCAATTAATACAGAGCAAATTCTAGCTGTAAGAAATCATGGATGCCGTCGTAATTCAGATTCTTTTAGGTGATAAAATCAAAATGTACCAGGGGTGTACACTGAACATGTACTTTAAATAAACCTCTCTAAAATATCCAATTAAAGAATGATCATATAAAACTTCAAGTATTAAAGGTGATTTGTGACTTTATGCATCATGTTGTTCATAAAGAATTTTTTTTCTCTTTTGCATCAAGAAGTAAACTAATTAAATACTTAAATGACATCAGGTGATGTATTTATCAGTGTAATCGGGATATTTAGTCGATATTGTGTTTTTATATGCAATCTGTCAGATGTTTGCGTGGGTCACTTACACACAACTTTGTTTCTCACAAATCAGGAGTGAAATAAAGATGTAAATAAAGACGAAAACTGTCAATAAGTCCAAAACGAGTCGCAGAGGAGGGAATACAAAGTTTGAACTTCCTGTGGTAATAAAAAAAGAAGCACTTTCAATGTGTTTTATTTTTTCTGAAATATTTATGAATCAGCATGTTGGAAAAAAACAACGATACAAAAGCTAACTATTTTATTTACATTTTAAGAACACTTATTTGTTGGTTAAGTCCTTACAGGTTAATATCAGAACATTTAAAGTGCTGTTTTATGTTCATGATTGTATGATCTTCTCTATACTTTAAACTATATAAACACTTCCACAACTAACTGCTGTTGTCTAGTTTAAAGTTCTTTTTTTGAGCTGCAGTGATCATGGCTGACTTGTAAAATAGTTTCCAAAAAGAAGTTTAAATGAGAAAGGCAGACAAACATCAGCGTGTAACCTGAACTCTGGGATTTATAACATCTGTATTTTTTACCTCGATGACCTCCAGGTCCTCTTTGCTCCTCTGTGCAGCGAGGGTCGGCATGCAGCTGAACTGCGGCTGCTTAGTGTGGGAATGATGCATGGAGGTCCCGGAGCTGCTGATGAACTGGCCCGAGTCCAGCGTGCCGGACACAGCCTGAACCTCCAGAGCTTTCCCCAGAGGGCCGCAGTCGCTGGAGGAATCCACCACTACGGGCTCCGTGCTGGGGTCAATCTCCGCCTCCATCATGGAGATCTTCAGGATGTCCGACACTGAAGGCTTGTCTCCCGAGGGCCCCGAGCTGGACTCTGGGATCAGTTTGGCTGTGGCCTCGGCGCTGCTGAAGACGGGCGATGTAAGGTGGGAGCTGCCGAAGGTGATCTTTGTGACTGTGGCGCTCTGTGTGATGATCGGCTGCTGTGGGGGGGAAATATTTAAATGACAAGAGGAAAACGTTTAGAAGACCTGCCTCTGGACTATGGATGAAATGTAGCTTTTGTGCTAATTCTCTCATATTTACAAACATGTGATTTGCTGATGTGTTGATTAACGTGTAGTGTCCTAATTCAATTAATAAATATGAATGTGTTTTATTTGTTTGTTTTGTCCTCTAAAAATGTTGTTTCTTTTGTCTGTTTTGTTTTCTAGTGTCCATTAAAGGCTTTATCTGTGATTTTTCACACTTAAATGTAGAAATGAAGTCTAGCCTCTGAAAATAACTCTGTGAGTCATGACTGTCTACAATGGGTGTAACACCCGAGTCCCACTGTCTGTGATGTTTTCAGAGTTTTCAGAGTCCTATCTTCACTTTGTTTACATCGTCGGGACGGCCGGCTGACTCCTCCCCTCGTGTATAAAAGTTGTTTAATTGAGGGACTAGAGAAAAGAAGAATAACATACTGTACTCACTGCTTAACTGTGTTTCTAGATCACGCTCATTTCAGGTAAATTTACATGCAGTGTGAAGATACCAGCATAATAAAGATCGCTAGCATTAGCATGCTAACACAACAATGCAGCGCAAGTTGTTTTGGTTTCATGCTGGTGCTCAAGGGCGACATCTGCTGGATCAAAAAAATCACATATAAAGCCTTTAAGCCGACGTGAGCTGGGTATCCATCAGGAGCAAAAAGTAAAACTTCTACCGACGCTAACGCTGTTGCTTTTTGATAATTGCTAACCCAAATCTTAAAATCAATGAAAAGAGTTGATTGTTAGTGAGACTGAAAACTACATCAGAGCAGATGTCATACATGGTTTGAAGGGACACAAAGCAGGGCACGGCTGGAGCTGCAGCCAGCGTTGCTAACAGCTGTAAAATGATTACTCACTGCTTATCAGCCTGCGGCCTTTTCAGAGTAAACATGACAAGAGTTTCATTGTGTCTGAAAGCACAGCAGGAAAACCCCCAGCACTGCCACACAAACTGCTTACGTCAGATGCCTCAAGGGAAAAAAAACTCTGGGCTTGAATAAAAAATAAAAAAAGAGCCCTTTCTTGTACATTGTTTGTTTTCTAGTCCAGTTGGTGCATGACGGTGTTTGGTGTGTAAACTCTCACCTGGCTAGAAGCAGCCTTCTCGGTGCTGATTGGGTGATGTGCCTGCAGCGGAGGAGGGTGGGACATGGGCGTGTGAAGGGGTCTGTGGTGGGACGTGGGTGCCTGCTGGAGCTTCGGGAGCTGCGGCGTCACCACTAGGGACTTGGTCGGCGTCCCCGGGCTCGTGACCTTAGGCCCGGTGGATGCTGGAGCGACCACGGGTCTGTCTTTGGGACTCTGCGTTAAAACCTGGGGTTTGGGCAGACTCTGCACCAGAAGCTTTGGGAGTTTCTTGATGGGCGGGGGCATGGAGGGGAAGGTGGAGGAGGAAGAGGAGGAAGGCTGACTGATCTGCGGTTTGCTCTGCAGCTGAGGTGGAGGAGGAGGAGGAGGCTGGCTGGACGTGGAGGTGGAGGTGGAGGTGGAGGTGGAGGTGGAGGTGTGTCGGCTCTGCTCAGGCGCGGTCTGGCTCACAGGAGGAGGCTGCGCGGCTGCAGAGTGAGGGGTTTGCTTCGTGGGCTCCGGGGCTGATTGGCTGGAGCGATAAAACAAACCCGTCTGAGGGTCCAAAGTGTCGCCTTCCATCTCTGCCACCTCCAACACCGTCTCTGATTTACTCTGACTGTCAGAGGGCTGAAACACAGACCAGAAAGACCAGTGAGGGAGTGTTTTCAAGAACAGGAGAATTCACCCAAGAAGCTGACAGCTTCACTGCAGACGCAGGAAAACAACTGGAACATTTTTATAATCAAGAAGACTTCAGGGGCGGCGTGCTTCATGCATCGGGCTAATGGAGAACTTTGGAGTCTGCAAGTCTATTTAAAAATCTGAATGAATCAGTGAAAAAGATAATCAATGTTGACTCTTGGAGTCAAAAATGCCACTACACTGCGTCTGTTTGATATTAATCTAACTCTAATTTACAATTTGACCCCCCAGAAGAACTGTGATTTCTGTAGGTTTCTGTCTGCACCAACTTTTAAAACTGTGTCCCAACGTTTCTAATACGTCTATAGAAAGGGAGCAACACAATTATCCCAAGGGTCATTTGTTGTATTTTTAACCCTGCATTATGTGCGCAAGTCCTTTCTCTAAAGCGTCCTCACCGTTTGGCTGACGTGTGGAACTCCCACTGCTGCTGCTGCTGCTAATGCTGCTGCTGCTGCTGCAGGGACAGCAGCCGGTTTGGTTACCATGGTGACCTGGCTGGTGACGATGCTCTTGAAGGGCTTCACCAGCTGCTGAGTGGAGGACATGACCACGTCATCGTTATCCGTGGACACAGCCAGCCTGCTGACTTTACCTGAGCAGGGGAAGACCAGGTGTGTTGTTAAGAGGAGTGGATTACATGTGGGACAGGACAAACACACACACAAACACACAAACACACAAACACAAACACACACAAACACAAACACTGTGTAAACAAGGCAACAGCAAAGATCTAGAAAAGATTGTTGTGCATTTTCTTGGTACAGTAATATACAGTACTCTAAAATCAGACACTGGAGCGTCGTACTTGGTGGGATGTACTCGGTGCTGGGCTCGGCCTCTGAGGTGGAGGGTCTGGGGGACTCTGGGCTCGGCTTCTTCTCCTGGGCCAGCTGAATGGGCACGGCCATCTGACTCAGGTCGATGGTGTGCTGCCTGGGTTTGGACTCTCCCTTCTCCTTCACTGCAGGGAGAGAAAAACACAAAGTTCATTAAAATATGCAAATCTGACCAGTCATACCTGACAACCACTATTCACTCATTTATTCTGACTTAAGTTATCACAAGATCTGAAACACTTTTACGAGCGCTGAGACAGATAATAAGAACTATGTTTTGTCCGTTTTGTGGAAACCACCAGAGACAGCTTGTGAGTGTGTGACGGTCTCAGGAATTTTTGAAAGCACAGGGGAAAGACAGAAGGTCTGAAAGGTCATGTCCTTCAAAAGACCGTCACACAAGACTGTCTCAGGTGGGTTCCACAAAACGGACGAAACATCATCCGGTCAAAACGAACTAATAGAGCAGTGTGTGTGAGTGATTCTGTCTCTTTCACAGGTTAGACTGTTTTTCCTATTTACTTGAGTTGTATACACATAATGACTTTCATTCCTGTTAATGTTGTTTGCTCATTTTTTTATTTATGTTTGTCTTGTCATTTTGTATTATTATTATTATTTTTTTTAAATTTTTGATACTACTCTTCTCAAATTTACTTTTATTTTTTTTCACCCTTATCTATTTATTTTATTTAGTTATTGTATTTCATTTGTTGTGAGTTTTCCACTCTTGCACTTTTATTCTAAGAGGTGTATTTGTTGGACTGACACGGTTGTTTATAGGGAGAAGTGATACTGGGTTTTTGAATGTTTCTGGGAAAAAAAGAAAAATGTTGACTGCATCCCACTGTACTGCACTGTATGTCTTGAACTTGCTTTAATAAAAATATGTAAAAAAACAAACAAAAAAAACAACAACTAATGGGCCGCTCACTCAGTGACTTCCGGGTCACTTCAGGTGTTTGGTACACTCCCTTCAGACGTTTGTAAATTAGTTTGGTGACTCAAAAGTGTTCTTCCACTTGTAAATAAGTCTCAATCTTTGTTAAAGTGTTTCACACTTTGTTATTTTGGTTTGCACTTTCCCAGCCACCGTACTTACATACTTACTAATGAAGTCCTCGTGGTTTGAATTACAGACCTGTTTGTGATGTTAAGCTACTTGTGACACTCAAACATTCCTGCAGGTGTTTCATATTAAAAGACTACCACGGGAAAAGAAAAAAGGACTTCTGCCTATTGAGCCACCGAAAGACTCTGAATGTGAAGCATGTGGACAGGAAGTGTTGAGTTTCACCCAGGTTATTAACCACAACTTTTAACTCTGTGACTCAGTCCTGGGGTAGCACCCTTTGAAGGACCCGGTCTTCTGATCCTGCGTACTCACAAAAACTCTTCTTGTATCCGCTACAAACACTCCTGTAATGATCCCTACATTTATGTCTCTTTATAGTTTGTCTATGTACATCGTATCGGTCCCTATCAAATTAAACAGTAATTAATAAATAATAGCCCGCGCAGGCCCACCTGAAATGAGACGTCCTGGTCTACAGAGGATCTGTTTCTAAGTCCTGCTCCTGTTGCCTGGCAACCTCAACAGCTGCACAGGAACCAGGTAACTTCACCTTTTATTCTAACGATAATTTGAAGTGTCAAGGCCCCTCAAGAGTCCGAAACATGTTTTTCAAATTTGTGTGCAATGAATCTTAAAATATGTTTGGTTGCACCGGATGGATGCTTTGTCGGCTACTTTTGAAGGAACCTTCGGTGCGCCGCTGTGACGCAATCTGTCTTCAGATGTGACCTCTGAAGGATGCAGACCCTGCATCAGGACATAACTAACATCTTCCTCCTATGCTGTTCTTTGGTATGGCAACTGACAGGTGTGTAAAAGCACTATAGACGTTTATAATGAAATAGAACCATTAATATATTACACTCATCACCTAATGTTGAAATTCTCAATTCATTTGTTTGAGTTATTTTTCTATTCTGGAAAAAGTCAAAACTCTCAGATTTAAGAAACTTTAGTTTAAACTCTGTGACATCAGACTGAATGTATTTACGTTGTGGATAAAACCAGACTTTTGAGGGAGTGATGTTTGGGAACACCGATCGGCTTTTTTTTAAATAATTTTATGACATCTTTTTCCGAGCAAACAACCAAATGATTGATTTTGAAGTTATAGAGCGATATGCAGACAATTAAAGCAATGTTTAGTTTGCAGTCTTAGTTCGACACATGTTTCCTGAAACACTGCAGAAATGTTAAGTCCCAACTGTCAGCAAACAAATTAAAATCTAAATATATCCAAATATAGTAGAAAAGAAAAACAGGGAAAAGTCTGCGTAACCTTTACTCTCAATAAAGGACAGGTTGTCTGTTTAGATCAATTAAAGCCTTTTTAACTGTGATGTTTTGAGTTTATACAAAGAGATCACAAGGTGTCAGACAAAGTGAAATGTAATTGGCTGTTCATTATTGTTGATGTAAGACTGAGTCTAAAAAATGCTCATCTAATCATCTATCCGGTTCTGCAGGCTTGTAGTCCAATGAGATGGTTGTGATGTCAAACCCTCAGGAAGTGTAAAAACATAACGACTGTGAGCCGCATGCTTGTTTGTCGTCTGGCTCGTTGGCTCTCTTTCCACATGACGACATGAAAGGCTCACCTGTTGTCTGCTGCAGCTCCAGCAGGGCTTTTATGGTGGAGGTGGCAGACTGGGATTCCCCTGCAGACAGCTCCTGGTAGATGATAGTGGGGCTGGACTCCACGGAGACTTCCTGCTCTGTCCAATCGTGCTCTCTGGAGGAGACCACGTGCACTACAGGCTGAGGCTCTGAGGAGTGACGGGACAATGTGACAGAACTTAACAGGCTGGGGGGAGTTTTCACATTGAGCTCTGCGCTGATGTTCAAAATTTACTTTGGAACTTTTTGATAATGCGTTTTTAAACTACACAATCGGTGTTAGTACTGAAGCTTTAAAACAAAAACTTCAGATATTTAGTTATATCTTTAACCCAGAGAAAGAGAGAGAGAGAGAGACAGAGAGACAGAGAGAGAGAGACAGAGAGAGAGAGAGAGAGAGAGAGAGCACTGTCTCAAATCGCCGGTAGCCTAGAGGTTAGGGTGCACGCCCCCATCTACAGAGGCCCACTTAGAGGCTACAGTCCTCTAAGTGGAAGGCCTGGATTCAAATCCCACCTGAGGCTCCTTTTCCTACCTTTCATTCCCCCCTCTAGAGAGAGAGAGAGACAGAGAGAGAGAGAGAGAGAGAGAGAGAGAGAGTGAGGGCAAGAGAGAGAGAGGCAGAGAAAGAGAGAAGGAGATAGAGAGAAGCAGAGAGAGACAGAGAGCGAGAGAGAGAGAGAGATAGAGACAGAGAGAGACAGGAGAGAGAGAGAGAGAGAGAGACAGAGAGAGAGAGACAGAGAGCGAGAGAGAGAGAGAGAAGCAGAGAAATAGAGAGAGAGAGACAGAGAGAGACAGAGACAGAGAGAGAGAGAAGCAGAGAAATAGAGAGAGAGAGAGAGAGAGAGACAGGAGAGAGAGAGATGTTCTTACCCTGAGCACTGCTGTGGGAGGTCTCGCCCGCCGAGCTGCTGGTCTCGTCCTTCGTGGACCCGTCCTGTCCCGGGGTCTGACCCTGCCCGATGTCAGCTGAGCGGCTCACCTGCTGCAGGGTCTCTGTGACCATCTGTCTGGTCTGCTCGACCAACGCCGCCTGGAAGACCGGCTTCGGCTTGATGAGAACCTGGACGGAGAAAAAACACAAAGAATGATTTCTAGTGTTCTGTTGAACAGGTGATCTACATCTTCTTCGACTGAAAGGGAAGTCCCACCGACCAATCAGACGAGCTCGTGTTCCTTTTTAATTAAGCCAACAAGTTTGGAGGTTTTGATTCCAGGCAAGGACAGCAACTCGAGTGGACGTGTGTGGGGAGAGGTTTGAGAACGGCCCAGGGAGAGGAGGATGACATGCAGGGAAGGAGCCAGAGGTCAGAAGGAGCCAGAGGTCAAGATTCAAGCTTTGTGGACAACGGTCTTTGTACATGGGGCCGGGCAAAATAACCACTAGGCCAACAACGTCACATTTTACTGCTTTGCATGACTAGTTGGGTTCAAGTTATAAATGTTAACATAAAAACCTTTTTTAGACTTCTTTGAGTCTCTCTATTTGAAAACCTGTAAAAATATTGAAGAAGCTGGGGGTGCTGATGGCCTAGCGGTAAGGTCGTGCCCGGGTTCAGTCGAGGTTCAAGTCCGACATGACACTCCTTTCCACATGTCCCTCCCCACTCTCTCTGTCTTCTGATTTCCTGCTCTACGCATCGTCCCGTCTAAATAAACTTTTTCTTCTAGAACTTTTAAGTGTTTGAAAATGTTTTCACCCACGTTTCGTTTTGAACTGTGACGTGATTTTCAGACGAGCCGTTTCTATTTTTAGCTGGTTTGTGGTTGACGACACGGCGGCTCGTCACTGCGGGTCCAGTACAGTGCGTGTACTGTACACTGAATACTACACATGACTCACAGACCACAAGTTCCCCTCCAGGAGAGAAAAGAGGAACTGAAGCCGTGCTAAATTTAGAACGTAGTGAGGACTCTCATGAAGCTATGACGTACTGTTGGTGAATGAACTGGAAGAAAATCAGAGGACTATTGATGACGTTTTTAAACTTTTTGAAATACATTAAATGTTCATTAAAAAACAAATAGTTAATCTAAGAGATACTAGCATCCTTCACCTTTACACAACATGCTTTGAGTGTGCAACAAAGTAAACACCTGGAAACCAGTGTGATGGAATTCACCCTAACCTCTATATCAAAACACTAATTTATATAACATTTAAATTCCCCCAAATAGATTTAAAAAGAAACACTGGGGGAGATTTTAAACCGCTATCACCTACATTCTTTAAATTCACTAAATACACTTTCAGATCTCACATCAGGCAGCGTCACAAGTATTTGAAATGTCTTCTTTTGTATTTAAAAACAGATGTAAAAAAGTCCCCAGGAACTGAAAAATCACCGATAGTAGTTTTTTTTATTCTTCAAATGTATTAAACAGTGGCTTCTATCAGGTGACAGCGCTGAGCTTTTATTACACATTTCAGAGACGAGACAATCATAATTACAGCTTTGTTTATTGACATTGAACCAAACATTTAGGAAGAAGCTGAAGAGGCTAAACGGCTAGACGGCCATGACATCATGTAACAGCGCTCCAGTCTGCGGTGATGTAACGCACGCCTGCTCAGAAGCTGAGTCACGTCTCATTTGACGCTGAAAGTTCTTCTGGGCTGTACCACTTGTTGCTGTTTTTTTCTTTGTTAGATTTATTTTGGGTCTTTTTATGCCTTTATTTTAGATACAGGACAGTGGATAGAGTCAGAGAGAGAGTGGGGAATGACATGCAGGAAAGGAGCCAAAGTAGGACTCAAACTCAGTCGGCCCGCTCGAGGACTTAAGCCTCTGTACATAGGGAGCATGCACTAACTGCTAGGCTACCGGCAGCCTTTCTCCACCAATTTGTTTTTGCCTCTTTCACTTAATTTGTGCAGCTTTATTGTTTGGGTGCAGCTTTATCACCCTCATGTGCATCCAATATTTTCCTGATTCTTCCAAATATGACAATATTTAAGATTTAATAGGATTATTCATCAGCATTTTCAGTTTGGATATTTGTATTTTTTATTGACTGGATATTTTTTACATTTTAAGGGAATCATTCTTCGATCTGCACACGGAACATTGATAATGTGTGTCTAAATCTGGTTCTAAGTGGAGTTTGTGACACAAAGCCTCTTTTTTTGTTATATTTTTTATTTGGGGGCCTTCATTGGAGAGATAGGACAGTGGATAGAGTCAGAGTGAGTTGGTTGCATGTAAATGAGAATAAAGATTGACTACTCATTACTCATTTGACAATTAATTATTTTGAAAAATCTCAAAACTTTTTCTTACATTTTGTATTTGTAAAATAAAATTTGGGTTGGGTTCTGGAGGGTCTCTGGATCCTCACCTGCTACCAGTTCAATTTTTAAACTTGATCTGTTCGCAGGAGAGGTGCCAGTTGGCCGCCTGGGCACAGCCGAGGCCCCCAACCCCCAACTGCTCGGGCGCTCTTACATGTGCATTTTCCATTGAAACATGTTCCTGTTCCAGGTTCCTGTTTGTGCACGTGTGTGTGTTCCTGACCTGTGTGTGTGTTAGCATATCTCAACAACAGAGTGAAAAAAATGAATTTCCCCCTCAGGGATTCATAAAGTATAACTTCTTCCTCTTCAAACAAAGACAGTTTGATGTCTACACAGGTATATGTGTGCTGAAACACTTTCACCATAATTATTCTTTAAGGTGATATTATGTCTGTTTTTGATCTGCTGCAAAAAGTGTTCCAAAGATCAGTGAAGTACTTGTTAAATAATAAAAAGAAAGTAGAAAGTAAGACTGGATTTGACGGCCGTTCACCCGCCCGGCTTTTTGTCCTCAATTAATTAAAAGACTTGTTGTTCTGTGCAAAAAGGGGAAGCAGGTGGAGGAAGAGGAAAGGTCAGTGTTAAAGCCCCTTTATTCAACCATCCGCCTACAGAAACAGGGATTTTCCTCTGCCATGTGCACAGAAGCATGATTTTTTATTTGACTGAATCTTTTGTGAAAACATCCAGTTTAGGAGTTATCAGATTAACAAATGCAGGAGAGAAAGAAAACATGCAATTTGTTCTCTTTCAGAACACATTTGTTGTACAACGATGTCCAGCTAACATCCAGTAAAGCATCTTAAAGGTGACATATCCTCCTCTTCAGTGTAAATAAGTCTCAGAGCTCCTAAAAACATGTGTGTGAAGTTTCTTGTTCTAAATCCACTCTGATCCTGTATTTGATCATGTCTATACACCCCTCTATTTCAGCCCTGCTCAGAACAGGCTGTTTCTGTGTCTGTACCTTTAAATATGTAAATGAGCTGTGTCTGACCACGCCCCCTCTCTGGAAGGGCTCAGGTTTACTCTGTGCTTTCTCGCTCCATGTCTTATTGTTTACGGTGAGAAGGCAGACTCAGAGGGCAGAACAAACACCTAGCTGTGGGAGTGTCACCCACCTGGGGGAGGGGCTACTGCCCTTTGTGATGTCATGAAGGGAAAATCTCCAAACGGCCTGTTTGAGCACACACTTTCTGAAAAGTGGAGCAGGCAAAAGATGGAGAGGATGGATTTTACTCATCATTGGGGGTTTTTAGACGGACTAGAGACACATTAGTTTTTGGAAAAACATGGCATTTTGCATAATGTTAGAGCCATTTGTGTGTTCAGTATGTATGTGTGCTCTGTGGTAGTTCCTTGTGGTCACAGTAGGGGGCAAATTCACTTTGGTGTTGGGAAGGTTACAAGTAGAGGAAGAGTTAATCACGGACAGGTGAGCAGCCCACCGTGAGAGGCACACAGTTTTTGACCGCTGTTGAAATGTATCGTGAATGGAACATTTATCCTGGCTTTGTTTTACATTGAAGTTATAGTGGAATAAGAGTATGTAGACAACCAGATTATGTATTGTAAAAGAACGATTCCGATAAACCCGTTTGAGTGTGACAGCACAGAGTTGATTGAACTATTGCCACGAAACACGGAAACAACGCCTCAATTAAGTACGATAGGCTCTCAGCCCCTCAGTGGCTCAGACTCTTTGATAAGCAAGATCAAGCCACTACACATAATAAGTAACCTTTAAGAAAAAAAGAACCCTTGTGGTGAATGAATGTCACTCACAAGGTCATATGAATATCAACTTGATGTCATATGATAAACTGATTGTCTTGTGGTTCACCAGGGTCGAATGGTTTTTAATTCAGTACACTAAAGCTACTATTAGAAGACAAATTCAGCCTCTGGCGTCTCTCAGTGGTGAATAGGAATAGTTACTGTGTGAAGTGTGTGTTAATGTTAGACCTGGTGTCATTGTTTGTATGTGCAGTTTGTTTTTCTTTGTATTTTATGCTGTTTTTGGCATTTCTGATCTACATTGGGATGTCTTGATGTAATACATGATTGTTGAATTAACTGTTAATTCTTGTGTTTTTCTCCTCATTGTAAAGCACATTGAGCTCATGTGTAATGAGATACTTGAGTTTAATCCAATCAAAATAGATTATTCATGAGGTGTAGATCACAGGTATGATACCGTACTTTTCATTCAAAATTTGAGATTTTATGTTTGTTTGTCTTTCTTAACTTTATTGCTTGTTTGAATGAAATAAAATATACAAATAAAAAAAACAAAACTAAAAGACAAGGAAAACTAAAAGAGAAAAATCTCACCTGAGTCTTTCCCTGCTGGCCGTAGACGATCTTGGTCGGGATGATCTTGGTGGCGGTGGTCTGGGATCCGGAGCCCATGCCTTTGGGCTGGGTGACGATCATCTTGGTGATGGGTCTGGAGGCGGTGATGATTGCTGGTTTGCTCCCCGTGACAGCCTGCAGACCCTTCTCACCCTGAGGAACAACACAGGGCAAAGACTAAGACCACAGCACGTCTGATTGGACGCAGCGGCTGCATCACTAAGAAAGGTCACGGAGTGATTGTTCGACTGACCCCGGCGTTTAGAAGTGTGGTGACCACGTTCTTGCCCGGCAGCCCCTGGATGGTCGCTCCTTTCCCCGTGGTCTTCTGAACCACGATGACGTTTGGCTTGGAGGTCATGGGGATGGTGGTGATCTTAGTGGTCGTTCCTGAAGGAGAGAAAAAAATATTTTAATTAAACTAGAACTGATCTTAACTCGGGACGGGGATAGAAACTTGGTTTTATTAAGGACCTGGTTCTGCATTTTTCAAAACCTAAAATCAATAAAGTCTGAGCTGAATCCGTACTGCTGTTGAGTCTGATTGGTCCTATAAGGTTAAGATATATCTCATATTTTGCTGTGCTCAAATGCAGTACATGGACTGTCTAAAACATGCAGGTCAATTTATCTTGCAAAATCACTTCTCGCAAGGGAAGGATACAACCTCCATGCATGGCCCGGCACATCAGCATTGTGCATCAAATTAAATCAAAATGCAGAAAATTAGACTTTCTTCAGGTCGAAGAAACTCTGTTAACTCTGCTGCTGCCGACATTTATTCTCCTTCCAGACTCAAACTTTGCAGCAAGTCCCCGTTAGTTTTAAAGTAAAAATCCAAAGTTGAAATCTGTGTTGAAGTTGGCAGGATAAAAGCTAGCTTAGATATCTAACATAACACCGTGACAAATAGGCTACATTTTGATGTGTTCAAGGTCGGGTCAGCAAAGGTGAATAAAAATGGTAAATAAAACGTCATCATGATGTGTTTGTAAAGACAAGAAAAAGACAATTTAAGTTAAGGCCAGAAAAATTAAGAAATCCAGATGTTTGGAGGATAAATTTGTTGGTTTTCTTACAGATGGAATTACGACTTGTTTCCCTTCCCACTCATCTCGTCTTTCCAAAAGAATTGATAAAGGTATCGATAAAGATTCAGATCATTCAGGAGTCTTGATATCAATAACAAATACACCCTCCCCATCCCTGAGCTCAACTCAGGAGCAGAGATGATTTCAAATCACATCGATCATTATCGACCTATCGGGGAGACTCACCAGAGACGATGTTACTGCTGATGATTTTCCCGCCCAGAGTGGCCAGAGACTTTGGCACCACCGTGATGATGCTGCCGCTGGTGGTCTTCACGTAGGTGGTCCCCCCGCTGGAGGCTGTGATTCTGGCTCCGATGCCCTGGCTAACGGTGGGTCTGGTGTAGGTGGCCTGGGAAGCTGCGTACAAACATACAGCGTTACTTTCTGAGAATGAGGTCTGGGTGTTAAACCTTTGAATTAATACAGACTGGACAGTGTTTCTGTCATCAAGGAATTACGCCCGGTCGCCCCCGGTTACCAGCTATGACATAGGAACAACTACTAAAGGAACTTAGTTTACTGGATGGTATTTGAGGTTCATGGTTTTCGGCTGCCTTCAGATTTTGAGTCGCTCACCTGTGGACTGCGTGACCAGTTTGGTTGTCATAATGGCTCCGTTGCTACTGACGACCATGATGGGGGACGAGCTGCTGCCGGACAGAGCCACTGACGACGGCTTGGGAAGGATTTTGCTTGGCTGAACCTGCTGAGTGATTATCTTCACTCCTGTGGAGGAAACAAAAAAACTGATTTAATCCTGCAATATAATCACGTTGAGCTTTTCTTATGCTAACACTTAAACGAGGAAGATAATCTAATTATGTGTATGTTTTAAAAGACTCAGACAGTCTTTGGTGAGTCAAATGTGTTAACAAATGGTTTACGAGCAATAATTCATACTGGTGCAGAAATATTCAACTTTAATTTTACACACAAGAAACCCAACATCCTGCAATATATTGATGCCAGCCATTAAGCCTAACATTTTTTAAGCTTTTACTTCCAGGGATAAAACTACAATTATGTACATATGTATGAAATGTAAGAAAGTAATGTGTACAAAGAAAAAGAGAGATAAAAATATATAAAGAAGGAAAGAGAGAGACAGATTAAGAAAGCAAACATGAGAAAAAGGACAAAAGAATATCAGATTCGATGTAAGGATGCAGAGAAATAAATAAAGATTAAACATTTAAAGAAAAGTGTTGTCATAATCTGCAGAACTAAAGAGGAGACATGTCTGACATTTCCTGTTTTTTCAAATGATCTGACAATCATGTGAAGGTGAGTGAGAAGGGTAAGTATCCTAGACATTTCATTACAGATCAAATGAAGGATGATGAAGAAATCTAAAGACAACGGCGTATGTCTGATGTATGTTCAGACAAATACTCTGAGATACAGATAAGAGTGCAGGTGACCTGGTACCCCGCTCTATACTGCCCTCTTGTGGTCTAACTACAATAAAGCGAGCTTGCATTTACTTTAAGTAGCAAACAATGATGCATTGAGAAACTTGATAGAAGACCTCGATGGTGAAGCTCCAGTGAAATATTTGTGGCTGCAGGCGTCAAAACGCTGGAAGCCAGCTTTTAAAAAAAACCTTAATTATAAATGTATTTGTCGGCTCATTAACTCAAAATGAGATCACCCTGGCTTTGTGCAGCACTACACGCCATCACTCCAAGATATGGAAACACTGGTACAATTGTAAACCTCTTCAGTGATTTCTATACCGTGCACTGCGTTCATGTGTTTTGAAACTGTGCTTTGAAGTTGGTTTATTTTTCTATTGTTTTATTTGGACCCTGAGTCTAAAATAAAGTTCTGATTGGTTGAGAGAAAGTAATGAAAATGAAGCAGTTGCTGTAGGGACTTGAGTTGGGAATTGGAGGGTCGCCGGTTCATGTCCCAGTGTGGACCAAAATATTGAAATTGGTCTGGTAGCTGGTGAGGTACCAGGGCACTTCTCGGGTACTGCCGAGATGCCCTTGAGAAAGGCACTGAATCCCCCAACAGCTCTGTGTAGCAGCCCCACTCTGACATCTCTCCACTAATGCATGTCCACAGAGCCTGTTTATGCATGTGTATGGCTTGGGCCTATGTGTGCGTGGAGCATGTCTCCCAAAACTAGAATTTCCCTCAGGGGTTTATGAAGTGTGTAAAATATTTGTTCAAAATAAAATCAAAGAGAAAATGACAGACAAAGAGAAAAGAGGAGGAAAGCAAAGAATGGATAGAGATGGTTGGAGAAACAACAGAATAAAAATGAAATCAAAAAAAAAGACAGATTCATCAGGGTAGTTGGTCTCACCTGACTCCTGTTTGATCTGGATGGTGGGCTTGGATCCGGGGGAGCTGCCGGTGGTCTGTGTCACGCTGACACTCGCAGCACCTAAAGGTGAGCCCTGCTGCAGCTGTTTGGGGGACTGCTGTTTGGGGAACTGGGCCAGAATCTGAGCGGTCGAGCCCACCATGGTTTTAGGGGAGGGGAGTCGGGCCGACGCCACCTTCACTCCGGCTGAACCAGAACCTACAACAAAAAAAACAAAAAACAGATTAAAAAAAGACAGTGAGACTTCACAGAACGCTTTAGGAGAGGCTGCTGCTTCACCTTGACACAAACACATCTTCTCAAACGTGTTGCCAAGACAACCTGATGGTCAAAGCGGTACACTAACAGGCTCATCTTTAAAACAGAGTAATCAGGATTGACTTTACACGTTGATGTGTTTGGATGAAAAAAAATGACCTACACGATGAGACCGTCGACATGACCACAGAGGGAGTGGAGGAGACCACTGTGGTCACTGCGACGGTGTTTGCCGGGCTGGAGCTGGCCGGGAACACCACGGTCTGTTTCTGTGTGGGCGCCGTCAGGATGGAGGAGGACACCAGCTTGGACAGAGCGGCGTTGTTGTGAGACTTCGACAGGATGTTGGGGACAAAGTTGGAGCTGGGAGACGTCGTCACGATGATCACCTGAAAGAAGACGACACATTTAATCCTCGTTTAATTATTCAGAAAGGTCATAAAAGGTAAAGTGAAAAGTCTCCTGCACCTTCTGCGTGGTGTTGCTGGTGGTCTGGATGGTGGGCTTGGTGAAGGTGATCTTGACCGGGGACAGGTGCGGCGGCAGCGAGTTGGCGATGCTCTGCATGATGTTGCTCATCTTGGGGCTGCCGCTCACAGGCACCGTGATGCTCTTGGACACCTGCGGGGACACTTTGGTCATCTCCTTCAGAATCACCGGCGACGAGCTGGACGAGTTGGTCCGCCTTCTCTTGCGCGGTTTCTCGTCTTCATCAGAACAGCTCACACCTGTGAGGAAGAGGGGGGGCGGAAGTTCAGTATATGGAAATGTTATATGGACTAAAATGATCAGAAACACTGGACTTTAAGATCTTTTTTTTTTCACTTCACCGTCTGTGAAGCTTCTTGTTATAAATCCACTCTGATAATTAAGACCTTATGGTTTATAAATCTCAATCCAAGCTGCTTTAAAGTCTCCGGTGTGGTAAGAATCAATCAATCAATCAATTTTATTTGTATAGAATGAATGAATCATGTTTCCTGTGGTGCGTCTACGTCGTCATAAACTTAAAAAAATATATCAGTTTCCATCACGGCATTAGTTTACTTCGTTTTTGTTTATTTTACACAAATGATTCAATTCAATAAGTGCGGAGTAAAAAGCCCTTTATCGCCCCCTCCAGGCTGTTTTCGGCACTGTTAAAAAAAAATTAAATACGCTTTTTCTCCTAGAATGTATCAATGTATGAGACAAGAAAACATATTTGTATTTTCATTTCATTGTACAGTGTTCCCCTTTGTTATTTTTTTGTATTATATCTTTGCTTTAATACAGTGTATAGCTTCTGTACAGTTTATTTTAATTTACTTAGCTGTTATTTTTTTTATTTGTACTTTTCTACTCTCTTTCTTCTAATGCGATTCTATTTTATATATAATTTAAACTTTTTTTGGAGAAGCTGACTTAGGGAGAAACACACAAAAATTCCAATGTACAGTACCTGTGCAAATGGCAACAAACATCTATTCTATTCTATTCTTTTCTGTATCAAATGTTCCCTTAAAGAAAAAATACATTCATTGTTTTGTGGGGAAAATTATTTGAAATTTTCTCTCCCTTTGTTTTCAAATCTACAATAAGGAACTCTCTGTTTGGTACCGGCCTGTTTTTCTTTTTGACAATTAAAACCTTTTCTGTTCTGTTTGTTTCACTTTCAGTTAATGCTCTTAAACTTCTCTTTCCACAGCTACCAAAACCAGCTCATGTTGGTTGTTGTTGTACTCGCCTCCCTCCGCTGGCTCCCTAGCCCCCTCTTGTTCATCAGAGCTTTTAACCCCTTACACCCCAACATAATCGCTCAGCTCCTCTGAGCAGTCTCTCCTTGTCGTCCCTCGAGTTCAGCGTAAACTCAGGGGCCACCGCGCCTTCTCAGTTGTTGACCCCGTTCTTTAGAATCAAACCTTTTTTTATGTCCTTCTTAGTTGCTGTTTTTGTTTTTACATCTTGTCTGTAAAGCACTTTGATCAGCTGATGCTGTTTTTAAAATGTGCTAGACAAAAAAATGTTTTTTCTGGACTCCTTCTACCGTTTCAGGATCAGACTTTATTAATCCTGAGGGGGAATGTGTTCCTTACAGTTGCTCTTCAACACAACACAGCAGTCGTAAACATGGAAATATTCAATCTCTAAATTGAAGTTTAGATTGATTTTAAAGGCGCTGACACTCACTCTTCACATAGACCGTGCTCCCGCTGGGCAGCACCACCACGTTGGATGAAGGACTGGGTGGTCGTGGTGATTTCACCGTTGCGCCGATGGTGCCGCTGGTCGCCGTGGCGCTGGTGGAGGTGCCGGTGGTGCTTGTGTAGGAGTAACAGACCACCACTGCGGGGGGAAGGACATTAAACGTGTCATTCGACTTTATGTCTATTTTAAAGCATGTTAACTGTAACATGAAGAGAAGCTGACCCACCTTCTTTGTTTCCGGTCTCAGCTGGCAGTAGAAGAGAAGCGTTCTGATTGGCTGTGGCACTGGCTACAGCGTTAGCAGTGACAGTGAAGGCTGTCTGAGGGACCAACCTTGGCATCAGGGGAACCAGCCGGCGTCCTTCAATGGACCATTTAGACGAGCTGTTAGGACCCGACACGCTGCAAAAGAGGACATGTTACTTCCACTTAAACAATGCATTTAAAAACATAATATGTAGGAATTCATTTTGGTGCACTTTGAGACTTAAGGTCTCTGAGTTGCTCTGTCGTTAAACGCACAGCGCTGTTACGCCTCCCTCACTACTCCCCCTCACAGACAGCGTGCATTCATTAACAAGCAGAGGAGCGGTGCTGTGAGATGCTGAAGACACATCAGCAGACTTACTAAGTTCAGTAATATTACTGGATTTTGGCAAATATGACTCTGCTAGCATCTTCAGTTCGATGTAGAGACAACTTTTAGTGTAAGATGGATTTGGGTTAAGACGACTTTCTGCACCCAATAAAGCTGCTCAACATGAGACTACGGTGACACTGATAACGATAGAGCCCATCATTACGTCACAATCTGTGATGAATATCTGCAGGGATGGACACTCTGCTTCTTACTCTGTCACTCTCTCTTTCTCTTCTTGGGTTCTTGGATGGTGAGCGGTTCGATCTGTGGACATGGTAGAGACTCTTCTCTGCCTGTTTGAAGTTTTTGTGCCAATAGACCGACTTTGAAACGACTCCTTTAAGAGGGAAAAGTTAGAGATTGTTGCTTTAAAGCATTTTTCTTCACTTTAAGTTAATGAGACCCAGCGTGTAGCAGCCACTTTCTGGTTGTTTGTTGTTTTGCATTTGTTTTTGTTGTTGATGTTTGTGAACACCAGGGGGCAGTGGGCACCTTGCCAAGCACATGGGTTGATTAGGAACTCTTTAAATGTACCAGGTGTGTCACTGTTGGGTGATGCACCAGGATTGGACACAGGTTTTTTTACCACATGTCAATGAGACAGGTCAATGAATGCAGTTGGAAATGTTTGTATGTCTAAATTAAATGAAGAAACAAGAGATCCTGACTGGACATTGAACTTATTGCGTGCGTAAGGCCTCACTGGAACGGTGCATCAGTGGCTGTTTGTTGAGTTTATGTGGTTTGTTTATAATTGTAACTTAAGTTGTTGTTTTTTGGACAAATAGCCACAATACAGCGTACTCCGTTTGAAGAGAAGATAAATAAATCATCAAAAGTATCAGCTGATTCCATGTGCTATGTTCCTCTACAAACTGAGAGGTGCTGCATATGAACAACACAGATTCACACTTACTGGTATGCGATGGTGGTGAGGCGTTCATCATTGACAGCTCTGCGGACCTCTGCACGATGGCGCTCTGTTGAGATACTGCGATGGAGGAGGACAAAATGAAACGGCACATTTTTCAAAGAACAAAATATTTAGAACTTGTCGTTGAATTTTAAGAGATATTTACCCAAGGATTTTGGTGAGCTCTCCCAGCAGATCCTTCTTGTCTTTGGTGAGATCTCCCTGGGCTCGCAGGGCGCTGATGACCCCGGCATACGCCTCCAGCTCTGCAGAACAGAAACACACATGAAACACCAGAGTTACTAACACGACCCTGTTCATCGAGCAGAGCAGTCAACCTCAATGCTCAGTGATCCTTTCCGAGACAAAGAAGAGCTTCACAATAAGACTGTTAACCTTGACAACTTTAGATTAATGAGATGAGTTCAATCAGAAAAAAACCCAGATAACGTGTGCTTGAATAATTTAAAAAGATATATATTTGGGGCTTTAATTTAGAGACAGGACAGTGGATAGAGTCAGAAATCAGGGACATAGAGAGAGTGGGGAATGACATGCGGGAAAGGAGCCACAGGTCGGACCACAGCCTCTGCACATGAGGCGCGCACAAACCACAAGACCACTAGAGCACCCTCATCCTGTATTTCATTTGTATTTTATTCACTTACCCAATTTACGGAGAATTCTTTTGCACTCGTCCCTGCCCAGGTCGAGGATGGTGGGCCACACCACCGGCATGGTACCAGGCAGCACGGGTTTCTCCAGCTGAATCATGGTCTGAGTGAAGAGAAGCAAACAAACCGTTGTCTTGTTCCTCTTTAGCAGTTATAAACACATCATTTACTACAACAGCTGTTCTACATAGTTGAGAATAACAGCAGGGTGTATTAAGGATCCTCCAACTTCAGGTCCTCAGATATCCTAGAAATACACACAAATATTTGAATCCCAGAGCTGTGGTGTTATCGTGAACTGCACCAAAGGTCAACTATCTTTTAAAACTGTCATCACAGCTTTACAGTCAAATTGATTCTGTAATATCTGCACCGATACATGTTTTACATGACTATATTTATTTAAACTTAATTAAATGAAATGTACTCATCCAATCAGCAGAACTCTACCAACTGGCAGCCTAAATTTAACACATCTCTAGGGTGTCTCTAGGATCTAGGGTCGTCCCGAAACCAGAATTTTAATATGATACCAATTACAAAATCAAACAATATCTGTTTAGATAGCATATTTATTATCATATATTATTGTTTTGATATATTTATATTCATTTCATTTATTTATTGTTTTTCAAAGTGTGCAGAGTTAAAGTTTGAATGTGATGCAGTTGTTGTAAAATCAATGAGTTATCGTGTTTAATAATCGTTAACTTGATATCAATCCAAATAATCAGGGTTATTATTTTTGCCATAATCGAGCAGCCCTAGATAGATAGACTTTATTTGGCATGGACATCACTGATTGGACGAACCAGATTTATTGTTTAAGTGTTTTAGCAAACAGACTAGATCTCAACACCTGTCCAGATAGATAGATAGATAGATAGATGATAGATAGATAGATAGATGATAGATAGATGATAGATAGATGATAGATACTTTATTGATCCCGAGGGAAATTCAAAGCATCCAGTAGCAGGTTACAAAGACGTACATGAAACATTTGTTACAAATTAACCACAAAACCGACGCCCCCTCCCTCACATACATATATATTAACCTGAAAAGAGATTTAAAGAATAACTCTAGATGAATCAAACTTAAACTGTGCAATTAAAAATAGATTTATACAAGAAATGTACATAACCCGTGCAGGGATAAAAATATATGTGACATTTAAACAAGAACCTATAAACAGTTGAGGAAAAAGAATCTGTAATCAGACCTGAATATAAAAAATAAAAAAGTGTTGTTGTGTTGTTTATATATGTACAGCAATGTTTACATAACAGACATTAAATAACAGGCAGTGCTATTTCAGTAACTGAGTGTCCCACTAGAGGCTGACTCTTGGGACAGCTGTGCAGATGGAGAAATGGAAAAAGGAAGATTTTAATCCAGGTGTGCTGCTTTCCACCTGACGTAACCGTGAGGTGTTCACGGACGTTTGACCAGGGGGACAAAAGAGCTCTGAAGTCTGTGAAACAGATCGTTAGTCTAATTATTTTGGCAACTCAGACGACACCTGTCATTAATACATTAATGAGCACAGGTGTGTACATAGGTTAAGATAAGAGCTCCTGCAGATAACAACAAAGTGAGTTTATTGACCACCAGCTGGGCCTCTCTGTCATCATGGGGGGCGTTTCAGGCCAATCACGGACAAAAGTGGATTTTTATTCTATTTAAATGCTGCCTAGATATCAATGTACAAATCAGAAAGCAGCTGAATGCTCTAAAAAATATCAAACACATGAATCTGTGCTCATTGTCCCTGAAAATATGGAGAAGAAAAGATTTAAGCGTTTTGTTTATGGGTCACAGCGGGGATCCTCATGACCCACAGCGGGAAGAAACACAGACAAAAACATCGAAACATGTCTGATAAATACTCAGAGCAAGCCACGACACGTAGAAAAGACTTGTATATTTGTTAAGTTGCTGATAAAACCTCAAAGAGTGTCAGTAAAGAGTGTCAATAAAGAGTGTTAGCTTAGCTGAACTAATGTCTTACCATCGGTTAGCAGCGAAACTTCAGATCCAAACAAACATCGCGAACCATAAAAAGAGACCTTCAGCTAAGCGGCCGCATCTTCAAAATGTTCTCCGAAAAAATACAGCGACTGGAAAGTGAAGCTTAAGCTGCTGGAATAGTCCGATCGCTGCAGTGTTTATGTTTACTGCTAACTAGCAGCGGCTGGCCTGCGGATGTGGATGGATGAGTTTCTTCTTCGTGGGATTTGTGACGCTCGATGCGATGCAGGCTCACTGCTGCCACCTACAGGTAGATTGTTAAAGTAATTAAATAAGCGATTAATTAAATCACGACACAGACACATTTTTTTCTATACAAATTAGTGATTGGGAACTTAAATAATAACAACAAAAAATGTTAATCATAGGAGCCCAATATCGGGAATTGTTTATTTCCTACCTAATTGATGTTTTTTCTGCTATTTAGACAGTGTGCAGGAGTTTGCCCTCAATTTTGTGATGGAGTTTCAAAACATGTGGTGTAGAATAAGTATCACGGTACTGAACATCTTGAAAAGCTTAATAAGAACAAAAGACGTCACTTGAGGACATATTATGTTCTGAGTGGTTGAAAACATGTATCTTATTATTCACAATACCTCATTAAATAATAATATACGTGATAGACCTGTACAATGTGCGTATGGCATGTCTTTGCATGTAAATATTGTATTATTATTATTATTATTATTATTATTATTATTATTATTTAGCATCAATATATATACATATATACTGTTCATTCTATATATTTTATTATATTATTATATTAGTCTATATTATATAACATTTCATTATATTACACTATATTATATTATATTATATAACTGCACTCTGCATTACTGTGGTACAACACTGCCTCTCTTCTCTGCTGTTTACATTACTTGCTGCTATTTTTCATACCAAGTCACTTTAATCATCACTTGTCACTTTATCTTGTCATTGTCTGTAAATACTGTCTCAACTCCCTGCATAGTTAACTTCATCATTCATTTTGTACTTGTATATACCCTCTGTTTTTATTTTTATTTATCTTATCTGTTCTGTTTAATGTGTATTTTGAGCTTTCTTGTCTGTGCTGCTGCAACGCCCGAATTTCCCCTCTGAGGATCAATAAAGTATTATCCTATCCTATCCTATCCTAAATACATGTACTGACTGAACAGATATATGTCCAATGTAAAACCATATAAATATAAATGAACAAATGAAATGTTAAACTGCATTATCCCTATAAAATAAAAATTAAATTAAATCTGTTATTTAGGTAAAGTACAAATACCACCATACTTAAGTAGCCTGAGAAAAGTAGTAGCATTAAAAATGCACATAAAGTACCAATTAATTAACAATCAATTAAGTTACTCTATTCTCTCCTCTTTACACTTTTTGTTGTAAGTTATTAGAAAATAATCGGTTTATATCAGTGAGTTTAGCAAACTACGAGGTGTTCCTGAACGCAACGGGATGGAAGGTGGGTTTTTCTCCTCTTCTTGCTCTTTTGGGGAGTGAGCAGGAGGTTGGGAGGGGGGCTGAGCGTTTCCTTTTTTCCCCCATTTGCATCACACTGTGAAGCAAAAAAAACAAAAACAAGACTAAACTACAAATGAGGTCTGGATTAAAGTGAGCAGACCTGGAAGAGGATGCTGCAAAAAACTACAAAGCTTCCAAAACAACACCGACTCACTCAGTCAGTCAGTCAGTCAGTCAGTCGACGGACAGACTGCTCAGTGAAGGACGGAAATAAAAAAGGACAGATCAGCCAAAGTTTGACGCAATTCTTCAGGAATAACCAGGAATAGACCGGAGTGTCATCATCGAAGTATCTCACAGAGAAAAAAAACAGCGATTTCCCTCAACTTTGGACCCGCAGGTAATCTGAGGAAGTGGGGAAAACCGATAAAGCAAGTTGTGTTGCAGAAATTCACATTTTTTCCAAAGCGGACAAATCTCATTTTTGATACATCGTGAAGGATTTGAACTTTCATCAACGCCGCTTGTAAATGAATCCGAGTGGAGTTTCTGATCCTCAAAGAGACACTCCCATGAGAATAACGGAGTTTTAGGCTCTGTATGCTGGAGATAACGACTTTGTCGATGTTTTCTGGACATGGACAGACACCGAGGAGTCAAAATCAAAAGGCCTCTTTAATGAAATAAACAGCCGGGTGTTATAATGAAAATGTTAATTCGGTGAAGTCTTTGGGAAACTCTTCAGGGAAGCCCAATGAGTGGCCCACAGTCAACACTCACTGACAGGTAAGACAGAAGCTCAACTTCTTCATATTTTGGTGTATGATTCAAATTTAACATTCTTGTACACGATTTATCACAGGTACAATTAGTTTTATACTCATTTAAGAATGGAAAGACAACCATCTAAATAAGCGCAAAACTCCATTGACAAATCATTCAGTTTAAGGTTATCCTACTTTTTGAGAAGCATACACAAGTAGCAGGACATGTTAATGATGATTTTATCATTTGGGCCTATATTCTGGTCAGTACGGTGATGAAAAAGATGAGAAAAACAAACCAGAGTTTCTCTAAATTAGTGGTACATAACTTCTATTTGCCCTCTTTTTGACGCTTTGTATCGTGGGACTGCGGTCTCTGTACTAAAGGGTCGTATGACATTTAAGTTGAATTTTGATAATATAAAAGGTGCTTGATCCACTAAGTGTATGCCGAACTTTTTTTAAAGGCTTTGATTATTTCTCTGAGTTCTTAAAGTAGCTTTAAACTCCCGTGTTTACCTGGCAAATCTGAGGCAAGTTACAATTCTGAGATTTCTCAACGAAGTTCGTTAAAGCGTTGCAGGAAAAACAAAAACAAATGGGACATAAAGAGGCTCGTTTTCCTCCCTCTTTAGTTGTGATGCTGATTGGGTTTGAGTGTTAATGACAAGCTTGACCTTCCCATCCAGCAGGGGGCCTGTTCCTTAACGCTTCATTCTGTACTTGTGGCCCCTAAAGGTCATTTGACATCTGAGGCTCTCTGCACCTTTTTTTTTTTTTTTCCTGTTCAAACACCAACAACAACAAGGACAGGATGCTGAGGATCACAGACTCAGCCTCCGGTAAACGTTTCTGTCCTAGACACCTGAGTATGAGACGATTTCCCTCGTGTCTGGCTCAACTTAAGGTGATGAAATTGAAACATCTGAGAGTAAAGAAGCCTCTTAGTAGCTGGAAACAGTCCCTGATATTGAGCAAGACTTCTTATATCCCCACAGACACACACTCTATTGAATATCTCTGCTGTTTCTTTATAACTCCACAGTCACAAGATGTCATCTGAAATTGCAACTGCCTGCAGACAACTCAACAAAATGTCACCGTAACCTGTGTGTACAGATATGTGTTGCCATGTGAGAGCTCTTTTTATTGATCACAGAAACCACAGGCTGTCACAAGGGGAAACGGTGCACACTTTCATCCATTTTCTATCGCAGGGTTTTGTTGGTAAAAAAAAAGCTCTGTATGAGGTGAATTGTTTTTTCTGAAGGCTAATGGCTAACTCTCGTCCTTTTCAGATTCCATCCCACATAAGTCACTTGTGTATTTTTACTCTGAGCAATCAGGACTTTCCTCTGAGGAAGCGCCAAAACAAAGGCACACATGACTGATTTCGGAAAGTCAAACAAAGTCATTTGATTTTCTGACCTTCAGCCTGCAGTGAGGCCCGAGCTGTTCGTCTGCTCTGCTGCCTCCTTCTTCTTCTTCTTCTTTTTTTTTTTTTACAAGACCAGGCCTCTTTTTTATGTAGCTTTCATTTCTGTTATGCTCCCATTAAAAAAAAAAAAAAAATCACATGGAAACTGTATTCAGTTTAAAATCCTAACAGACTGTGGAAGTGGAAAGCATGAGACACACACCAGAGAAACCCGGAAAGTGTGTGAAACAGTTCTCCTCCTACAGCCCAGGTTATGACATAACTGCAGTAACTAAACTACTTAAAGATGAGTCATGTCAAACAACAGCCGAATCATGACATCCTATCAACACAATCACCTTGATCACACTCGCACAAAACTTCCTGAAAATCTTCTGATGTGTTTTGAGGTTGAGCTGATTTTTCACTCGGACTTTATCCAGAGTTTCTCCTGCCAGGGCCCTATAGTATTTTTTTCCGCATCAGAGTGAGCTGATGTGAGAACGCAGCAGGATATAATCAGGAGAATTCACCTGGAGCGAGGGAGAGGGGGTGTTGACGTTTATTCCCTCTGATCAGTGGACGGCCACGGACTGTCTGCACGAGACTTTTACAAGCTCGGTGCAACTGTTTTTTCTCCACTCTGTTGTTGATGTTCTGAATCTGTGGAGCTTCACTTAACATTGATATAAAGGAATATATTATTATTATAGCGTGTTATAGCAGACTGTTGAAATTGTAAAGTGTACGCTCGGCTTCACTTGCTCCACATGCATCATGAAACTGACCATCTGACCTACAGAGAGCTTTCATTGGCCGCTCTGGTCCTCATCTTACCTCTCCTCGCTAAACCCACAAAGGATGGCACAAGAATTAATTAAACATACCAAACTTAGAGTATGGAAAAATATGTTCCCTGTTCTTCACGTGTAACATATGTCTCTGTATATGAAGGCAGGCTGCCTTTGTTGCACCCGGTGTGTCTGTGCTGCAGATGTCTTCACTGAGACTTATTTTACCTCTCTTGTTTTACTTGCATAGCAGAGTTTCAATGTGATCCCTGTCGTCTGATCTGGCCATGCTGCTTCCTCCCCTCTGTATGTGCATCTTTAGGTTAATACTGTTGCTTTGCTCTTCAGTGATAAGTTCCTTTTGTTTCGTCATCTAAACAACAGACTCGTAGGTGTATTTTGAAGGTTATAACTGAAGCTCGTACTACCAAAAAAAAAAAAAGGGTTCAGTTGCCGGGCAACATCAGTGCCAGCTCCAGCGGCGGGTCGGTCACCTCTCAGACGTAGTTCAGGGGTTTCTCAGTGAGAAGAATTCAAAGTGAGGAGCCTGCTAGGTTTCCCCCGAACATTTGTGATATTTTACAGTCTGGATGTGAAACCCCCAGCGTGGGACATGTTCTCCTGTCTGCAGGGCCTCCAGGGATCCACTGAAACCACCCTCTCTTAAACTGTGTTTGTAGGAGACTACAGATTATTGGAACTTTTTTTTGGGCTTGTTTTGTCAGTTCTGATGATCACAGAACAGAAACATGGAAATGCTGCTGAATAAAACGATCAAACACAAATAGTGAGACAATCAGACTGACAGTGAATAAACATGGACCAAGCCTCATCCATTGGTTAGCGAAGGTGACATTTGAAGTCCGTTGATGGCGATGGCCATATTGGAAATTCTGTCTCAACCTATTTTTCGGTTGACCTAACACTGCAAGAGCTGAAATTGAGGCCGGTCTTAAAGGTGCGTTCCATTTACATGGTAATGCTGATCTCAGAGCTGGGAATGACCTCACATCCGAGTTAACAGAGTTCCACTTGCGAGTTGGAAACAAGTCAAACAAGTACCTGTGTTTTGTTAGCTAATAGCTGGTGATTAAATACTACATGATAGTTTGTGTTCCAAAATAACATGACAACACCTCATCAGAGAGAACTTGCACGTTGCTATCGGTGGGATTTTATTTTATTACTCAAAAAGAGGACTCAGCTGCTAACAAACACAATAGTTACCACTAAAACGTTACTGTTGATGCATGTGGCAGCCATGTTGGATTTCTACTCTGGCTACTGAAGGTTCTCTGAGTGTCAAAGTCGGAATACTAACTTCAGGGGGCGTTCCTGATGACGTATAATGCCGGCAACTTGGAATTTAAAACGAACTTCATGTTAACCGTAGTCTAAGTATAATCCAAGTTTTTTTTATCAAAGCAGCTCGTACAACAACAGAACGGCAGCTTTCAGCACCAGCTCCCGCTTCCTTATGCAGCACTCTTTGACGTAACATCCGGTGTTTCCATGGCAACGATAAACATTTTTTGTTACAACTATAAAATGAATGATTTCTTTGGCTTTGATAACTGTTGAAAATATTTGAGGTGATGTAAGTACTCAAAATGTCTTTTTCAGGTTTTTCAGGTTTAGTCAGTTTTTAATAAATTTAGAAATTTGAATGTAAAAATTGTCAGAAAATTCTACATATTGTACCTTTTAAAAGGCAGACAAAGCTGAACCTCGTTCCTGATTGTGTTTGCAACTGATGGACTGTTGTGCAAAATGTAAATGCACATGTCAACAGGAGTTTTGTTTTCTGGAAATATGTGCTCAATGAAACAGGCCACATTTTTTCTCTATAAAATGATTTACTCATTAGTCTTGTTTCTGGTCCTTAGTTGCCAATTTTCACAATATTGCAAATCATAAGAAGCGTCCTATTTCATTTTTCTTTGTGTAAAAGTCATATTTTTTGTTAAGCTGTGCCGGGCTTTTACAGGTCTATGCACATAGGTTGAACCAAAACCATTTATATTTTATGCATTAAGCTAAACTGATGCACCAGATTCTTCTGCACAGCTTGCATGCAAAATACAAAGTTATTGAACTCAGCCTCTGATGAACTCAGAAAAATGACTCTGCTAAACTTTCACTGGGCTCTCCTTTTGTTTGCCGAGTGTTTTCAGAAGTTGGTCCCAGGATCGGCCCATGAGGTGAATGTACCACAGTCTCTGCTTTTGTAAATCAGGCCTGATTACATTCAGACACAAATACATGTAAATGTGTTCCACAGAGTTCTTGTAGGGAAAGCAGGGAGCCGGTAGAAGGCTGGATCCAAACCCTTTAAGGCTGTCTGACAACACATTGATGATTTGTTAAAAATCATGCAGTCTAAATAATACCTCTTCACCCTGAGGTTCATGAGGGTGTGTTCCAGCTTTACTATCTAATCCTTTTGTTGTGTGTGTGAAAATGTTTAACCTAGATGTCAGGCAGGCTGGTGTGCGCCTGCGGGCCATTCTTTGATCCTGGATGGGTCATAAACCTGAATGCCAACCAGCCGTGTACCAGCTCTTTTTGCTCTTTGTCACACAGTTTTGCTGATCTGTGTATTTTCCCGCCTACCGACCTCCCACAGCCCCCCCCCACCTCCCACCCTCTGACGGGAAGTGTGACATCACTGTTAAACAATGTCTGTCGGACCCACCAAGCCACCCCTTCCCCACGGACTCTGCTGCTGGTGACACATCAGTGCAGGATGGCGACCGACCAGACGAGCCCACTGGTCCTGCCACTGTATGCAGTACAGATTGAGATACTCTTCATGCGTCACAGAATCTAGATTTTGAGCTTTTTCACTTTAAAGAATAGTTGTGTTATTGTATTATTTATCGTATTATCCCTCCTATAAGCTGTTCTTTTAGAAATTGTATGTTGCAGTCGGTTTGTTTTGAAACTTCCACCCAAACTCGGTGTGCTCGGTAAAACTGCACCCTCGTAAAACAGTCCCAATAAAGTCACTCATTTACTTTCAGAGGCTTTGTAAACAAATGTGTTGTCAGTCTATGAAGCCAAGGATATAAACATGCTTAATGTCCACATTTGGATGAAATAATTCCATGACTTGATGTGACTTGATGATAAAGAAATAGTTCAGATCTTTATTCACAGACTCTGCATAGGAACACAGTTTTATCTGGCTCATCCCTCTGAGCTCTTTCTGAAATATCTCCAGCTCAAAAATACAGAATCTATTGGCACAGGATCTGTTTCTGGTTTCCATTTGTAGTGCACATTGTATTGTCCACTAGTGTTTCAGCATTGATGGTATGCAGGACAAACAGTCTGTGTGGAGAGCTAACGGGGCAAAACACAATCCACCGCAATGTTAATCCCATAACCCTTCAGCATTTATCCAACAAAAAATACAGATTTGAATAATGTCTATAAGCAGACATCTGAATACAAGTGCATCCCATTTGTGGTTTTATTTTTCAATAACAACTCCAATAATGTTTTCCAAAGTCAGATTGTAAACAACAGCAACAGAGAAGGAAGTCTTAGCACAAATTTCCTTAATTGCTAACAGCCAACCCCAAAAGGTTGGCCTTGGATCCGAGGCTCTATCATCTTGTCTTCCTTTAAAAAGACAGACAGCCAACAGCAAGGACTGGCAAGCAAGATAATCTGGCCGATTTTGGTCCTAAATCCCCCCTTTGGGCAAGTCCCGATGTTAATGGTTCTAAAGATGATCTTGCCAGATTTTCCTGTGATATGAGGTCTGTTAAGATACATCTTTTTTTCTTTTCTTACCACTGTAACTTTTGCTGCTTTGCTAAAGTGCTCATGATGGATAGGCCGGATCTTTGTAGCATAGCAATGAGTAAGGTCTTTTACCTGCTCTTTAGTAATGTTAACAGACAAAGAGTAAGGTCTTTTACCTGCTCTTTGTAAAGTGTCTCGAGATAACACTTGTTATGAGTTCAAGCTATACAAATATAAATTGATTGATTGATTGATTGATCTAATCTGTTTGGAAGGATGTTGGAGCTGCCCTGATTTCAAATCGTGATTATTAACCGTGTTAAGTATTTATGAGCCGATCTCCTGTGAGGGGAAACCGGAGAACAGCTGAGTTGTGGATTGTGACGCAAGTGAAACAAAAGCCAATCGGGAAGTGAGCTGACTGAAGAAGGAAGGGAAGACAATCACTTTCTACTCACCTCCAGCTCATACTCTAACACTGTCTCCACATCTGTATCTATAGTTGTTACTTTTTCATGCATTTTCAGTAAAAGTAGTCAAGAATAATCACAAATTCTACTTGCCTGCTGTCTGCTATATTTTTTGACTCTAAAGGCATGTTGTCCGTGTGAGATTTTGCAAGTTTTCCAGTATTTAAAAGTCAGGACTTTGGATGTTTATGATTGATATATTAAAGATGAAGATAAAGATAAACTTTATTGATCCCCCATGGGGGAAATTTTTTCATTACAACAGCTCAAGAAAACAGGAAACAGGAATATAATTATTAAAAATAACAAGAAGTTAAAAATCAAACATATGTACATCAGTTAAATAAAGGGAGAAAAAATACAATAATAGAAAAATACCAGCTATGTACACTTCCACTTGTGGAAAGAGTTATAAATATTTATTAAAATAAACGTATTTAATGTTTATAATGTGCTGTTTTGGTCATATCGTTGCTCTCCACACACTGTAGGAACAAAATTTGTTAATCTGTAACTTGGTCATGTGTTGGGTCTTTCACATTTTCAGTATCTGTAAAGATTTTTAGGTCATCCTTCATAGACAAACACTGAGAGCACCATTAGCCGTTTAAAATAAAATTTGGACAATTAATTGTTCATAAGCAAAACCATAACAAATGAAAATGTGTTGGGAATTGTTAACCTGGTCTTCATGTGTACATGCCCAACAAAAATCTGTCTGCAGCTTTAATTGTTGTATTTTCAAGATTGATCTAGACTTTCTTTTCCGCTTAACACAGACTAGATTTGTCTTAAACTCCTGAAAACTTGTTGAAATGTTCAGAGTGAGCTGCATGTCTGAACGCAGAAAGCCACATATTTCACTCCGACTTTAACCTGGAGTCTTTCCTGCCAGCCCCATAGTAAATGTTCTGCGTGAAGTCAGGGTGAACTGATGAGAGAGTGTAGTATGAGCAGTAACAGCGATGTACTATTATAGACGGATCAGTCTTATATTAATGTTGTGGCAACTGTAATGATGATGAAACAGGGAGGACTGATTGTGTTAATTATAGAGGTTGAAGTTGAGCAGCTCCTAGATTCATTTTAATATTTATGTTGGTGATAAAAGATATAAGGCTGATATTATCAGGAGCTCCCAGGAGACATGTGGTACATGGAGATTTAGATCGAAAGTAAAGTGTAGCCTCGGTGCTTTTTCTGTGTTTCTAACAGTTTGCCTTGTGCAATCACTTAGTACAACAATCAAATTATTACATTAACCTGTTTGCAAGGATTAAAGTGTTAAATAAGGACCTTAGTTGAGTGATTAAATAACTTGTTTTCTGTGAAAGCAAAGGGACAAGTATCATAATTGTGTTGTTCAGTCATGTAAACAATGCTCCTGTCATTTCTAAATTGTGTTCAGTGATCTTTAAATTCGACCTCGTATTTTGTATTGAACATTATCTAAGTGGATTTTAAAGTGAGGAGAACATGAAGACTATTTGTGTAGCTTTAGCTTCTTTCCGAGTTGGTTTTCTCGACTTCCTTTGCTGTTATCATCCCAGAGGAATTGTCTGGTATTTTTGGAATCTAAGGCAAAAGTTGATTGCTGCATGTTTTTGTTTTTCTACTTTGATAACCGGGCTGCAGAAAGCAAAGAGAGTCTGAAAAAGTTAACCAGCAGACATGAATGTGATTCTAGTGACGCTAATACGATAAGTGGTTCCCTTTAATGTTGGGGCCAGTTCTCTTTTCCCAGGGACACAAACACTTTACCTTTTGTGGAACATACTTAGATTGGTGGACACAGAACATTAGAAAAGCACATTTGATTTGTATGGCAGCCTATATCTTTGCACAGTTGGTACATTGTCAAGCTGTTGTGATATTGAAGAACTTTGTGGCTGAATTCTAAGTCTATGTTACCCAGGATGTTGACTTTTAAAGGAGCAGTATGTAACTCTGACACCTAGTGTTTAAAATGGGTACTGCAGTCATAATTAAAAACATTAAAGAGCCCTGCTTTGAATGTAAGTTAGTTATTCTTTCTTTTTACACACTAACACATTTAATATTTTGGTAACTTTGTTTAGTGAAAATGCAATCATACTTTTATCTGGTGTTATTAAGAATGATTAGCTATGTTTTCGGGTGTCTAGGTAGAGTATTTTTCCCGCGACAACGTTAACTAAACCCGTCCAAAAGAAGGACATGTCTGATGCTCCATGAATGTGCCTTAAATATCTGAAGCTGAAATGCCTCCCTCTTATCCAGCAGCACTTACTTAGCTGCCACCCACGGAGCAGAATGCAATCTGTCCCTGTCTCGCCATGTCTTATCAACTTCTAATCTCCTCTTACCACAAGCAAGGAGCGCTCCCTTAGTGGGCCTAGCAATCTCAGAAACAAAAAAACATAACCCAGCTACCACCGTTAATCTCTCCTACTCAACATCATTTCACCCCTTTAGTCTGTGACAATGACAGTGTTGTCATGCCTAGAATAAATTTCAAATATTTAAGTATACAACACTTTTTCTTTGTCTTCTTTCCGTCCGAATCTGAGATCACAGAATCAAATTAATTTGAGCTACATTAGTTTACACTGGGTTGTTCACACAGTGGAGTCTAAGCGTCACAGTTCTGCAGCTCTGTCTTCTGTCTTCCCTCAAACACACTTTGTGCACCTCCTCCTCCTCCTCCTTCCTGCCTCCCTCCTCTGTTTCTTTCCCAGCCTTCTCCCACATTCAGGAAACTGGAGCCGAGCCAAAGACCCCTTGTCTCTGTTTCCGGGAATCTGTCCCACAGAGCCAAAGTAGTAAGTTGGCTCTGACGTGGGAGCCATTGTTAAAATCCCAGGGCCCCCATATGTCCAAGGGAGGAGCAGCAGCAAAAACAAAACTCCCTCTTGTGGAACGAGAAGGAGGAGCTGTAGGGAGGGACACCAAGAGGGGGAACCTCTGCGATTAATATAAACTTACCACCATCAGGTCCACCTCCCAGGAGGGGTGTGCATTTTAATTAGTAAAGCAAACACCAGGAAAGAGGAAGTACGGTGCATGGTGAGGTTATCAGAATTTAATTTAAAATTACACTTCAAAATCTTTGTCTTTCCACTTTAAACACACAGACATGTTTATGGGGGCACTAAACCGACTGCCATTGGGATTGTTTGATTTTATGTTACGTTTATATTTGGTTTTCCCGTCAGCCCCCATCAGCCTTTTTGCTGATTCGACTGTTCAGAAGTTTCATTTTTCTCCAGCTCTCCTCTCAGGTTCAGTAAAGCCCCTTGAGCATGTCTCTGTAGTATCCATGCTTTCACCCATTAGTGCGGTTTCTCCTTATTTGTCTCCTCCGCCTCTTCTTTTATTTTTCCACTAAAAGACCAAGAACTGACAACGGCAGCGCCATTTTCTACTTTTTATCAGACATTATTCTCCATTAGTAGGCGACCTGTAATACGAGTGGTGAGCGACAGCGGTGTGAAAATGGTCTTCTCCTATCATAACAACTTTTCACTTTTGTTTTCTAGAGCACTAGTCTAGAAGAGCGATACCGTCTCCATGTCTTTACAGTTTACTGCTAAAACATTTGAATGGATAGGATTTTTGGAAATATTCATTATATATTGAATGTTTTATTTTTGATCATAACAGGTGTGTGAAATTTGAAGATATTTATTTATTATTATTATTTTAAGTGTTTGCCTTACTCTCTGTCTGTCTCCTAAGGACCCCAAGCATTCTCAACCACGACCCCACTGACAAGAAACCCAAGAATGAGAAATCCCCTGTCTCCCTCAAACACGAGTTCGACCCGACAGGTAAGAGATGCATTCATATTCATTTCTGTCCTCAGACTTTGATTCTTGTTTTTACAGTTTAATATTGTTTGATTTGATTGTGTATTCATTTGTTCTAAAGCTTTGCTGCAGCTTCTGTTTTGTGGAGCAACAGTCCTGTACGACGGTCTATGTGGAAACACAAAGCTGAAATGTGATTTGTCACAAACTAAACAATCTTTTTTTTTTTTTTTTGACTTTTTTGTGTTTTTAACTCACTTATCACAACTTACGCAGAAGCCCATAATTAAGTTGAATTAATTCTGATTCAACAGAGTTTATTATTACATAAAGATTAGATTTGAAAGTAAAATAATTAAGCCATAACAAATAAAAATAATCAGCAATTAATACTGATTACAGCTGTTGTCATTTTAAAAATAAATTTTCCCAAATATTTTCTAGTTTCTTTCCAAATGTGAATATTTGCTTCAGTTTTTAAAATAGAATAATACAGATAAACAGTTTGTCTCCTAACAACACTTTTGATTTTAATTTCTACATTTGAATCGTTAAGAAGTCTTTACCACAAAGGCTAGCGTACGGTAGTGGAGGACAGAGATGGTGTAGGTGCAGTCGGCACTCAGGAACAAGTCGTTTAGGTGGTTGTCACGGTTACGGGGTTGACGGGGGTTCCTTCCTGCCCTTTTCTTCACCCTCTGAGGCATCCTTCATGGAGGCCGGAGGACAACCAATTATCCACTCAGGAGCAGGAAAAGGAAAAAACCAGACTAGGAGGCTGATAGTGAGTCTCTAAACTTCCTCAGTGACTACAGGAAGAAAAGAGCAGATGGTCACTGCAGTTATCGGACTGTCGGTGAATAAAGACGTCTGACTGACTCAGCTCTGTTAACACACAGAGGCACTGCTTTCAGTCAACACAACAGTCATATACGGATATGATTAGCTCTGCCCTTTGTACGTGTCATGGGATTGCCCAAATTGTCACTGGAATAAAATAAATAAACACATTTTTTTGGAGTTTTAGTTTTATTTATAGAAATATTATTAAAGACTTTGTTTGAAACCAAGTAATTCAACAAAAACCATTCCCTTTGTGTTGATAAGGAACTATCTAGGAGACTATTCACTCTGTGTAACACTCCGCCTCAGCCAGGTGTTCTGAATACAGCTAAAAAAAACATTCCAGCAGACAGATGTTCTCTTTGATTATCAATGTGAAACCCATTAAATCGCACAATAGACCCATTTTTCACTGGATTCATGATGAATTAAAACATTCAGATGAATGTAAATAAGACCAAGTAGCTGGTCTGGGGTAACCATGGAAAAAAACAGTTTTCTATCTTAAATCCTTTTCTGTTTCAGTGTCTTGATTTGTCATTTCCTGTGTGCAGATTTTTTTTCCCACAAGTGACGGCACCAGGCTTTTTGTGCAAGAACATCTTTTAGGCAAACAAGTGAAGCAGTATGAGGAAAAAAAACAACTTTATTAATTATTTTTTCAGATAATTCTAAATTAAACTAATTTATCGGGCACACTCTTAAAGGTAAGATAATGAACATACAACTTAGATGTTGATCTCATTTGATAAGTTCTGGCATGGATGGAGTCGTTGATTTAAAAAAAACATGATCTATCAGGAGCAATATGTTTGAAGACTCGACTCTTTAGTTTGGACAGACCACGTAGACCACGTAGACCACTCTGTCTTTCCCTACTATGTTTTTTGCCAATTCCCCCCCCCCCCCCTCCCCCCCCTTGTGAAGAAAATAACAAAAGAATGTTTATGTAAAAAGCTGTATGTTTATGTGTTTGTAATTAACAGGTCTTGTCCAGCGGTGTGTGATAATCCAGAGAGATGAAAATGGCTTTGGACTGACTGTTAGTGGAGACAATCCTGTGTTTGTGCAGCTGGTAAAAGAAGGTAAGGTTCACACAAACACACAGAAACCCACACGGACACACACACACACACTTAAGACTGTCTTTCTTGTACTTGTGAGGACCCTCTTAGACATAATGCATGCCCTGGCCTTGACGTTAAAAAATACAGCTTCCTAACTGAAACCCCTAAAATAGACCTAAGAGTGAGAAACCTTAAAAAACCTTTAAAAGTAAAGCATAGCCCAAATGTCCACATACGGCACAGACGTCCTCGTTAAGGTGTAAATGAGTGTAGTCCTCACAAAGATAGAAAGACAAGTATGGAAACACACACACACACACACACACACACACACACACACACACACACACACACACACACACACACACACACACACATCATAACAAGGTCTCAAAAACATGTAAAGACAACATCTCTGACCCCGTTCTCTCTTTGGTGGTTCAGATGGAGCTGCGATGCGAGCCGGTGTTCAGACAGGAGACAGGATCATAAAGGTGAGCTCTGATTATTTTCTTTTTACTTTCAGAATCAATCAGTCAATCATTATTTGTATAGCGCCAATTCACAACAAGTGTTATCTCGAGACACTTTACTAAAGAGCATATGGGATAACATGCAGGAAGGATTTCTCCTTTGTATTCCTCGTGTTCCTGTTGTCCACACTTCCTCGCCGCTGAGGTCGAGGTCGGAGCAGGAAGTGCGTGGAGGACGGCGGAGGATCCGAAACTCAACAGTGAAAACTGCTCCCTTTAGCTCAAGTCTTTTTTAACAGAGTTTGCTCAGTTTGATTTTCTTCTCTGCAGAAACAAATCTAAAAGTTAAACTTAGCCAGTCTGAAAACCAATCGAATTCGAGCACTTTTTGCGACGCATGTGTTCAAGAAATCATGTTAAAATTATTATCTTCACTCTAACGCTACATTTTCCTATTGTTAAATCTAACAATAGTTTTATTTTGTATGATTAAAAATTGTACTGACTTTATTGATTTCTTACAGTTTAATGTTTTTGACTGTTTTTTTGAACAAGTATTTTTTTTATGTTGGAGTCTTTTTTATCTTCATTTTAACTTTTGTTCATTATTTATTTCATATTTCTCTTTTGTTTGTGACTTTGTGAAACATGTTGGGCTGCATGTTTGTATGAACAGCATTTGAAAAATTCAGCTGAGTTTATAAAATAAACTTTTTTGCCTTAGAAGAGCTACATATTTGATCACTTTTACCTATTGTATTTGCATTCATACTTTCTAATTTATTGACTCGCCTCTGTTTGATGTTTATTTGAATATTTCCTGAGCTCATGCCTTTGCTTCGTCTGCCATAGCACTTTGTAATTATCTGTTATTAAAGGTGTTGTATCGTTATTTTTTAATATATTATGATAATAATACATCAGACATAACAGGTTAGCTTACAGTGCCTGGCATTGAACCTCTATGTTTGCCTTCATGTAAAGAATTAACTCTGAAGCAGGAAAATTATCTCACTGCAGAAAATGAACACAAAATTGTATTTAATATGGATCTGTTATTTTTGAATGTGTTTACTCAGTGAGGACAAATGTCAGAAGTAAAATGTAATAAATCTTTTTTTTGATTTTCTGACAGGTTAATGGGAGTTTGGTCACACATTCAAACCACATAGAGGTTGTAAAGCTCATAAAATGTAAGTATGCTCTTATACATAAATTCTTCTCAGTTTACACAATTTAAAGATCCCATATTCTGCCCTTTGCGGGGTTCATATATTTAATCTATGTTCCTACTTTTGTACGTTCACAATAGATAAAGTCCGAAAAAAGTGTCTGTTTTCATGTACTACCGTCAGCTACACTCTGTTGAGCCCACACTGTTAGACCCCACGTGGGCCAAGTCTGCTCTGATTGGTCTGCCGATCCGCTCTGTCGTTATTGGTCATTTGCTCAGCACAGTTCTCAGAAATGTCCCGCCTCTTTTACCATATTGGGAATGCAGCCACTGGCTCCGTCCGAGGGGAGCATAAACATTAGCACCTTAGCACTACTGTGCTACCGCAGGCTACGGCATATCGTGGGCGTGCTACAGAAGTTAGCGGGCGTGCAACATGAGCTGCTGGGCCACAACGAGCCAATGGGCTTAGATCAGTGATCTCACACTGACAATGACGCCGCACTGACACATTTTTATCGAGGGGGGCTAGAACCGAGCGTTACATGCAGCTTGAATTTTTGCACATAGATGTGCCTAAACATGCACAGGACACTTGGAAAACACACTAAAGGGCATATAAAACCAGAAAAAGAAGAATATGGGCCCTTTAGTTTAAAGTTCATTCAATTTGTTTTTTCTATTTTGTAAAATGTCCATGTTTCCTATTTTATTTTCATAAACTATTTTATCTTGGTATTTCTTCATTGCTATTTTTGCCTTGCAGTTTTTATCTCATTTCTTAAAGCTGCTTCATCTTATTCTGCACAGACTTGAACTGACTTGTTTGCCATAGCATACTGAGAAAATGTTCTTTGTACAATAATAAGGTGAAAGCAAGCCTTAAAGGTGTTTCATTATCACTCTATGTGAGGGCTTAAGATATTAAACAAAACATGGATGTTGCATCTTTGATGTCACCTATTCACTTTGTGATACTGATGATATTTATAATAATAATAATAATAATAAATTAGAGTGATATAGCGCTTTTCTAAATACTCAAAGACGCTTTGACAGGAAACAACAACAAAAAACAAAGCAAAAACTAAGAGAACAATACAACACAGAAGCAGTGTAGAGGGAAGAGGATGAGAGTCAGTGGTTGTAGGCGGTGATGAAAAGATGAGTTTTGAGGGATTTCTTGTAGGAAGTGAGTGTGGGGGAGTCGCTGATGTTTTTTGGGAGAGAGTTCCAGAGGGTGGGAGCGGCAATGGAGAAGGCCCTGTCCCCCCAGGACCGAAGGTTGGTGGGAGTATGTCGGTGGAGGAGGTGAGACAGGTAGAGGGGAGCCAGGTTGTAAAGGGCTTTACAGGTGATGATGAGGATGCTGATTAGAACTTTAAAGAACAGCTGTTGATGTTGTTGTTGATCAAGATATTTTAAGACCGAGCTCTGAGGGAATGCTACTTTCTAAATCATGCTAGTTTTTGAAAATGACCAACCCTGCCTTTAATTTTTATGTAAAAGAAAAAAAGAAAAAGAAAGAAAGAATGCTTTGCCTCTGGTCACTTCCTGTCAGCACCTCTGGTCACTTCCTGTCAGCACCTGTCTGTCTTATCAGACTCAGAGCTGTTTTTTTCACTTCCTGACATTGTTTCCTCCTCTCTAGATCCTCGTTTCTGTTATTCTTACTCTCTGATGTTCACCACTTTGGATAAAGCATCTGCTAAGGGAATTGTAGAATTGAAGAATTTCTGTTTTTTTTTTTAATCTCTGGAACCAGTTTCTCTTTGCTTTGATTGGTTGAGACACTTGTAAGTCAGTCAAGTCTTGGGTTGAACTTTAAAATCTTTGATTTCTTGTGGGAAATAACTATTGAGGTTTATTCATGAAAGGGAGAAGAGGGGTTTTCCCATTCATTGTGCTCACAGCTGGCTTAGACAAAACATGTAATTCATGACAAATAATATGCATTATGTCACCATTTTGTTCTTCTTTCTTCTTTTATGTGGTTAAATATTCTCCTGACGGGGTTCTGTCTTTCAGCTGGTTTTAATGATCAAGTTTTCACAGTGGCTTGGATTTCTTTTTTTTACGTTGTCAGCATTTTTCTGTCTCTTCTTCACCCTCCCTTCATTCCTTTCCCATGACTCCTCTCCTGCAGCGGGTTCATATGTAGCCCTCACAGTGCTGGGGAGGCCTCCGGGACTCCCTCAGATCCCCCTCGGGGAGGAAGAGGAGGAGGTGAAGGAGGACGGAGCAGAGGTCAGCACACCCTCCTCTCTCTCTGCGCCGCACTCACCTGCTCTGCCAGGTGGGGAGAAAGGCAACCCAGCCTGTAGCCCCTCTCTAGCTGACGGGGTGAGTAAGAAAGAAGAGTAAAATATTCTTTGTATCAGCTCTTTGTCTTTATTAGAGGATAGGATCAACAGCATTAAGCTCTTACTAAAAGTTTAAGACAGTGTACAGACAACACAAACCAGGTTATTTTTCCGTCTTTTACCAGAGATAAAGAAAGTACTTCTGATTTTTATTTTAAGTTTAATTATGTTGTAACTTTAAGGGGTCATTACTGACTTACAGAACAGACTCATGTTGTTATATTCAGAATGCACACATATAGAAAAATACATTTTATGCGTATTTCTTAAGATTAATTGTTAAAACTGTAGCTCAGAAGTTAATGAGAGAAGAGAAGTTTCTGTTTTTAATATGTCTAGGCTGGTGTTTGTGTTTCCTTTGTCTGCTGGGTGTCAGTGGAGAACTCAGACTAAACTTCTCCAAAATGCTGTTATTTTTAACTGTAAGATTCATGATATCAGCAGCTTATCTGTGTCGGTAAACCCCTGCAGCTCATTATTTTTAATAAGCTCAGACGTTTCAGTCCATTACAGCCAGCCCCTTACCAAAAACTGCTGCACTGTGTCAACATGTCGTCTCTCTCTGTAACACTGGACAGCAGACTGGACGTGTGTAAATGCCCAATTTCTTTTTTTAATTCAGTTTCAGTATTCAAAGAAACGCACAGAAAAAAACAAATGTAAACGTTGCTAAAGGTCCTAACTGTACCCTGGAATAATTATTGCCTGTCCAAGTTCTTCTTTTTCATAATCCTGACTGTCTCACTTCTCTTTTCTCACTTGAAAATCTCTATAATCACATTAAACTGTTAGAAAAACTGTTATACGTTCATTTTGTTTTGTTTGTCAGAGAAGCTGACTGTTTTCTCTTCATCTCCTCTTTTAGGACGAGAACAAAACCACACTCAGCCAGAAGGCCGACATCCTGCAAAAGATGCTAACCAAGGAGCAACAGGACCTGCAGGTATGTTTTAATATAGCGAAACTGTGTTTATATATATGTGGAAATGTATGTGTGATCATGAGTGTATTTCCTCAGACAAAGTCATTCTAACAGATTTTGCACATGAATACAAAATATCACCAACTCCTGAACATATTGAGTTTTATTTGACTGCCTTTTTATCATGTTTTCATCTTTTACTGGGGCACTTTAGACCTAAAATCATGTCAAAACATTATTAAATCACTTCAGATTGTCCTTTTTATTGCAGTCATCATGGCAATAAAAAAAAAATGTAATCTTCCTTTTTCCTGTGTAGCTCATTTCTGCTTTACTGAGGATTCTGTGGGATGTTCTTTTTTGTTAAAAGGCAAAGGAGGAGGAGTACAGCAGAAACCCTCGGCCTAAACTACTGAAGGAGATCCAAGAGGTCAAAAAGCACATTTCTGTTCTGCAGGAGCAGCTCAGCAAAGCCGTGTTCCAGGTGAAGTAGAACAGCACACACGACAAAAACTAAATCATGCAGTTATGACACCGTTAGCCCACTTGGGTTTGTTTCAGCAAAGGAAGAAAACCTCTTTAGTTTAACGTTTTCCATCCTCTGTGATAACATTTCCTTTATGTTGCTCTGTCACAAAATTTGAATTGGGATAACAACCAGACATTTCCCATACACTTTGAAAGTGTGTAACAGTTGAAAGTGTGGACTGTACCTTTAAGACATACTGTGTTGCTCAGAGGCACAGACCCAAAACTGTTACAGGTGTATTAATAATTTTAAGTATTTGTTTTTTGTTTTTGAGGGAATTTGACTTTGATTTTTAGTTTGCAGTTGATAATTAACAAAAACAGAATTTAAATGTTTTACCAGAAAACGTACATAAAATAAAACACCAAATAATTTACAAATGTTCATGTTTTTATCCATTCTTCATATACAAAACAGCAACAACATTTCAGCATAAAGTCATGCTTTATTTGTTCTGCCGTCCTTCTGAGCCGACCAGAAGTTGTTACTTTCAAACTACCACCTGTCAGCCTGGTTCAATTTGAATGCATCATTATGTAATCATTGTGGTCGCTCACACTCTGGATGACATTTTAACTCTGAAGTACAAACTAATCCTGATGTCTCCTGTCACATCTGCAGACTTCACATTACCTCAGGTCACTGCAGCCTCTTCAGTCAACAGGATCTGTGTTAATTGTAACCGGTCGAAGGTGAAAGAATTCAAACTTGTGTGTTTTTTAGGTCGGAGCCACAGCAGCTGAGGAGGGGGACGGTGGGCCTCCTGCAAGGGAACAGACCTCATCTTTGCAGGGTGACAGCGGTAACGACGGGCCCTCGACCAACAATAACTCTGTGGGTATAATGACAGACTGCAGCCTTCAGTGTGGTGAACCACGTTACTCAACAGCACTCTGTAGTCACATTCTTTGTCAAGTGTTGTTTTGTGGCAGCTGCTTTCAGTCAAAGTCAATCAAAACCACCAAACATGGACTGTTTCAAGCTCCTCACACTATAATAAATATTAAAATCTTTGACTCTTAGTCAAACAGGACGAATACTTTAAAGACATGTACTTGAGCTAAAAGATCTTTCAGTTGATGCATGTCTTCAGTTTCTGACAGTTCTGATCATAGACTGTGTAAAACATGGATGCAGTCTCAGTGATGTCACCCATTGTTTTGTTTTTGAAGAGGCTTTGTTTTGAAGCCCATCGATTTCAATATAACAGAACAAATATCAGGGATTGGGTGTTGTTGTTGGCCAGAGAGTGTTGTTAACAGTGTACTGTAAGTGTGACTCATATCTGATGTTAAAAAAAAAAAACCCATCAGGAAGTTTGTCTGAAAATGCTGCTGGCTCAGACTCCTTTGTAATAACAATCAGTTTTATCACAGCTTCTATAAATAGCGATGAAATTGTCCTTCTTTTTAATCCCCGGGGATTTCCCAGCATTCAGCCCCAGACTAAACAATCAATTTGGCTTAAGTGTTGTGTTGTTCATTGTGTGTAATAATGTGTCTGTGTGTACTAGATTCATGGCAGCCCCCTCCCAGAGAGTCCTGGCAACAGAGACACGCCCTGCCAGAGCCCCGACATCAGCCGCAGAGACGGACTCAATTTCTGCTCGTCGCCTGACACGGAGGAGACCCCTGACACAGTGATAAATGCTTTCTTACACAATTACAGAAAGAAACACTCACTATTCTGAGTTTTTAGCTCCTTAATAAATTACTCTGACATCGTTTTGCAGCTGAAGTTAAATTTTTAGTGAAAGCCCCTGATTACTAACCTACAGTCAAAGATGTGCTAAAAGTCCGAGGCTGCAGCTCAAAGTCATCATCCTCAATAGTTTATGATAAATCTAAAAGAAATTAAAGCAAAGGAACTTCATTGTTCTTGTTTCGCAGGGTAGGGATCGCGATATGATCGATATTTCTTTAGTGTTCTGTCAAACTTATATCGGGCAATATGAGTCTGTGAGTAGTCTTTGTTTGGTTTCTGTATTGAAATCTTCCTCCAGTTAAAAAAGTGTAACCCCAAATGTAGCATTAAAAACACACTTTCATCTATCCCTTTAACTTTTGCTGTTGTGTGTTTGTTTCCTACTGTTACTCAACACACTGAAAGGGAAATCAAAAGGGATATCAAATGGTCAGTTATGAATCATGACATGCTTTGTTGGATTTTAAGACGGGGTCATTGCTACATATATTAATCATGATACATGCTGGTTATCCTGAAACTCGTTTTGTATGTCAGTGTTCGAGTTTTGTCTGTCAGTGCTGCTAAATACACCAATATGTCCCTCAGGAATCCAGTGCCCAGTGCATTGTGGGTAGCCCTCCCTACCTCCTCAACCCTCAGATCATCGGAGCAGAAGACGACTACTTTGACTCTCAGCAGGAGCAGGTACCTCAACAAATGGTTCTAAGCAGTTGAAGGACAAAAAAATGCTTGCGATGTCAGATTATTTTTAACCAGATACATTTAGTGAATCCCACTTAAGCAAGTTGTTTACGTTATTGTTTTTCATTATGCTATTTAAGTGTGTATCCAAATTTGATGTTAATTTTTATTTGCTTTTTTAAAATCCTGCTAAATAAAAGCAAACCCTGCTGATGAACTTTAATATTACCTTCCCTTGAAAAAGTTGATTTGACCCTTCTCTCTCTCTCTCTCTCTCTCTCTCTCTTGTCTGTCAGATTAATGGACCGTGTAGCTCTTTCGAGACTTTGGATTTACTGAAATCTCGGCCGGCTCACCTCGCGGTCTTCCTCCATCATGTTGTCTCACAGTTTGACCCTGTGCCTTTGGTATGTATGCAAACACACCAACCTGTGGACACATGCCTGACCCATGATCTTATTTATGACTGTACTATTTTGAGAAAACAATGTTGGTTATCCTTTGATAAGTTATACATTTCTGGAGATCTTAAGAAAACCACAGATACAAACTCGTTATCATAAGAAAACCAGCACTGCAACTCCGAGATAAATTATCAGAGCTCTCGAGAGACAAGTGAAAATGACTGGTTGTAACAGAAAAAAGTTAAATAAAATGTAAGGATGCATGTCCTCTTAGAGCTTCTGTATTATTGGAGTAAGAGTTAATATATTTTAAAACAAATGAAAGTGGGCTATGGATGGATCCTTGTGGAATACCTACACTTATATGAAAAAAACTTAGTTTCTGAGATGTGTTTGTTTTTGAGAATGTATTATGTACTTAATGAGATAAGAAACTTCACAGTAACAGCAATAAAATCTCTTCCTCTTATAGCTCTGTTATCTCTACGCTGAAATGCACAAGCAAACCAGCTCCAAAGAGAGCCGACGTTTCTTCATTGAATTCCACTCGCTCTTTATGGATCGATCAGCAGTAAGTTATTTGATTAGTTCACGTCAATTCCCTTGATGTTAGACCAAATGTCTGTCTTATTTAATAGTTTTTATGTCATTATTGATGGAAGCCTCTTTCTTTTGTTATTTTGCAGAACCTTAAAGTAACGCTGCCAGAGGCAATTTCAACAGAATTGGGTAAGGTACAAAAAAAACACTCTTTATATGCGTCAGATTTATTTAAAAAAACTGTCATATTTAGTCATTGTACGTAACTCTGAAATGCTGCAGGAATCTTTTTGGCATTGAGTTATGGCATTGGGGGGAGGAACTGCCGTTCTCCGAAAGATTTGTGTTTGGTATTTTTAACTTGTAAGATGTAAGTGTTGGGATTAGACAATCTGGACTTGTTTATGTGTCACTGCACAGAGAAGCGCAGGCTGGAGTTAATACCTGAAGACGTCTGCAAACAGTACACTCAGACGTTACAGGATTCCCTCTTACCCGACCTGAACAAGAACCTGGAAGACTTCAGGTAAGAACTTTGTGACCTTTTAGACTTTAATCATTGTTTATGTAACATGAATTAACTAATAGTAACTAATCTGTTACAGGTTAGTTAAAAAAAAAACATAAAGAAGACAATGTGTTTATATGTTTACATGTTGACAAAGCCAATAATACCAAATTAATCCTATTTGATACACAATTTTTTGATAAGTGATCTGATTTATTTCTGTTAAAAAACTTGAATAACACAATAAAACAACCTGTTTCTGCAGTAAATGTCCAATTTTGGAAAACTGTATCTGATAACGCAACAAAGAGATTTACTGGATTGAGGCAATCTCTTACTAACTTCTGTTTTGTGTCATATTTTTGAAGTAAAATCATGTTGAAAAAGTTTGTATACATATTTGACACAGCAGGTATTTTAGGTGTTTTTGTTTATGATCAGTCTTTGTAATTTATGCATCATGTGTTTCCTAAAGCAATGCATTCTCTCTTGCATATTGAGGTAAAAATAATTAAAGGCCTTAAGGGCATCAGTTGATATATTATAGTGGAAAGTGGGATGTTTATAGTCCGTTTTGTTTAAATATGCAATCTGTTGTAAAGCAATTATAGATGAGTTCTTGGATGTTTGCATGGGTCACTGACTCATAATCTTCTTTTCTCAATTAAGTCCACAAAAAACTGATCCATTTTTAAATAATTTACTCAAAGACATTTTTTGAAGGTTTATTTTTGGGCTTTTTATGCCTTTATTTACGAGATAGGAAATTAATAGAGTCAGAAATCTGGTTGAGAGATTGTGGGGAATGTCATACGGGAAAAGAGCCACATGTCGGATTGGAATCTTGGCTGCCCGCTTGGAGGACTGTACCCTCTGTACATTCGCGCACTATGCTACCAGCGCTCCTTTTGAGTACCTGAGTACCTAAATAAATACTGAAACAAGGATGTATACAACAACAACAACAACAACCGCCAATAACGGCCAAAATGAAAAGTAGAGAGTCTCAGTGGGGGAAACAAAATGTTTGAACTTCTTGTAGTTAAAAAAATTCACTGTGTATGTATGTGTCAAATATGATACCAAACAAAACTCATACATGATGTGTGCTCTTCAATTTATTTTTAGAAGGTTCTATAACGACTCAAGATTCAAAGAATTCAAATTCTCAGATAATGTTTTGACGGTTTAGGCCTTACAGGATTAATGTGCTCGTGTTCATGTGTGTGCAGACAGAAGCGCAGTATGGGTCTGACTCTGGCTGAAGATGAGCTGTCGAAGCTGGACTCGGAGCGCGGAGAAAACCAACAGGTCTTGGAGAAGGAGTGCTCCTGTGCCGAACACATCCTGTCCAAGATAGAGGATATCCTGTGAGTCCCCGACCGCTCATAAACACAAAGACACGTACAGGAATCCATTCAGTTTCCTCGTTTGATTGTGTGTTTGCTCACCTTGAGTTGTCTGTTGCAGGTTGACGTCACAGCCTACAGAGGAGGAGAAGTGGTAAGTAAGGAAAGTCAAAGTGTTATCAGAGATATCAGAAATAATCGGGGAAATAAAACAGTATTCTTCTTGCTAAGTTTTATCTGATTTAAAGGTCACATATCCTCCTCCTCTTCAACCAGTTTAAATTAGCCTCAGAGCTCCCCAAAACGAGTGTGTGAAGTTTCTTGTTCTAAATCCACTCTGATCCTGTATTTGATCATGTCTATAAACCCCTCTATTTCAGCCCTGCTCAGAACAGGCTGTTTCTGTGTCTGTACCTTTAAATATGTAAATGAGCTGTGTCTGATCACACCCCCTCTCTGGAAGGGCTTGGGTGTCTCGGTGCTTTCTCGCTCCATGTCCTGTTGTTTATGGTGAGAAGGCAGACTCAGAGGGCAGAACAAACACCTAGCTGTGGGAGTGTCACCCACCTGGGGGAGGGGCTACTGCCCTTTGTGATGTCATGAAGGGGAAATCTCCAAACGGCCTATTTGAGCACACATTTTCTAAAAAGTGGAGCAGGAAAAAGACGGAGAGGATAGACCTCTCATTATTGGGGGTTTTTGTAGACAGACTAGGCACATGGTAAAGTGCATTTTGCATAATATGTGACCTTTAATATAGAAATATCTACAACGCCTCAAAAGCTGACAGCATGCTGTATGTTAAATATTTTATCCTTATCACTTTGAGTAGCTGTCATTAAAGTATGAGGCTAATTAATGCATTGTTTGTCCTTGTTTTGGTGTCCTCTTTTCTGCAGTCAAACAATGCAGTATGTGATTCTCACCTACATGAAGCACCTCGGGGTGAAAGTGAAGGAGCCGCGCGGTCTGGAACACAAACGAGCTCGCATCAATTTCCTGCCCAAGATTAAGGTCCGATCTGAAGTTAAGAAAAGCACAAGTAAACGTAAAAAGTATTTAGATGCAGACAACACACATCAAATCTATTCATATAATGTCTCTATTGTGTTTTATTTCCCACAAGCAGAAGAGCATCAAGTCTGAGAAGGACGGTGAGGAGAAGGTGAAAAAGCCTCGATTTCCCAGCATCCTTGGCCCGCCACGACGTCTGAGCAGAGTGGATTCAACTTCAGGTGGGAAGGAAAGTTTAACTCTTAATGTTTTTAGAGGAGTTAAAAGAGATTTATTTTTACATATTGAAGTGTGTATGTGAGAAGTGTTGGTGTAATGTCAGCGATAACGCAATAATCGTGATGTGATTAAAGTCAATAAATCAAGGCAAACATTTTTTTTACTCCCCCCCCCCCCCAAAAAAAAAAAACCTCTCAGACTGCTTAGATGAAGAGTCACAGTAAAATCCACCTTGTGACATAAACACTTTTTTTACCATCCTCTTGCTGTTTTCATTTAGTTATCGATCCTTTTATTGTGGTTAATTCAACGTTGTGACCATCAAGCATTTTCTTTCAAAATAAAAGCAGGCTTTGTATCCAAACAGGAAGTAAATTACTCTTAGCTTAAGACAGTAAAAAAATAAGCACAGCTGTTTTGAAATGCAAAATAATGCAATCTTAAACATGCAATAAATCAAAGATAACATTTTAAGACATTTGAAAAATTAATCGATTGACAGCCCTAATTTTTATGTTTTCATCTTTCTTTTGTGTTTGCCTGCAGTCGGTAAGGCCGTGGAAATTAACAAGCAGCGGTCACCAAAGCAGCTTCCTCAACCAACCGTCTGCATCCCCGAGCAGTCGGACTCCTCCTCTTCATCAAATTCTGGACGGACTCGTGGAAATCAGCTGAGCGAGGGCTCAGACACCAGCGTCTTATCCCTGCCTTCCACCACTTCTCCCATACACAGCTCGCCCACCTGTCTGACCTCGGATACCAGCGGACAAGACTCAGACTCCAGTAAGAGTTATTTCTTCTTGGTTTTAGGAATTCTGGGACAGAAGAAGATAAAAACATAATTTTACTATGAACCAGGAACAAAAGAAAAGATTCAAACTGATTTTCTTTTTCGCTTTTTTTTCTCTTTGCAGATTTGTCTCCGTTCTGCATCCAGACCAGACCGAGCGAGGGTCTGCAGTCTGGAGACCACCAGGACGCCGTCTCCAGTCCAACCAGCACGCAGTTTGACTTCAGCCCCTCTAATCTGGAGCAGTTACAGGAAGAAGACCAGGATGCCTTCAGGTATTTAACTTAAACTAGTCCTATCATGTACCATTTCTAGACTGTTAAATTAAACAAGTAAAGTTTTGATTGACAAACTCTGTGTCTCTGTAGGATGGAGGTGCAGTGTGCGGTGAGTTCAGGGGACATCCAGAGTGAAGACGACCTCGGAGGAGAGGTGGAGGGAAGCGAAGAGGATCCTCTGAACTGGCAAAGTCTGGTCAGTCGAGGAGTCCTGGCCAGTTTAACACCTCTGGAGATCAAACGCCAGGAAGTCATCAACGGTGAGTCATCTGCCTGACATCATTACTTCAGAGTGTGACATGATATAAAAGCATATATTTACAATGCATCCCTGCTTTCATCTGTCCTCAGAGCTGTTCTACACGGAGCGCGCTCACCTGCGGATGCTGAAGGTGTTGGACTCTGTTTTCTATCAGAGGCTGAGCAGAGACGGGATCCTCCCTCCAGAAGACCTCAAACACGTCTTTATCAACCTGGAGGAAATCATTCAGCTGCACGGTGATGTCACACACAGAAAATAACAACACATACAAATACTTTTCAAAGCAACAGGGGCGCGTCCAAAGGGGTGCCATTGGCCCCCCTTGAAATCTTATTGGCCACCCCAAAATCCTTGACTATTATTGGCTATTTGCCTTGCCAGACATGGGACTTACTGTATGTCGAAATCTACTATTCAGGCCGTGTTGCAACAAGCAGCTCATAGTTTTCAGTGTGCAGATGTTTTTAAGTACTAAATTGTGACTTTGGGCGGACATATTGTTTTGAGTCCTTAAAGAGTGAAGACTGAAGATGTATTATCTTGTGTTGCTTAAAAAGTCGATGTGTTGGTGCAGACAGAAGCGGTAAATAAATTCTGTCATTCATGTGTTCACAAACTTCAGGCCAAGTCAGTTCCCCCAGTTGGGCCACCCCAGTCCAAAAAGTCTGGTAACGCCCCTGCAAAGCAATGAATCCCACCTCAGACGAGGCATTTAGCCAATCACTGTCTATGATTTTGGCTCAGACTTCAAGAGGACACCTGGTGATCCATTTGGCCACGCCCCTCAGTTAATGATCGTTTATGATTAAGTGTACATGCAAACACCATGTAAAACTTTTTTTAAATTTTGGTTGAAATAAAGTACTCCATGGTTGATTTATACAACGTCAGTAACCCTAAGTTTTTTTTTTTTTATGTTATTCATGATGACTTTTAAAGACCCCCAATTATCCATTTCATTCCATTTAACCGGGTCTTAGCAGATTCTGATAGCCTGTTTTTTTTTTAAATGTCTTCTCCCTTTGCTCCACAGTTTCTGTAACAGAGCAGATGACCTCAATCAGGAAGAGAAGTGAGACGTCTGTGATCGGACAAATCGCAGATGACCTCCTGGCATGGGTAAGACTGTTTTCCATTCATGGTAGAAGTTAAAGATTATTTATAGGACTTATTAGGTAGGGGGGGTTATGATCGTTTTAACCAAAACCCCTATTTCAATTAGCCAGTTGACCGTGTGCAGCTCGTTGTTTCTTCACTTCTCTTTCATTTGAAACGAAGAATGCAATTTTGAACATTACAAACTTGAAATAAAAGACATATATTGAAATGCTTAATCAACATCCTCAATGTTTTGACGTGCTGATGATGAGAGGGAGACTAGATGTTGTGCTTTATATGCAACAAAGGAAAAAACATGCACAATTAACCAAATATGGCAGGTGCAGAGTCGAGCAAAAATAAGTCACTAATCTAACCAGGGCAAGTCTGATGAAGAGCAGGTGTACTCGACACATCACCCTGGTGAAATACACTTATAGACTATTGGAGCCCTGCAGTGTGGCAGCCATCTTTCTCTTTGCTGAAGTGCTTTTTATTCAATGCAAAATGTAATTCATGATATGCAATATCAGGATGATAAACAATTGATATGAAAACCTTTGGTATTGATATTTTTACTGGTGCAGGTATTTTAGTTTCTCTTGGTACCTGTTAATGTTCTTTTTGTGTGTGTGTTGGTTTCAGTTCAGCGGGGAGGAAGAGGAGAAAATTAAAAGAGCGGTGGGGACGTTCTGCAGCAACCAGCCGTCTGCGCTGGAGCTCATCAAGAGCAGAAAGAAGAAAGACCAGAGGTTCACCTTATTCATGCGGGTCGGACAGTTTTATCCAGAAGAAGAATTATTCTCATCATGTGTTCAAAAATATTCAGTGACTGTTTGTGTTCAAGAACCTACTTGAACGATCATGTTCACAATTATTATTATCCTATACACAACTGTGACAAAAACAAACCTTAATTCCATCTTAAGTACCAGACTTTGATAAAACAATGATATACATAAAAATCCCAGATAAATAACAATGCAGATGACAAAAATATAAAAGGTTTGGGTCAAGGAGGGCAGTTTTTTTAAAGGTCACATATTATACAAAATCCACTTCCTCATGTTTTTCTAACACTTAAGTATCCCTAGTCTGACTACAAACCCCCCAGTGATGAGAAAAGTCCATCCTCTCCGTTTTTTACCTGCTCCACTTTTTAGAAAATGTGTGCTCAAACAGGCCGTTTGGAGAGTTCCCCTTCATGACATCACAAAGGGCAGTAGCCCCTCCCCCAGGTGGGTGACACTCCCACAGCTAGGTGTTTGTTCTGCCCTCTGAGTCTGCCTTCTTACCGTAAACAATAGAACATGGGGCGAGCCACATCCCCTTCCAGAGAGGGGGCGTGGTCAGACACAGCTCATTTACATATTTAAAGGTACAGACACAGAAACAGCCTGTTCTGAGCATGGCTGAAATAGAGGGGTTTATAGACATGATCAAATACAGGATCAGAGTGGATTTAGAACAAGAAACTTCACACACATGTTTTGGGGAGCTCGGAGACTTATTGAAACTGGTTGAAAAAGGATAATAATATGTGACCTTTAAGGGATTTTAAGAACAAATTAATGCTGCCTTTCACCTTATGTTACTCTGGTGAATCAGGCCTCTGGAGCGTCCCTTTGAAAATGATAACGACAAGTCTGATTTATTGACTGTATCTTTGTGTATGTCGTTCAATATTTCCCCTTGTTGTCTCTCTTCAGGAGGCGGAGAGTAACCGTCTGTGTCGCAGGCTGCAGCTGAAAGACATCATCCCTGTGGAGATGCAGAGAGTCACCAAGTACCCACTTCTGCTGGACAATATTGCCAAATACACAGGTAGGTTAAACTGCTTTCATTCCTCTGGTTGCTCACCTTTCAGAATAGTGTATTATTTACAGAGGATTGTTGGAGTTATTTGTTAAAAGAGGCTGCTCGGTATGTTTTTTTACCTTCCCACAGAAGATGGCGAGGAGAGAGAAAAAGTGCGACGAGCTGCAGAATGTTGTAAAAAGATCCTCAACCATGTAAACCAGGCGGTCAAAGAGGCCGAAAACAAACAGGTATCATAACTCTTTTCACAAGTTGGAATATTTGACACTTGGTACAGGGGGAATAGTATGGACTCTACTATGAGTTTCTTTGTTATGTGTGGCCAAGTATATCCAGAGGTGTCAAAAGTATTGACATTCATTACTCAGGTAGAAGTATAGATACTAGGGTTTAAAAAGACTTCTGTAGAAGTTGAAGTATCAACTCAAGCTTTTTACTCAAAGTGTAAAAGTACTGGTTTCAAAAAGTATAAAAGTAAAAGTAACGTAAGGGGGAAATGCCATTAAGGACAAAAGCTTAGGCCGCGCCACAGCATGTCGGAATGGTATATGTTTATACTTCTCATCCAACCACAATCAAATTCACTCTATCCGGATGGCGCGATTTATCTGGATAGGTTTTGGTGTTTTTTTGAATGAAAACAAGCCGAAATGAAATAGGAGTAACGAGGCTATTTTTAAAATGTAAGAAGTAGAAGTAAAAAGTCGGCTGAAAAATAATTACTCCAGTAAAGTATAGATACCCAACATTTCTACTTAAGTAAGGTAATGAAGTATTTGTACTTCGTTACTTGACACCTCTGAATATATCCAATATATTCTGGAAGGCAAAAAGGAAATTGGCCCTTTACTGCCTGTTGTCCTCCAGTCTCTCCTCCCAACATTTCCTCTCTCTCTTCAGCTGTCCGATCCAGTAAAATGCAGAAATGGCCAAAAAAACATCTGGGGCACCGGTGGTCTAGTGGTTACTGCGCGCACCTCATGTGAGGAGGCTGGTCTCCTTGAGGGCGGGCGGCCTGGGTTTGGGTCCGACCTGTGGCTCCTTCCCTGCATGTCGTTTCCAACTCTCTCTCTCTCTCTCTCTCTCTCTCCCCAATTGGAGGGACAGGACAGAGGATAGTGGAGTCAGAAATCAGGACGAGAGAGAGAGAGGGGAATGACATGCGAGAAAAGAGCCACAGGTGGGATTTGAACCTGGGCCGCCCGCTAGGAGGACTACACCCTCTTTACATGGGATGTGCACACTAACCACTGTGCCACCAGCAGCCCTCTGGCCCCAGTTTCTAACTCTGTCCACTGTTCTGTCTCTTAAAATAAAGGCAGAACAGTGGACAGAGCCCCTCCCCCCAAAGAAAACAAAACACAACAAGTCTATGCTGTGCCATGTGCACAAGTTTGGGGGGGATTGTTTTTGTGGATGGGAGGTTTCTGGAGACTGTGCACTGTGTGACTAAGATGTGATGCACAATTATTCATAAAAAAAAATATGTTTGAATAAGAACGAAAGAATGAGACTGAAATGACTTAACTCCAGTCAAATGATGAGTTTACCATTTGGTGTGTTTTGTTCTTTCTCCACAGAGGCTGATCGAGTATCAGAGAAGGTTAGACATCTCCTCACTCAAACAGAGTGACAACCCCATGATCCTCGAGCTGAAGGTAAAAAACTAAGAATGTTTCATCCACGATGGTCTGAACATTACAGATCATGAGCTCAAATTAAAACTAAATCTGTTCTAATACATTACAGCCTCCTTTAACTATGGACCCTTTTCTCCCGTCATGGCAGATTGTCAAAAGGTAGCTGATTGTTCTTAAAACTTGATTCCTGCCTTTTCAGAATCTGGACCTGACAAAGAGGAAGATGGTGCACGAGGGGCCGCTCTCCTGGAAAATCAACAAAGACAAAATAATTGGTGAATCCCTGAATGAGTCTGCCAGTGTTTCCACGATATATTTCATGTTCTGTTTGTGAAGATTGTTGCCAACCTTCATACCTTCAAACAGGTTAAAAAGGTTTGCTTTGCACAACATCCTCCCTGTTCTTTAATGCATTTGTATTTCCTCTCAGAGCTGTACACACTCCTGCTGGAGGACATTCTGGTTCTGCTGCAGAAACAGGACGAGCGTCTGGTCCTCAAATTACACGGCAAAAACCCGGCCAGTGCAGCCGACACCAAAAACATCTTCAGCCCGGTCATCAAACTCAACACTGTGCTGGTTCGTCCTGTAGCCACTGGTGAGAACTTCACTCATGCTCCGACATGTTTTTCAGTTTGGTATTCTGGCTTCTTGTTTTTGGAATGAAAATGTTTTCATGCTGTCGTAAATCCATCCTCGTTCTGAACAAAATAAAGCGGTTTGGCAGTTTTGAAAAGGTTGTCAGATATCCAGCTCTTTGATCCAGACTGAACTTTCTCAGCAACTGTTGGATGGAAACTCTTTTTACCACAATTTATTACGGCCTCTGGAGAAGAACTCCTACCATTGAGTTTTCACAGTTTGAGTTTTTTTTTGAAGCAGTGGAATTCTTCACAAATACTCAGCGTCCCCAAAGGATGATTCTTTTTTATTTTCTGCCACCATCAAGCGGTTTGAAACAAAATGCTCGACTACTACTAGTGCCATGAAATGTGTACACACACATACTTCTGGGCGGGGATGAGTTGTAATAATAACTTTAGTGGTTCCTCAAATTATCCTGTTTGTGCAATCACCAGGTCAAAATGTCATCCGTCCAATATTTTTGTTTATAAAGGGAAACCTCAAAAAACGGGTTCCCATCGGCCTCAGCTTCACTGTGTGCTCAGAGCAAACTGAGAAAGAACACACGGTTAAAAACAACCAACAAACGATGAATCTGTGTTGACATTGGGTCATATATGTAGAAATGTGAAATACTTTTTGAAGTTGGAGCCTTCTTGACCGAGAAAAGGCAGGAAGTGTCTTTTTGGCTCATGTTGATGAAAGACACCAAATCCCAGAATGCACAGCACCGCAGGCCACACCCACTAAGGTCAGCAGTCGTCTCGCCGCTATATATATTTTTTTTTTCGCCATTATCATCTTTCTCCATAGAGCCTGTTAGCATAGCTTCCAAGCAATATGGCGGACGTTAAGTTTCGATTCTGGGAGTGAGTTCCCACCCACTGATCTGTGATTGGTCCGTAGCTTCAGTGGTCGAAAATATGAGGAACTGGCGTTGTAGTTTCACCCCGCTAACCACAACAGCTTCCAATGACGCAAACTGAAGATATCTTGCGTCAGTGGAAGCTCCTTTTAAGACTCAGAAATACAAAGATTTCCCGTCTCAGGAGAAAATGAGGGCGGGATGCACGACCATTCAAAAATACTACCAGGTTTCTAATGATACAAAGATTAATACAAATGGGTGAAGTATCCCTTTAAGTTTGTATGTTTTTGACATTATTCATGTCTTTGTCCTCATCAGACAACAGGTCTTTCTTCGTGCTGTCCATGTCAGAAAACGGGGCTCAGATCTACAAGGTGAAGTCTCAGACGGTGTCCGATCAGAGAATGTAAGAACCACCAAATCCCTTTTCTTTCCTTCAGCTCGTACATCCTTAATATGAAGTCAGTTTTCCACTTTATAAAGAGAAACAAACAACATGAGCATGAGTGATTGGCGTCACAGTGATTCAACTTTTTCCACCATGCTGTACCACCTGCTGTCATCCAGGTGGCAGTGTCTGATCACACAATGTGCCGACGCCATGAAGGCCAAACCTCACAACAGAGACAAACCTCCAGCTCAGACCGAGTGAGTCCCCCAACGCAGCCACTAACTCACTGATGTCTTTATTTTATTTTAACGTTGTTTCCAATGAGTTTGTGTTTTTTTTTTTTACTCTCAGAGCCGAGCGAGACGCCATCGAGATCATCAAACAAGCTTTGCCCAAAGCGACCAAAGAGGCTGCTGGTACATCGGATGGAAGCGTCAACTCTTCAGGTACGGAAGCTGAGCGTGTTTTAATGAGTGCTGAAATATTTAGGCTGTTTGTAGAAAGTGTTTGTGTTAGCTGGTTCAGAATTAATGTTACAATTACAATTCAATTAGCAGATGCTTGTATCCAAAGCGACGTACATCAGAGAGTAATTACAATTAAAGCTTCTGCATTGGTACACCAATCAGAGTGCAGGGACCAGAGTAAAGCGTCTTCATAGTTTATTTTCTTTCCTTTCCATTTAAAGCTTAACGGAAAACAAAATAAACACTCATCAGGGCCAAACCGATAAATCTAATTAATAAACTAAATCATCCAATAAATGCACAGGAGCATATGTTTACACATAAATAAATGTAGTACTCAGGTACACAGTCAGCATCGTGCAGCTCAGCATGCTGAAGAGAACAAAGGGAGCGAGCAGGGCCGGCTGCAGGCTTCTTAATTACTCAGGTGTGGACTGAACTGGTTATCATGACCACAGGACCTGGACATAAACTCGCCTTGGACTCCTACCTACAAAATATAACACTCACACCAGTGTGCCCTCCCCAAGCATGCAGGGTTTGTTTGTAGCACAGGGAAACCCACAATCACACAGCACGTATTCCTTTGAAATGTTGTAATTTATTGTTGATAGATAGATAGATAGATAGATAGATAGATACTTTATTGATCCAGAGGGAAATTATTTTTAACACCACTCTTTTAACCGCTTATAACAATTATTTATGACCTATTTATCACGCTTTTAATAGAGCCACTTGTATGTGTGTGTTTCTGTTGTTGTTTTTGTGTCTAGCCGTATGCACACTGATGCTCTTTTACAAAAATGAAGTTCCTAACGGATAAATAAAGTTATTTGAATTTGAATTGAATTTGAGTAGCAGGTTACAAAGACATGACATGAAACATTTGTTACAAATTAACCACAAAACCGACGCCCCCCCCCTCTCCCCATACATATATATTAACCTGAAAAAAGATTTAAAGAATACCTCTAGATGAATCAAACTTAAACTGTGCAATTAAAAATAGACTTATACAAGAAATGTACATAACCCATGCAGGGATAAAAATATATGTGACATTTAAACAAGAACCTATAAACAGTTGAGGAAAGAAAAATCTGTAATTAGACCTGAATATAAAAAATAAAAAAGTGTTGTTGTGTTGTTTATATATGTACAGCAATGTTTAAAAAGAAGATTTAGTTTAAAAAAACAGACCTTAAATAACAGTCAGTGCACAGTAAACTGTAAGAACGTTCACTTTTTTTAATAAATCTTAAAGCAAGACTCCCATTAGCCAGCGTCCCGGGGCACTCAAGGCAGGAAGTAGGCTGAAAGAGGAAGTGAGATCTGCAACGCTGTTAATTAAAGGCTTTATATGTGATTTTTTTTGATCCAGCAGATGTCGCCCTTGAGCACCAGCATGAAACCAAAACAACTCGCGCTGCATTGTTGTGTTAGCATGCTAATGCTAGCGATCTTTATTATGCTGGTATCTTCACACTGCATGTAAATTTACCTGAAATGAGCGTGATCTAGAAACACAGTTAAGCAGTGAGTACAGTATGTTATTCTTCTTTTCTCTAGTCCCTCAATTAAACAACTTTTATACACGAGGGGAGGAGTCAGCCGGCCGTCCGGGCGATGTAAACAAAGTGAAGATAGGACTCTGAAAACTCTGAAAACATCACAGACAGTGGGACTCGGGTGTTACACCCATTGTAGACAGTCATGACTCACAGAGTTATTTTCAGAGGAGATACTTGATCTCTACATTTAAGTGTGAAAAATCACATATGAAGACTTCAAGAGTTACTGAGACAGAAACGTTTGTTTCGGACATGAATGATAAGAATCTGATTGAGAAAAAGAATCAGAATAGCTTGGATTCATATCGTGTCTGTCAAGGGACCCAAGAAGGCTTTTACTTACTACAAATATTATTTAGCCGTCTTTTATCGGCTGCTGTCTTTTATCGGCTGCAGCCTTCATGTCAAGAGGATTTTCTGCTTGTCTCTGTTTTTATTTATAAATAACAGTTTTGGGAGAGTATAGTTTGTTGGTTGGACTTAAAAAAGGCAGTCATTTAGAAATGTTTGATTTTTTTTGTGCTATTTTCTGAAAGTTTTCAACTAAATACAACCTGAGTATTGTCATTTTCATCAGTTTTCTCCTCTGAGTGAGATTGGCAACACATTCAAATGTTGCTCTTTCTGATTAACACTTTCAGATCTCGCGTCTCCATGCATCGCCGATAAAGATGGCGCCTCTTCTCCAGACATTCAACGTCCGTCGAGTACCAACCCGTTTGACGGCATGAAATCAGAGGATGAGGAAGAGGAGCTGGCCTCAGCAGAGAGACAGGAGGAGGAGGAGGAGGAGGAGGAGGAGGAGGAGGAAGGGGGTGATGAAGAGATAGATGAAGCAGAGCTGGAGGCGTTCCTGGACGGGCAGCTGCCCTTCCTGCAGGAGGAGACACCTCAGAGCGTCGCTGCTGAAAACCAAGAGCTCAACGCGTTCGATTCAGCCTCCTCCTCTAAAGGCGAAGAGGCTCTCAGGACGTGTAAGTCACACATTCAGAGGCGTACTCTTAGACCTTCTGAGCAGATTTTCAGACCAAAGCAAAACTCTCTTTGGAGATTCAAGATTCAAGATTTTTATTTGTCACATGCTCATACAGATGTGTAGTGAAATGTAAAGACTGTTCCCCAAGGCCATGCAATAAACACTCAAATTACTAAAACATAAGAAATATAATGTAAAATTTAAAAAAAGAAATATTTGAATATACAGAATTAAAGAAATGTGAACAGTGTAAAGTGCCTACTTTGCGCACTTAACAACATAAAATAAGTCAACATCTCGAGAAAAAAAAACGGAAAATTACTCCTGATCACGGGAATATGGAGACAAATGAAATGCATGATTGTCCACTTTGGGCTTCCGTAGAAAAGAGTCTTGTTACAGCATTTAAAGAGGGTGTTTAATCCAAGAAGATCTTACTGGAACATTGAAAGTCTCTTAGTAAAACATGAGAATGATCAGATTTTAGAATATAAGCACTTTGAGATTTTTACATTACAAATTAAATGTATTATTATTATTTTTATTACTTGTCAGCGTGAACCCAGAGCTGAGAACTACAAACTTACAGGGAGTTTGGCTTCTCTCTCTTTTTAGGAAGTCTTTACTCCAGAATAATGTTTACAGAGAGTTTATATTTGTGTTGTTTTTCTCCGTCCCAGTGGCCATGCTGAAGCAGGCTCTTTTCAACCACATGATCAGCAGAGAGGCGGAGGAGGAGACAGGGGGGGAGAAGAGGGAGAGTGGGGCGCCCGGCTGTCAGCCGAGTGCCTCTTTGCCCGGGAGCCCCGAGGGGGGGCCGTCTGCTGCGAGCGAAGAGAGCCGAGTGTCTTCAAGTTCACAGAGAGACGACACTCAGCTTCCCTCGGGACTCACAGGGACGTCAGAGACACCTGAACGCAACGGTGAGGGCTTCCACTTTGTTTCCTTGTTGATTTTTGTCCTAGTAGTGATTAAAAACTCTTCACCTGACTCACCAGACTTTACAAACAGTCTGTATTTGGCAATCGTCATGTTAGCACCCATACAAAGTGAAAAACAAAACAAAAACAAACAAATAACACCAAAAACTGTCACCATGTGTACAACCTCTCCCACCAGTTTTATTTTACATCATTTTGTTACTATACTGTCCCCATGTTTTTCTTTGTCCTGTTTGCTCATTCACTTTATTTTGTCCCTCTTTCTAATTCATTCATTTTATTTACTGACCCTTTTCCTTTTGTTTTGTTTGTTTGTTTGCTGTTGTCTAAATCTGCTTGCAAAACTGTATCATACCACAGTTCCCCTCTTATTTGTATCTCTTTTTTTTTATTGTGCGAGTGTGTGTATGCACGTTTTGGTGAATAAAAAAAATTCTTCACCTCCAGAAGATGTTTTAAATTTCTTGTCAAAGCTGCAGCTCTAATTCCAGTTTTTAATGTCATCTAGTCGACGCTCCGCTTTGCTGTGACTTCACAGAGAAAGCCGACAGCTCAAAGACAGAAAAGCTTTTCAAAATCAGACTTTTAATTTGACCTCCTCCGTCTGCTCTGCTTCTCCCCCTCCAGGTGGTTTTGTGGTTCTGGACTTTGGAGGCTCAGAGGAGAGCAGCACTGATGACGACGGGGGAGTAGGAGTGGACGTGGGGATCGACATGAGCAAACTGCTCTCCTCCTCCTCGCAGACAGGAGGCGTCAGTGGGCCCAACCTCAGCAGGCAGCTCATGACTCACCTGCGCCTCCTGCAGGCCGACCTGCAGTATCTGAAGGTACTGCACATGTTAAGCCTGGTTTATACTTTATGAAGGTGGGGGGGAAACCAGTGCAAGTGCAAAAGCTGCTAGTAAAGCATGGCAGATTTTGAGAGAGGACTTCCAGGTAATGAAAATCTCCATGGAAATTTCATGTTAGGGTATCACTTTTACCTGCTCCTTGGTTAAAAGCAGGCTTAAAGATAAAGATAAACTTTATTGATCCCCCATGGGGGACATTTTTTCGTTACAACAGCTCAAGAAAACAGGAATATAATTATTAAAAATAACAAGAAGTTAAAAATCAAACATATTTACATCAGTTAAATAAAGGGAGAAAAAATACAATAATAGAGTAATACAAAGTATGTACACTCCCACTTGTGGAAAGAGTTATTGAACTTGAGGATTGTTAGTCATTTCACTTTTTGACTTTTGGTGAATGTTAAACAGACTTGAGCTCGTATAGCGACCTTCAGTTGAGAGACGACCGACTCTACCAACCAAGCCACAGCTGCCCGACTTTTTTCATCCAATGTTCGAGATTAAATCAAAACAATTATGAATTTGTTCATAAAGAGATTGACTGACAAGTAGTGTAGTGTTTGTCTTTATATGTTGACGTGAATGGTGGTGGTGTGGGGGGTTCAAAATATTTTAATCAGCTAAAGGGGGTCACTTAAAGTCTGGGAACCGCTGATCTAATCGGATTTTCCAAGAGGAAGAAAAAAACCGAGAACAATTTTGAGGAGCCCAATGATCATTTTTATTTGCACAAAATTTTAATTTTGAAGTCCCAAGAACTGTCAGAAAATATTCAAAATATTTCTTTTTAGCTGGTTTATTTTTTTAAACCAATCAGTTGACCCTGAAGTTGTAGCCAGCATCCCCTATAAACTTGAGTTATTTCAATTGAAAAGTAAAAACCTTATTTTGAATCTTGATTAATCTCCAGAAAAACTCTAAAACAAAATGGTTGAGAGTTTAATATCAGCATGTACATGATTTATTGATTGTTTACCTTTATTTTCTTTCCTGATCTGTGGACTTTACTTTTATTATTTATTTATTTAACCTATATAAAATCTCTTTTTCAAGGGAGACCTGGCAGAGACAGGCAGCAGCAAAAACACAAAGTTACAGACAGAAATACAAAGAGAGACACAAAGTGCAATTTACAAAACACTAAATGACTTACTGAGCTTTGATTGTATTTGATGTTTCCAGGAGGTGGAGATAAAGTACAACGAGCTGCGACAAACACACAGCGACCCGGCTACTGACTCAGAGGACAACAATGGTACGTTTCTCTTCCCTTATTTAAAAAAAAAAAAAAACCCAGCTGATTGAAGTTCATGTAAGTCTTTTGTTAAATCTTTGTTTGTTTTATAGGTTTACCAGACGGGATTCAGTGATGAAAGACTTCCTGCTGTCGTCGTCGTATGAGCCAGATGAATGTTTCTCCTTTGGTGTCTTCTGGACCTTGTTATCGTTGATGTCGCCCCAACAACAGAGAATCAATCTCCGACCACATCTTGTTTCAGTGGAAGTATCAGAATCACCAATGACGCTCCTTTAAAGGAGGGACACTCAGAAGAACCAGAGGATTATTCACTCTCTTTTCTGTTCTAATGATATTAATTATCAATGCATAAATTATCTTTAACACTGGAGATACGCTTTGGAAAACAGACTAACTGTGGATGTACCACGGAGACAAAACAAGAAGAGACATGAAGACTGTGTGCAGGATGACTCTCTGAGGATCCAGAAGGTGGATTTCTTATTCAGGACTCACTGCTGTAAACTTGATATTTCACTTTGCAATTCGTGCTTTTCAAACGCCACATAGTCTAACGTGCTTAACCATACTTCCCTACTCTGTTACTGCCCTGAAAAGCAAACTTTTAATCTCCTCTCATCATGGTGAGTATGTGTAAAGATTCAGGAACATCTGCAAAAACATCCCCCCCCCCCCCCCCCCTCAAAGAAAACATATATTTATGTTGCATGGTTTGTAATGTATGTCTTTAGCCTAGCTAAGCATAAAAATGGAAATAAGGAGGACCAGCTGGGCTACATGGAAAAAACACACCTCTTAACTCTCATTGGTTGGATGTTTGTTTTATCTTCACACATGCAGAAATGTTAAAATGCAAACATCCGAGTACTAACCTGGCCCCTGATTAGCTTCTGAGACTGGACGAGACCTTGAGTGTTCAGGGTGCTAGGCTGTAAGCAGTGTTTTATAACTCTTAAACCGCTTGAGATATTTGACAAAAGGGCTGGGCTGATGGATTAAAGGATTTTGTCAGAAAGTATTTTCGGGAAGTAGCTCTCCATAAAAGCAAAAATTGTTTTCGTCAGGACAAAAAAACATATTAAGGTTTGGATGAGTTTTACTTGTAGGTAGATTCGGATGTTAACATAAAACATGTTGAACATTTACATGAAAACATTTTGACTTCAAATTTCTCTTAAATTTGAATGAAAAAAATGGACTTAAATGTAGAACTTTTTCATGGAAAAATTGACTTCAAATTTTTCGAAAATTGTCTTGAAAAAATGTTGACTTCGAAAATGTCTAAAATTTTCATGAACATTTTTTGACTTCAAATTTCTCTAAAATTTTAATTAAAAAAAATGTTGAAATAAAAAATGACAAAGATTTGAATGCAAAAATGTTAATTTAAAAAATGTCAAAAATTTTCATGAACAATGTTTTACTTGGAAAACCAAATCATGGAAAAGTTTTGGTTTCAACAAAGTCGAAAATCTTCGTGAAACAATTTGACTTCTAAAATGTCAAAAATTGTCATGAAAAAATGTTCAGTTAATCATCACTTCTGGGCCTCCATAGATGTGTGGTGGGGACTGTGTCTGCAGAGACTTCGTCCTCTGACTGGATTTAGATTTGTTTGGTTTATTTTGGTTGATTCGGGTCGTTTCTGGGTGTGAAGCTGGTGTGTCTCCTCCAGCCAATAACAGCGTGCAGGTGGGTTTGGACCCAATTTAAACCGGTGAATATGACAGACGTGGACAAAGCTGCAAAGAAGAGATAATGAGGCGATGTGCCAAGCTGATAAAGCTCGTTCCAAGACGAGGTTTAGCTTTAGGTCGGCCCTTACCTGCAGACGCAGAGTTGGTCTGTTTTCCGTTGGACAGGCAGGTGCCGAACAACAAACAACAACCGTTATATTCTCAGGTAGCTAGCAGTGAAGTTACAAGCAGTGAACGTACACACTACATCCTGACACTCCTGGTGGCGATGAGCCCAGGAGGAGGGGCCCAGTTTAAATGTTGTGTTTACAAACTGCAACGGACATTTCTACTGACTCCACCTTTAAGACAATGTTTTTTTACCTTTTCCACTGTATTCCAGTCTTTATGCTAAGCTAGGCTAACCTCTTTATGAATCCAGCTCAAAACTTTACGCACAGATATGAGAGTTTGATCAACTTTCATGTCTTACTTGCCGAAGAAAAGCAAAGACACAAGTTTCAGAGCTGCACACACTTTTCCTGGCACATGAAGGATCATGAATCAGAATCAAACATAAATTATTTTGAGACGGCTCACAAGTTTTCCACGAAAAAAGTGTGTACTGATCGTCTTCTTAAGTTTGAATCTCTGACATAACTGAATAACTTTGAAATTCTGTTTAGCAGCTGTTTTTAAAACCCCCAGTATTACAATTTCCCAGAGCACTTAAATGTAGCATGGTAAACCAACAGAACCAGATCCAGATCAGCTCTGTCTTCAGCTCACCAAATATCTACCAAATTAATAACAGTCGACGAATAACCAAACAGTACAGACACACAAACAGAACCTCAGTTACATTTTTGTGTTTTTAAGAATCTACATTGTTCAATGAGGACTCACATTTTGGTTTTCTTTATTTTCTGTTTCACCAGGAGGAGTTTTGTGCAGCTGTTATAAAATGATAAACATTGAGTGTAACTTTTGCTGCACAGCACATCATACCATACAAACTACAGGCTCCTCAGTGTGTGTGTTCACATGTACATTTATCGGTTTAACTTAACTCTAAGGTGTATTTTTTCCTTTTTTTCTGACTTCCACTAGCTTCCATGATAATCTCAGTGAAGCTATCAACTAACCCGAGTGCCATTTTTCACCTCTTCACCTCCTCGATCACTAAAAACTTCTTTTTTTTTTGCGTATATCATGAGATTTTCTTCAGGATCATTTTGAGTTCTGCCTCCGACTTCTTCATCTTCTTCGTGTATTTTATAACCTGTTATTGTTAAAGGCACATGTTACAAAGATTCACCTTCACGGTTGGACTGAAAACACTTCAAAACATTCACCGGCCACTTGACTGCACGGACGGGGAAATGTTTTTATGGACTGATTTAAATGTAAAGGAATATAATGTACAACTATGACTGTGTATCAAAGGTTTGTGTTTGTTTTTTTACACAATGCAATCATGTAATATTTTAACACAGACTAATTAAAACAGGGTTAAGTATCCACTCAGCATGAAATCTGTTGTTATTGTTGTTATTTTGTTTTATTACATATTTTATTACATCAGCGTTAATCACCATGGAAACAGGTTTTCTGACATTGTTGAAAACTTTTTTTTAAAGGGAGAATGAGCGACTTTTTGATCCAGTAGGTGTCGCCCTTTAGCACCAGCATTAAAACCAAAACAAACTGCTGTTTGGCCACACCTCCTCCATACTGAAGCCTCCGCTCTCCTCCAGCAACACACCTCCAACCCCTCTCCACTGGCGTTCACACGACGCAGTTATCAATTTGAACGCACCATAATTAAGGACCTGGGGACAAGATTTTATTTTGGGAAGTAGCTCTCCATTAAACCAATAATTGTTTTCGTCTGGACAAAAAAACATATTATTCTTTGGATGAGTTTTATTTGAGTCAGATGTTAACATCAAACATGTTGAACATTTTAATAAAAAAAATAAATGTCGAAGATTTTCATGAAAAAATTTAATTCAGAAATGTTGAAATTTTTCATGAAAATTTTCTGCTTGAAAAATGTTGAAAATTATCATGAAAAAAATGTACTTCAAATGTCTGTGTCTGATCATTCTGTGCATTAGCATGCTAATGTTAGCGCTCTTTAGTTAGCTCGTAGCTTCACATTTTACATAAACTGACAGAGAATGAGCGTGATCTAAAAACTCTTACTAACATCCAAATAATCAATGAGTATGTTCTTCTTCTTCTCTCTAGTTCTTGACTAAAACAGCTTTTATACACAAGGGGAGGAGCCGGCCGTCCCGTCCATGTAAACACGGCGCTGACAACAACACACTCATTAGACTCAGAGAGACATGGGGGATTGACAGGAGAAGCTGGGGATAAAGAGTGAAAAATCCGACTGCCCATCCCTAACACTTCAGGAGTTCTGTGTAAGTTTGAACAAGGCTTCGGTTGCAGTTGAAAATGAGAGTAAAAGAGGTTTCATAGATTGAGGTAAACTTAAAAATATGGCTGACGAGGTTGTTTTTTTTCTTGTAGCATCAAAACTTTATGGCAGTAAACACAGAGTTCAACAATCTTTAGGATGATTCCCCTCAGTCCCTCTTGTTTGAAAGTCCATCGGGTTCTGGTGTTTTCGTTTCTTTCAGCTTCTGGTTCTCTCGCCATCTTTTATACTTGGCCTTACTTTTCTTGTAGCCGAATTTGGCGATGTCCACCATGAACACCCAGGCCAGTCCGTACATCGCCACGCCTCCCAGCTTCATTACGAGGGATGTCCTGGGAGAGGTGAGCTCGCAGTAAAACATCGCAGTGCCCACTCCCACGCGCACGGTGGCGAACAGAAAGATGAACAGCAGGTCCACGGCGTCGCCCAGCAGGCTGTCGTACATGCCCACCTGCCGAAGGAACCAGCGGGTCTGCAGCAGGGGGTTGGTGATCTCGCTGCCGAAGATAACCGCGCAGGTTTCGCAGCCCGACACCCCCATGAGCAAGGCCAGCAGGATGCCCACCATGCTCGCCGCGTGGTGAGCCAGCATGACGGGACCCTCGGTTCGATTGCATACACACCAGCCCATATCGAAGAGGAAGTAGCCGAGGCAGACGGCCAGGGACAAAGTCTGCAGCTCAGTGTTCTCTGTACCTGGAGGATAGAAAGACACAGGGTTGTGCATGAGGCAATATCAAGACGAAGCACAAAAAACAAACTAATGTGCTCTAATGCAATTTCTGTTATTTCTGCAACGACTACAGCATGGTGACCAATATTTAAAAAATTATCTTCATATCAATAATTGTCTTCATATCTCATAAAGCTGTTATGGCTTTAATGAGTGATGGGTAGTTTGGTTTATGTGGGGGCCTGTGTATTGGTTCAAAGAGTAGGCCAGTGTGACTGCGACCTTAGTCCCTGCGACCCTTCCCCTGTAGATCTGGATCCTTTCCCACCTGCATGTGTGAGGGGCCAGGGTCCGTCTATGAAGATGACGTAAGCTGTCAGCAGCACTATGAGGACCCCGTGAGACAGAGTGACCAGCCGACAGTTCCACTCGGGTCCTCGACGAGGAAACGTCCAGCAGAACAACAGGTAGAGCGAGAACCAGCCAATCAGGCTGCAGATCACCTCCAGCACAGGCATGGCTGTCTTTCCTTCTGTGGGAAGATTTCAATTGATTTATCATTTTAGATACAAAGCATGAATGTCTGGGTCACTTCCTGTCTCTAAGCCAAACTTATTTAATTTAGAAGTCACCTTAAAGCCTTAACGAGTGAAACAATTAGCAGACATGTTTGTTTGCTTTTTAGATATTTCGGGTTTTTTGGTGCCGAGACAGAACAGATGATAGGGTCGCCTTCTTCAAGGGGCGCTGCCTGTCAACAGTCAAGGCAAACTTAAAGGCTTTATATGTGATTTTTTGATCCAGCAGATGTCGCCCTTGAGCTCCAGCATGAAACCAAAACAACTTGCGCTGCATTGTTGTGTTAGCATGCTAATGCTAGCGATCTTTATCATGCTGGTATCTTCACACTGCATGTAAATTTACCTGAAATGAGCGTGATCTAGAAACACAGTTAAGCAGTGAGTACAGTATGTTATTCTTCTTTTCTCTAGTCCCTCAATTAAACAACTTTTATACACGAGGGGAGGAGTCAGCCGGCCGTCCCGGCGATGTAAACAAAGTGAAGATAGGACTCTGAAAACTCTGAAAACATCACAGACAGTGGGACTCGGGTGTTACACCCATTGTAGACAGTCATGACTCACAGAGTTATTTTCAGAGGATATACTTGATTTCTACATTTAAGTGTGAAAAATCATCATCATTTAAAGCAGTGGCCCAAAACGTGCATTTTTTGCAACGACAGTAGGAAACCTCCCTAAGGGGGCCCCATTTGACAGCACTCATTCTCTTTCTCTGCTGAAACTTGCATGCATTATTTCTGTGAAAACCAAAGTTTGTCAATGAAAGTCAACATGTAAAAATGAAGAGGAATCATCCGTCTAGGAGAGAAAAAAGAGGAAGAAAATAAACTTTGTGTTTTGAAATGTAAATCAACGAGATCCTCATGAATGGACTTCTACTCATACTGCGTGGATCTGACCCAGTGTTGCATTAGAGTGCCATATTGGCTCAGATTTGACCCAGTGACTTTTATTGTAGTGTGTAACACTATTACCACAGACTTACCTTAACCCCTCCTCCGCTCAGTTGTCCTCAGACTCAGGAAACATGAAGAAAATTACTCCAGCGGCTGCGCACAGACTCGTCCTCCATCGCTGTTTATCTTCATATCAGGCATTAAAAACTCCAAACCAAAGGGCCTGAAGCTCAGCACATTTCTAAATGACACATGTCCAATCTGTCAAGATGACAGAAATGCCATGTGCAGGCTACTATAGACAGTTAGTGGATCCTTTATCCCTTCCCCCTGGACCTAAGAACTGATCCTCTTAAAGGATTACAGTCTCTGCAGATACCTGCTTTTAGACAGGACGGGTGATACCAGCAGCAGCTGTCACACTCTGAAGTGACACCAAACTGAATTTTGCTAAATGTATCACATTTTTTCTGAGGTCTGTGCATAATCTGAATTCAGCTGAAGAGCGAGGAGAGATCCAAGTCTGCTGTGTTTCTTCTTCTCGCTCCTGATTTATTAAGCCTTGAAATGAAACACACAGAGTATATAGAGTTTAAAAATTATTTAAAGCTTATAATCAAACATTCTTAAACGTTTACATTTTAAGGATGTATATAACTAAATACTTTAATGCAAGTGCTTTACTCAGTGGATGCTTTGAGTGCATTAATGTGTAATATCACTTTTTTTCATCAATTAAAATACTAGTTTAGCACAAGTTGGAGTGATGTTCTGAATATCATCACTGCTATGATGCGGCCAGACTTGTGCCGAAGATAATCAGAGGCCGGATTTGAACCTGAGCCGCCCGCTTGAAGGACTACAGCTTCCACACATGGGGCGCGCGCACCAACCACTGCGCCACCAGCGCCCCAAAAGAGCAGATCATTTTTTTAACGCCAACAACTCAATTATTTCAAAATTGAACTGAAGCTAGACCGTTGCCAAGCAACCCAAACATTCTATTCTACTGTTGGTGTCCATGGTTACCACACAGCACCTACTCTGTAGTCACAGCCTTATACATTTACTTGTTTGTTAAAATACATTTTCTGAGATTCTGAGGTTTGAGATTGATAAATAAAGAAAAAGACCGTCAGCTGTTCGTGTAAATTAAAGTATTCAGAGCTCCTGGAGTGATATATAAAGTGAAAAGTCCCAGGTTCTGTTGTTCTCCTGTATCCTCACTCATGGAATGCCTCTTGTCCAATCAGATTGCTTGGTCAGAACTTACTGTTGTATAATTGTCAATATCAGAGATCCTGTTCAACAGTGATGATCCATAACGCTTGTTGAAAACTTGTGCAATGTTATTTTTTATGTACAGTCAAAGTTTAAGACATATGCATCTCACCTGACCGTCCTGCAGCATAAACCCACTTCCAGAATCTCTCCAATCTGACACAAGAGAAGATTATTGGTCAGTCGCTGAAAATTCAAATGTAAAACTTTTTGATTTGGTTCTCTACCTGGACTGTTTGACTCTGAGGAGGACACAGTGCGTGGAAACGTTTGTCATTTACACCAATTACATTTGCCTTAAGTGATGTGTGTGCTCCAGTACTTTATTTGGATTCTGTCTGAAAAAAAGAGTCTATTGTTTTATATTTTGAACGTCTAAGGTCCTTCTCTGAGAGCACTGACTTCCAATTTGTGAAGCAGCTGAAGCTGATAATTATTATGTTTTATCAGAGGACGTAACAACAATTACACATGAAGTGGAATAACTGTCGATTATAACAAATCACATTTTGAAAGCTTTATTCAAGTGATCAAATATTGTCTTACAAAGAATACCTTTTTGAATCCCAGAAACATGATTTTTTGTTACGCTTTTTTCTTCCCATGTCAGGAACCACTGCTCTAACAACTGCTGATTGACAGAAGCAGCGGCTGCTCATGTTGCCTGAAAGAGTGAATGAAGGAGACAAACCTCACTCCTCCTCCTCTGAGGATTATCTGAGTTCACAACTTTGAATTTAATACACAAAAATGAAGATCTGGAAAATGGAAAGTATACTGGATACATTTTTATTTTAGAAGAAAGGCTCCAAGTTATAATGTCATAAACTCCGGTACAGTAGAGGGCGCACTTCCCAAATCATCTGTCTCATTTCTTATTGAAAACAAGAGGAAGCTCCTCATCTTTTTGTCCACTTCCGGAGTTAGAGGTAAATAAACATGCTGGCTGTAATGTCATTGAAAAACATATTGACATTTGAGCTGGTTAACATCAGTTTTTAAACATCACGAGTTAGATCTTCAGCCGATTAAACACAAAATACAACTCGGTTCTGAACAGGAAGTAAAGGTGAGCCCAAGCGAGAATTTGAAGCGAAACCGCCTTTACAAATCTGTCAAACTAATACTCACGGGGATATTATCGGATGTGTGTTTTATGTATGTAATGTTTTACTACTTGAGACGACTCTTCTGGAGCTGCTTCTCCATTCGGCGTTAATAAGATGTACCGAACATACCCAGAAGTAGGACAAATCTTAACTTTAAAAGTCGTTTCACGTGCTAGTCCGTACAGTGTTTGGTCGTATTACTAAAGCGCAAGCTGATGGTGAAGAGGTTAAAAAGTGACATTTAACGAACAGTAAGATTTACAATTTGACCCTCAGTGTGCCGAATTCACCAGTGCACCTTTATCTTTAATAGTTTAAAGGCTAACAGCTGTTTTTTTTAATAAATTGTTAACCACGCAGAAATTAAGGTATTTATACGAATTATTTAACGAGATTTGGTACCGTTACAACACCTACAACATTAAACAGACAGTAGGCCTACAGTCTTATTGATGCTTTCTATTAAATATAAAGGGAATAAAAACAAATCATAATCAGAGCTACTGGCCTTAAATCAGACATTATGCAGTTTCTTCATTTTTAAACACTATTCATTTTCAATATTTCTACATTATAACTATTATTGTATTATTTTTTACTAGTTATTTCCTCTTGTTATTATTTCTATTATTCATACTGTTATTGCTGATGTCTCTCCAGCTGTTGTAGATCTTAATTCTGTCTCATCTTATATTGTGTTTTATTTCAGCAAAGACAACGCTAGCTGTCTGCATAACTACTTTGTTTTCAACCTGATGCATATTAAGGACCCAGTACATTTTTTTATTGTTTAAACATGCACCTTTTAAATAACCTTAAATTAAATGAATGCACTTCTGAATCAGAATCAGAAATACTTTATTAATACCACAGGGAAATCTGGTCGTATGTCAAGTTTATTGCATATTTTTTTAAATTCCTGCTGGTAAATCCACGTCTTTGTGTCTTTCTCCGCAGGATGGCTCTTCTGTGCGTGCGACCGTGCACTCGCCACATGAGCGCAGGGCTTCGAGTCTGCGGCTATGCGACTCTCAGTAAATCATCCAGACCCCAGGAGAAGGACAACAGCGGCCCGGTCTTTCAGTACGTCGGCGAGCACAAGAAGCCCAACCACAAAGTGTTCGTTTGGGGCTTCAGCTTCACCGGAGCTCTGGGTATCCCGAGCTTTGTGGTGCCCGACAGCGGCAGGAAGAAACCCCGCAAATACCAACTCACTCCTTACCGGCTGGAGACGGCAAAGCAGGTGAAATCAAGACTGGAGATGCTTTTGAAAAATGGAGAGAGGTTAGAACACAGAAAGGTTTACAGACCCATGCAGAGCTGGATAAACACTGAAGCTTCAGAGTCCACCACATGGTGACCTGAGTGAGCATCCACTCTAGAGAGGAGGGGGGGGAGACAGCTCTCTATGATGTTTAGAATTTTACTGCAGTACCCATTTTAAACACTAGGGGTCAGAGTTACATACTGCTACTTTTGATCCACCCTTGTTAACGTTTGTGTAATATTTCCTTTTCATCAATATCTTCAATTTCTCTTTCAAATTTTGATCTTCCTCTGTTGTAGATCTCATCTGCTGCTTGTGGCTACGGCTTCACTCTCATCGCCTCCTCGACCACAGATGTGACCAAACTGTGGGGCATGGGCCTGAACAAGGACTCCCAGCTGGGCTTCCAACGCACGCAGAACAGCCGCCGTAAGACAAACCTGAACTCATAATACCAAACCAGACGTACTGCTGCCTTCCACTGTGCAGAAAATATCATGAGCAATCTCTTCTAGCATTGTATTACTCTCACCGCTCTTAGCGACCATGTTCCCACTAAAATAAACTTCGATAAATAACTCAACATGGAATTGCAAGAAGTTGGTGGAGACCAAAAATGAGCTAAAATTAAAGTTAAGTTCTGTACTAAGATGAATCATTTGGATGGGAATAAAAATCCCAAATTAAACGCAATGTTTCTGTTAGTGCTTTCACACTTTTGGGCCAATTGGGGTCAAGTGTCTTTCCCAATATCGAACCCCAGACCTACCAACCCGACTCTACCAACTGAGCCACAGCATCCAAGAGAGTGGTGCGATTTCTGTGCATCGTATTAAACAGCTGCATTACGTTTGATTTTGTGCAACTCAGACAATTAAGACAGTTTGCAGCAATTTTTGGTAGTTAAAAAAACAACCTTGGGCTTCTATTTGTTTTGCTGTGGTATCAAAAAGGTTTCCTTATCGTTCAGTTTTTAACAGTATCATATCCAAGTTTAAAATTCTAGTATCATGACGACCCTGCTGCCTCACATCTTGACCTTTTTCAACCCTCCTTGTCTGCAGATCACAGCTACGACTACGTGCTGGAGCCGTCCCCGGTGGCTCTGCCTCTCGCGGAGCCTCAGCAGACCAGACTGGTTCAGGTGGCGTGCGGCCGCGCTCACTCTCTGGTCCTCACCGACAGAGAGGGAGGTAAGAGACTCAAACATACTGCACCAGCAGAAGAAAGTCAAAGCCTGTAGGTCTCTGGAGGCTCTTTAGAGGCAGAGGCAGAGGTGAGTCTCACAGCTGTCGGGAGGAGAAAGAGCGTCTGCTGTAGTGTTGTTAGAGACGAACTGTTACACTGTGTGTCCTCTGAAACCTGCTGCAGATGACTGACTGTCAGGCAGCTGTTAAGTCTCATTCAAAATGCAAATTGACATCTTCTTGTTCTCGTATCCGCAACCCGATCTCTGATAAGCTGAAGGAAATGGATGGATGGTTCTTATGTTAACGCAGATAATTAACATGAAGTTCATCTAGGTAGAACCACATGTTAGCAGATTTACAATGAGTTAAAACTTGATGAACTAGTTATTTTAAAGAATCAAACAAACTCACTTTACGATCAACATCGGCCACAGAATGGAAAGAAATAGCCTGTTAGCCAAGCTAGCTCGCTGCCGTACGGTCTCTCAGAAATCCACTGCAAAATTGCAATTTCTTGAGAGTACTCGAGGCACAATCCTGACCAAAATATTACAGAGGACAGGAGTTTAGCCGTCACATCGGATTTCACAGAGATTCCCATAGGAATTATTGGACTTCTGGTTGACTTGAGTCCTTACACATATGTGGAGACGAGGCGTACAAGGGTTAGGCATCACAGCTCTGCATAGCTTGTGCTGCATTCATGTGCTGCTCGGGTGGTCCAAGTTTCCGAGTTGGGAAGTCGTTCTTCCGACTTCAGTGTGTTCATGTGATTTCAGTTCAGAAAGTCTCAATGTTGTAACGACAACAGAAAAAAGCCTTGATGCTACAGAGAAGAAGATCAGTGAAAGACGCTGACGAGACTCTTCTCCTCTGTCGCCCCCCGGTGGTGGAATGAACTTCCAAACTCCATGTGATCTGCAGAGTCCCTCTGCACCTTTAAGAAAAAGCTAAAGACCCAGCTCTTTCATGAATACCTACTAACTTAATGATGATGGTCTCCATATTATTGATGATGATGATGGTAATGACGATGGTTTTTGTTTGATAACGACGACTTATAAGATGGTTTCTATACTGATTAGAGCTCTCAAGAACTGCCCTCAATGTTGTGCTTTGCCTCTGGTCACTTCCTGTCAGCACCTGTGTGTCCAATCAGACTCAAAGCTGATCGTTTGCTCTTACTGACATTGTTCCCTTTTTTCTAGATCCTTGCTTGTGTTGTTCTTACTCTCTGATGTACGTCGCTTTGGAGAAAAGAGTCTGCTAAGTGAATTGTAGAAATGTAACTGTTAAAGGTTATATTTGAGCAAAAAGTTGATGTGTTGATGTTTCTGACGTCAAATCAGGGAGTCGGGCACCTCATTCTTTTCAGAGTTTCCAAGTTGTTGTTCCGACTTGAGCAGGTGTTCGTGTGCGTTTTACAACTCAGAAACTTGTTTTTTTACGACGTGTCTGACACCACATGAATGCAGCATTAATACAGTGCAGTTGCACTCAGAGACCATCAGTGAGTGCCAAAACGCACCAAACCAAATTCCTCCATAATGTTGCTTTAAGCTTAAAAAACTGCCTCTTCCAGCTGTTTTTAACATCTACTGAGCCTTCGATAAATAAAAAACCGACATATCAACACCAGACTTATCCTTGAAGAAAAGAACATTTTGTACCTGATATGTGACGGTGCTGTTTGAATAATGTGTTGCATTAGTTTGGCCTGATGAGGGATCACAGCTCGTGTCATTACTAACCCACCGCGTGTCTCAGAGAGGTGATTTTGTCTCAAAAGAAAACTTCAGTCAGTGAATCTCTGCAGGATTCACAGAGGGTAAAAAAAAACAAAAAAACAGGACATGACTTTGGCTAATGAGGCTCAGCGGTCGTTTCACAGATTCCTTCATTTCAGGCAAAACTTTTCCTCCCAGAACAAACTCAAACTTTGATCAATGGGGAAATGCAGCAAATAAAAAATGTAATTGTGTTCTTTGTAATCTCTCAAAGGCTCCTGCAGGGCTTTGATTCTTACTGCGAGTAAATCAAGCAGCCTGTTGACGATAACACATTTCACATGACGAGATAAGAGAGTTTTATCAGAATATGAAATGGGTGCTGGTGTTGACTTATTCATGACTTTATAAACGGAGCTAATTTGTTTTCTCTCTCTCTCTCTGCACAGTTTTCAGTATGGGTAACAACGCGTACGGACAGTGTGGAAGGAGGATCATTGAAGATGAAGTCTACAGGTTAGAAGATCTCCACACACACATGCTCTGTTTTCAAACCACGCTGATGAGTTTTCATAAAACAAAGAAACATTTTCAGTCTCTTTTGCTTTTTTTTTTTTTTTTTTTTACGTCAGACACTCATGCTTAAAAACCCTCTCTAGTGAAAAATAAAGTTTTTATCTCGCAGCATTTCAGAAAAAACACCAAATTGACATCAGCAGTGAAAGCAGTGGTTGTTTAATTCTACTTTAAAACATTGAAGCAAAGATTGAAACATCAGATCTGTGATCATCCTGCTAACCTCTCGGTCGGAGAGCAGCTGCCTGTTTTACACGTAAAGTTTCACCTTCAGTTTTTAACTTTCTGAACTACGATTGATCTGAAATGAACAAAACCTTATCAGTTGCTCTTTAACATACAGTCGAGTCAAAGACTTATGTTATTCTTAGCAGTTTCATTTCTAGCGTTTTATAGAGTGATGTGAAGTTAAAGCGAGTATCAGATGAGAAGCATGTCACTCATTCTTATCAAATGCAGAGGTGTAGCGGTATATCAAAGGACATTTTAAGGTATGAATGGATTTTTTTTTAAAAAGGAAAAAACTTTTTTTGGAAGTTTAATAAATGTAAGAAGAAGAAATCAAAAGGTCGATTCTGATTTGTTATATTTGGGGTTCCAACCTTCACAGCAGGGTCCTAAAGGCGTACTCACACTAGCAAAGTTGTCCCGTACTGTTCTTCTTAAACACGATTACCCCCCCCCCCCCTTTTCCATTCCCCCCGTTGGCCTGCACTCACACTGCTCCAGGACTAACCGGGCCAGAGCACGGCCACCTCTTACACGTCGTAATGCAACACATGCATGTCTTTACATAATAATGAAGCGTGCTTAGTTTACAGGACAGACGGCCTCAAGAAATGAAATTCCAATGTAAAGGTGTGACTTCTGCTTCTACCGTCCTCTGGTCATTTATGAACTATCTCTCTCTCTCTCTCTCTCTCTCTCTCTCTCTCTCTCTCGTGTTCAAACAGCGGCAGTCACGTCATTCACAAGCTTGACGGCTTCAGCAGCAGAGTGGTCCAGGTGAGTGCAGCCTCTGCATGAGCTCTGACGACAGATAGTGCTGGTTAGAGCGTGTCACACTTCCTCCTCACACCCCGACTGTGTTGAGATTTTTAGGCTGTTGAGTCACCTCACATCTGTTGCTTTACACGCTCAACACATTGCTGCACGTCACACACAGCCCCGAATCTCTCCTCCTCGCATTTCCTGTCTCTCTTCAGCTGTCCGATCTAATAAAGGCAAAAACTAACTCTGCAAATAAATTCATAAAGAATTGATTTGAAAAAACTCTCTGAATGGTCTTTGTTTTTTCTTTTGTTTCCAGGTAGCGTGTGGACAGGACCACAGCCTCTTCCTCACTGACACAGGAAAGGTCTTTGCTTGTGGATGGGGCGCAGATGGACAGACGGGTAAGTGCCCTTCAGGACAAAGTGTTTTTATTTTTCATAGGCCTCAGTCAGTCCTCTTCACCTTGAAAGCCACATGACAAATGCTCTTTCAGCAAACGTAGCCACTCCCGCTTGAGAGAATCTGAACAGAGACACAGAGAGAGATAAACACTCGACGACAATGATGACCGAACGCGTTGTTTTTGAAGTACGAGTGTATTTATCGATGATCATAAAACCAGTGTTGTTCTAAGGCTCACAGTGAATCTGGACATATTTACACTCGTTGTTAGAAGGTTTTATTGAAATTGAGAAGAAGAAAAAACAGTAGTACAATTCTGAGGAAGACTCTGGAAGAAGTTAGGGTGCAAGAAATTAGTGAAATATCTTTTATTCTTATCGTATCATTCTTTCTTGTCATGCAGGTCTTGGGCATCATAAAATCAGCTCCAGCCCGGTGGAGGTGGGAGGGGATCTGGCGGGGGTGGAGGTGCAGCAGATCAGCACGTATGGAGACTGCAGCCTGGCCGTGTCCAGAGACGGGCAGCTGTTCGGATGGGGCAACTCTGAGTACCTGCAGCTGGCTTCTGTCACCGAGTCCACTCAGGTGAGGAACGCCCACAGAGGTGAGGAAGGGACGGATGGTAAACAAAGGATACTAGATCGACATGTTTGGGTTTCTGTACTGAGCCTCCATGTGGCACAGAGCGCTGCTTGATGTCTCTGTGCTTTTATTTCCACCTTTCAGTCAGTCATCCATCCAGGCTGTCAGAAGCTCTTTTTTACAAGCGGCTCTGATCGCAGCAGCCGCTAATCAAACACACAAGATATATAATGTCTGAAATCGAGGTTCAAAATGTTCAGACTTGTTAAATTCAGTTCTGTGACATCAAACTCCCATGTAGAAAATCACTTTTTCTAAACTCTCCCTGGCTTGCCTGTCCGTACATGTCGCTCACAGTCGAGACAGTTTCCACCTTTATGTGCAGTGCTATGTGTATACATGCACAGTATCAACAAACGTGTGGTAAAAAAACGCACTTGAGAACAGGAAAGAGTTCGAAGCAGCTTCACAACCTGCACAACGATCGCACCTGTTGCTCCCCAGTCGTGTGAAATAAACGTCAACACCCTGGCCTGCTCGCTCAAGGGGAATGTTTCCTGCGACGTTCACACATCAGCTCACCCTGACTTCAAGGAAAATGTTTACAAGGAGGCTGGCTGGAAGAATAAGTGCACACATGTTGCTTACCATACCACCTCATTGTGGAGGGGAGACGAGCCGAAAACATGCATCCTAGTGTTAAAGGAGCAGTATGTAACTCTGACCCCTAGTGTTTAAAATGGGTACTACAGTCTAAATTCTAAACATTGTAGAGAGCTGTCTCCCCCCCTCCTCTCTAGAGTGGATGCTCACTCAGGTCACCATGTGGTGGACTCTGAAGCTTCAGTGTTTATCCAGCTCTGCATGGGTCTGTAAACCTTTCTGTGTTCTAACCTCTCTCCATTTTTCAAAAGCATCTCCAATATTGATCCTAGTTTGAGCACGTTTCTGCTCGTGGAGCTTATTAGAAACATGCAGAGGCTTTTTAGGTCGGGTACAATCACTTCTATCTGAACCACTTCTTTTGCCCGCTTCCATCGCTGCAACACCTGTTGACCTGATAACTGCTCTCATATCTGACAAACCGAGGGGCGTCCAAAACGAGCTGTGTGGGGGGGTCGCCTTAAAACCGCCTACCTTCTGTGGTCCAAACAAATCCAGAGCATTCAGGAGCAGAATCTAAAGTTAGAAGGAGGACATACTGGCTGCTGCATTGTTGTCAGAGAAGCCAGCACTTCAACATAGCATGTTTCCTTAATGTCTGATCATACAGTAAGATACCTTTATCATCTCACTCGCTACACATCTCACTGATTGGACCTTTAACACTATTTGGAAATACAAGAAAACATCAAAGTATCAAATAAGTAACAGATGTTCACCTCATCCTCATGTTTCAGATCAACACTCCTCGACATCTCCCTCTGAAAGGCTTCGGGAAGGCAGTTCAGGCGGCGTGTGGAGGGACACAGGTGGTCGTCCTCAACGGTCAGTTCACACGTCGAGAAAAACACGACTCAAACATGGACATGCAGTGTGTTTGAAATAGAGAGAAGCAAAGGAAAGGAGACTGGTTAGGAGGATTAAGACGCCCTGTTACTTTAAAGAAAAAAACACTTTTTAGATGCAAAACAGTTTCAGAGGTGAAGCTCCACTTGTGGCCTCCGGGGGGCGTCATAGATCACAGTTTTTGTTGCCTCCAGTAAAGGGATCCAGAGTCTTTGTGAGAAGCTCCCTGTGTGTTAAACAGTGACAGGATCACCACCAGCTTACTCTTAAATACTTAGATAAGAGATTTAACTTCTCTAATGTCATTTATTTAGACACATGATTTATGTTTAGTTTTTTTTCACATTTCTGGTGTAAATATCCTCATCACTCATCCCTGTGTCTCTGAATCTTTCAGACAAAGGAGAAGTGTTCGTTTGGGGTTACGGGATTCTTGGAAAAGGCCCCAAATTATCTGAATCCTCGACCCCAGAGATGATTCCCTCCACGCTGTTCGGACGCTCCGAGTTTAACCCCTCGGTGGTCGTCACCGGCGTCAGGTGTGGCCTCAACCATTTTGCCGCAGTGACAGGTGAGTGTCACCTTTTTAGGGAGTCTAGACTCGAAGCTATCTCGTTAGGAACTGGTTTTAATGAGTGTTTTCACCGTATTCCTGCTTCAGCTTTCAAAAACCAGCACAGATCTCCTCGACCTTTTACTTTCCAGTCGAGATAAGAGATGTAAACATGAAACTCATCAGCAGTAACGTCTGATTCAGTCTGAAGGGCGGGAAGTGAGACAGTAACGTCTGGAGACAGAGTTTACCGTTGAGTCATGTCAGTCTGTCTGTTTATGGCACAGAAGGAACAAAAAAGATCCGTCCTTTGTCTGCTTTTTTGATCTCTGCAGCAGCAGCAGCAGCAGCAGCAGCCTGAGAGGAGGCGCACTCTGTCTGACTGAAAAGACCTTTAAGCCACTTTTTATGAGTCAGACTCAAAACGAACCAGGAGCAGCAGGAAGTTAATATCTGAAGTATTTGTTACAATATCCAGGATTCCTCTTGAGATGAACGTTTCCCTACAGCGGAGACTGTCTCTGGAGTTTTAGACATCGGCGGAAACTCAGTATGAATAAGTACATCTGCTCAAAACAAGATACTAGACTTGAACTGTAGCAACTATTTATATTATTTTCAATTTTTTATTTGGTTATTCTGGGCGGCTGTGGATCAGTTAGATAGGACAGTGGATAGAGTCAGAAATCAGGGAGAGAGAGAGTGGAATCACCAGCAGGAAAGGAGCCACATGTCAAGATTTAAACCCAGGCCGCCCACTTGGAGGACTACAACCTCTGTACATTGGGCGCGCGCACTAACCACTAGGCTACCGGCACCCCAGAAATATTTTGCACTTAGAGAACCTAAAACCTGAGACAGTGCACTACTGCTCCCCGTTTGTGCTTGAACAATCTTTGACGATTAAATAAAAGTTACTTATGAATTGTTTCAGGTGATTTTTTTCTGTTGCTGATCTACTAAATATTCAAATTATCTTTCTCTTCAGTTGCTTTATACTTCCTCTCCACTGTATTCAGAGGAAACTAATGTGTAGTTAACTTCTATAAATGTATAGTGTGAGAGTTTTCACCTCTCTATAGAGCCAGGCTGCTCATATTGCTTTGCTTCTGAAGACGAGGAGTTCAGTGTGAACATTGAAAGTCTTTAAGAAACCATTGCCTTTTTCATAGTTGTGAAAAAATGACAAGTTCTGGTTCTTATTTTGTTTCTACTCTGCATGTCTCAAAGATGATCCGAGTTAAACGCTCTGACTTGTTTTGAACTTCAGCGGCCCCGCTCTGATCCTCAGCGTGTGTTCTGCCTCGCAGCGTGATGATGATGATGATGATGATGATGTTTTTTATGGTTTCTCTGCAGACCGAGGCGAGCTCTTCGTCTGGGGGAAGAATGTGAGAGGTTGTTTGGGCATCGGGAAGAGAGACGACCAGTACTTCCCCTGGAGAGTAAGACAACACTGATTCAATATTAGTCATGCAAACAAAAACAAAAAACGAGTCTCAACATGTCACTGATGAACTGTGCAGAGGAAACACAACGCTGACATGTGAGCTTTATCTCACTTCTCCTTTAAATCAAAATGAAATGCAAATACTGTACATGCAAACATTTCCGTTTTGTTCACAGAAGAAAGCTGCTTAAAGTCTTTATAAGTGATTTTTCACACTTAAATGTAGAAATCAAGTATCTCCTCTGAAAATAACTCTGTGAGTCATGACTGTCTACAATGGGTGTAACACCCGAGTCCCACTGTCTGTGATGTTTTCAGAGTTTTCAGAGTCCTATCTTCAGTTTGTTTACATCGCTGGGACGGCCGGCTGACTCCTCCCCTCGTGTATAAAAGTTGTTTAATTGAGGGACTAGAGAACGTAAACAACAGCAAGAACATAACAAATGCAAAATACAAAAAATAATTAAATACAATTCAACAGAAAAGAACCCAAAGTGCACGATACCCAACAGACATATAGAACCAGACCATCACAAGAACCATCACAAGAACCATCACAAGAACCATCACAAGAACCATCAGGAAACACAAGAACCATCATAAGAACCATCATAAGAACCATCATAAGAACCATCACAAGAACCATCATAAGAACTATCATAAGAACCATCATAAGAACCATCACAAGAACCATCACAAGAACCATCACAAGAACCATCACAAGAACCCAGGCAACACAAGAACCATCATAAGAACCATCACAAGAACCATCACAAGAACCATCACAAGAACCATCACAAGAACCATCACAAGAACCATCACAAGAACCCAGGCAACACAAGAACCATCATAAGAACCATCATAAGAACCATCATAAGAACCATCACAAGAACCATCATAAGAACCATCACAAGAACCATCATAAGAACCATCACAAGAACCCAGGCAACACAAGAACCATCATAAGAACCATCATAAGAACCCAGTTAACACAAGAACCATCATAAGAACCCAGTTAACACAAGAACCATCATAAGAACCCAGTTAACACAAGAACCATCATAAGAACCATCATAAGAACCATCATAAGAACCATTATAAGAACCATCATAAGAACCATCATAAGAACCATCATAAGAACCATCATAAGAACCATTATAAGAACCATCATAAGAACCATTATAAGAACCATCATAAGAACCATCATAAGAACCATCATAAGAACCATCATAAGAACCATCATAAGAACCCAGGAAACACAAGAACCCAACAACACGAGCTGAGACCAAGAGGACCAAAGATTTAAAAAGATGTAAGAAACTAAAAGAGATAAAAGTAAATCAAAAGATAAACAGCAATAAGAAGGTAAGAGCAGGAAAAGAAATAGAAACAAGTGGTTAAAGGATCAAAAAAAACTATAATATTAATAATAATAAAAAGTAAATATACATATGAAACATAGACAACGTAAGTAAGATAAGAAATGACCAAGTTCAAACATAAGAGGAGTTAAGATAAGAGCTTAAATAAAAGAACAGTAAGAAGTAAAAGAAGATAAAAATAGTAAAACCAGTAAGAAAAGACATTAAGAAGACGACATCACATAAAAGCAAGTCTGTAAAAGTATGTTTTAAGAAGGGATTTAAAAGAATTGAGGGAGTCTGCGAGTCTTATCTCCTCAGGGAGGTCGTTCCAAAGTCGAGGGGCCCTGACTGAAAAGGCCCGCTCACCTTTAGCTTTAAGTCTCGACTTTGGAACGACCAGGAGGCCCCCACATGAGGATCTAAGACTGCAATATGTCTGTGATATGTAATAATCACCAGTCCATTCAGATGTACTGTACACACGATTTTAAGGCAAAAGTACAGTTGCTACCCACAACTTAGGCCACAGAATGCAACCCCAACTCTTATACCATACTGCACAGCAATCATACAAAATACAAATGTGCTATAATAATCAACTGCAACCAAAATGTTACAATGCCACACCATCCACCATGAGCCTTCACAGCAATGAAGTGCGGGGTCAGAGAAGGTCCATCAGAGAGGCACGCAACCAGGCCCCCACCAAGCCGTGTTAATACAGTTTAGACGACATCACCCAGAGGTGCCGATCACCACAGCAACACCTCATCCCTCCCTGCTGTTCTTTAAAAGCCTCTGGATGTGAAATAAGAGCGGGTCAAAGAGACATTTTTAGGGCGCATGCAGTAGTGCTCTAGCCTCGTTTAATGTCCCATCCTGTCTGCCTGTAAGCCAGTCTGTGGTCTCTGACTTCCTAAACCTCCTAGACTTACAAGTTATGAGTTTGTGATTTATATCTGTTCATTTTTATTTTCTTGTTTTGCTCAAACGTTTTCTTTCTCCATCAGGTGACCGTGCCGGGTCAGGTGGTGGACGTAGCGTGTGGCGTCGACCACATGGTGGCGCTGGTGAAGTCCCTGCTCTGAGCTTCATGTGTGTTCCAGCAGTGGGGATGAAAGGCTGGATGGTTTTGGCTGACCCTTCCAGCCCCCATCAGAGACCAGATCGGGAGGCCACGCTGGAGTCTAAAAACCCAGCTGCTCTCTGCAGGCGAGCGACCCTCGTTGTCCCTCCGTCCTGCAGTTAACGTCAAACCGAGCAGACGCGTCGACTCTGCAGCACACGGACACAGACTGTATCACTCTACCCTGCACGAAGGTTGTGGAGTAAAGACAGTGGAAGGATTTGGTTTGAGCTAAATTTACCTAAATTTACCTAAAACCAAGCTGTGAAAAAGTGCAAACATTTCTGTGGTTGAAGCTTCTGCAACGTGAGGATTTTCTGTTTTCTCTGATCTATGAAACCAGGAAAATATCTGTGAGTGTTTTGGACAAAACATGAAAATCTTCAACGCCAGCTTTAAGGAAACCAAATGTGTTTTTTACCCATTTCTTGTATAAAAATGCAGATGAAGATTAATCTATCATGAACATTTTTCATTCATTCTTAGTCGTTGTGATGCCCGTCATTTCCATCATTTTGTTTCTCTCGTAACTTAAAGTTGGTGTAAGAAGCATTTTTCATTGCCGTTTGTAAACACAACATTCAAACTGGACCCGTCCTGCTGACGTGCACACTCACTGCAGGATGTAGTGTGTACGTTTACTGCATGCTACCGCTAGCACAAGCTAGCCACAGGTGTTTGGCACAACGGAGAGCCGGTAAACTCTGGGTCCTGGTCCCTACCCTAAACCAAAGCTCACCCTCCTTTTAGAACGAGCTTCATCCACTTGGTGTCTCGCCTCGCTGTGATTAGATTTTCTCTTCTTTGCTGCTACAACCTCGTCTGTCATATTCACCGGTTTGAATCGCTTCCAGTCGCTGAATTGTATCCACTCTTAAACTCACCTGCTGCACTGTCATTGGCTGGAGGACACTCACCAGCTCCCCTCCCAGAAACGTCCAGTTGTCAACCAGAACAAACCAGAACAGTAAAATCCAGTCAGAGGACAGAGTCTCTGCAGACACCGTCACCACCACACATGTAAGAAGGTTCATTCAGACTCAGGTAATAAAATATTCAGGAGGATTCTTCAGGAGCTTCAATCTGTAAATTGTCTCATGAACATGTTTCGTTACCTCTCATGTTTATTTGTTGCTACAAAAAGAAGGAAATGTGTTCAGTGGAAGTGACTCACTGTTGAATAAACAGGACTCTTTGCCGTTTGGGGATTACCTCAAACAAAACGCTGTGTGCCGGCTGTGAAATGTTGGTAAAAAAACATTTGAAGAGCCAGTCGCAGCATTAACAGTCCCCAAAAAACAAAATGATTACCTCGCTGCCAACGTCAGATAGAGGTGAGGACACTCTGCCCCCGAGAGAAAACAGGTTTTTGAGGATTCAATTTTACATCCTGCACTCGTGTTTCACCCCAGTGTGTTCATGTTTGTTTTTGTTTTTTTGTAGAAAGCATCAGATAGCTTCAGGAAGCTGCAAAAAGATGGACTGCTGCCAGCTGGGAAGGATAAGACATTTTTCAAAATCAAATATGAATGAAAGATTTTGTTTTGGACTCCCAGCTGGAGAGTATCACAGGATGACTGTTTAATACCTTTAAGGACACAAGATACATAATAAATGTTACTTATATCAAAATATCAATAAATATATTTTACTAAAACATCAGCTATGTGCTAAAGGGATTTTTATTTCTAATGTGATTGGTCAATTTAGTGATTTCATCAGTGAATGCTGCATTGACCATTGACTCAAAATATTAATGGATGAAGCCTGAGTGATGTCATCCATCTGTTCCTGCAGGGGGCTCTGGAGTCCCATCGATGGCGGTCTCCATGCTGGAAATGCTGTCGACCTAACGACAGGCTGAGGCGGGTTTTAAACCTCTAAACAAACTGTTAACACCGCACCCACCTGTCAATCATGTCAGCTACGAGCTTTATGGTAAATAACGCTTATTCTAGTGAAATGGACGAGTTGTAAAAGAAATTCACCCCCTGTACAGTTTGGGCCGATTGAGACACAAGCTAATAAAACATTTTTTGTACCAGGATGCAAACATGTAAACTTCTGCTGTAAAAGCATATTTTTTGCCAGTCATTTCTGCAGCCAGCCTCACGCGGACCCTTGACGATCTGCAGGATTTTGCATTGCCCCATTTTGAGAGGATCTGTATATTGCCAGTTTACACGAAGACAGAGCCGGTGCTGTTTTTTTTTTCACAGTTTGCACTCTGGAACCTGTTTTCAAAACTTTGTGGTATCAGGCACCCAAAACGCTGTTGTTGTGTAAACAAATTCAGCCAAAATGCAAAAACAAGATTAGCTATTTTTGGCTGAAATTGTTGTCGTGTAAACAGGGCCATGGAGGCATTAGTAATGGTGTCGGTCTGTTTGATGACCCACTAACATCCTTCTGAAAGGAGCTTTAAAAAAATCTGCAAACATTTATCCCTCCATTCGTTTAAAGATGTCCAATATACTCCAGTAACTACAAACAACCATTTCTCTTTCTTCAATTATCACACTCTCCTTATCCTGACCTTCACAGGCCTCTTAATGCTGAGCTGGCCGGTAACCTTGACTCCTACCTGCAGGCTGCAGCTGAACTCAGTGAAATCATGCTCGTATTGTTGTGCTGCTCGCTCCCCCCGCAGACTTTCTGTATTTAGGGCCCATTCATCATGGTGACAACCTCGAGGGCCCTCAGAGAGAGAGAGTGGAAAATGTATTTATGACAAAACTACTGAGTGAGCATAAAACAACCAACCTGTGATCCTTCAGCTCGGCAGGGTGTTGAGGAAATGCTGGGACGATTTATTTGAATAAAGAAAGAAACAGCTTTTCAAAGTAAAGTTCTGCTTTGTTGTATTTCAGCTTTAAAGAGAGAGGAGCAACAGATGGGTTAACATCTTCACAGAGGAGTTTAACTGGAAGAGCAAACGCAGCACATTTTGGTGTCTTCACTTTCAACTGAGTGAGTGCAGGAAAGAAAACACAACACAGAAGGATGAACTGATAAAATATCCATGCTCCTCAAACATCTACTGGTACTACAGACATATTCAAGAGAGATCGTAAGTTTCAAATGATCTTTAACAAAAAAAGAGTTTCAGAATGAATGAGGACACATTTCACTGTTTAAGATGAGCAAGTTAAGATTTTTTATTTACAGGCCAGTATAAAGTAGACTATAAACACATGGACGTAGTCTCAGTGATGTCACCAATTGGTAACTGAAGGGGAATTTTGAAGCCCATCGATGGTGGTCGCCATTTTGAAAAATGCTGACGCTAACAAACTTTCCATCCTAGAAAGAGGCAAAGAGTTGAAGCAGAGGCGAGCATTAGGCCTCCTGGTGAACAGCTAGTAACCTGCTAGCAGCCGGATCAGTCACGTTCCTAATTATGCACATCTCTTATCCTTCATGAAATCAAAATGGATGTACAGTGTGTCGAAAAAGACATGAACTATTCAGAACATGTTGCTGTCAAAATGAACATTTCCTTTTTCATTTGTTTGTGACTTCCAAATCTTTCAGAGTCAGCCTCCAGTGGACACATGAGGAACTGCAGTTTTTATGCAATTCCGCATTGGCTTCATTTTTCAACACCTGAGGTTTCTGCTTGTACAGAACAAGATCAGCAAATTATTATTATTTATTTATTTATTTAACCTTTATTTAACCAGGTTGGTCCCACTGAGATTAAAAACCTCTTTTTCAAGGGAGACCTGGCCGAGACAGGCAGCAGCAAAAACACAAAGTTACAGACGGAAAGAGAGACACAGTACAGTTTACAAAACACAACATTTTGGATTAAAATAGAAAAACCATCTGTGAGTCATATCTGGGAATCAGTTGTTCAAACAGCCGAGCTAAAACATCGACTTCCTATAGAATCTGCTTCCATGTCTTTCATTTTAGATTTAAAAAACATTTAAGGACACCAGCTCCTTGAGCTTTAAGTCATTCTGCAACAGATTCCAGGCTGAGGGTGCAAAGACGTTAAAGATTTGACCACAGGGCGCTCCAAAAAGTTCTTCACATGATCTTCAGAGTTTGGTGTTACAGATCTACTCTTGACTTTTAGACAGGCACGCAACTTAACCCGCACAGTAAGAGTTATCTATTTAAAACATCTGGTGATTAGTTTGAGCGCCCCATGTATAGAGGCTGCAGTCCTCTAAGGGGACGGCTCAGGTTCCAATCCGAGTTGTGGCTCCTTTCCCTCATGTCATTCCCCCTCTCTCTCTCTCTCTCTCTCTCTCTCTCTCTCTGATTTGCGACTCTATCCACTGTCTCTCAAAAAATCTTGCCCTCTTTTTGGTCCGTGCTAACCTCTCGCGTCCTCGCTCACTGCACTTCCGTTCAAAACTTGAGAGTAGCTGTAAACCTGAAGGCACCTCATCATCTCTGCTACTTAAAACGCATCGTTTCAACCCTGGTTGATTGATTTATATATGCGATGGAGCGCAGAGGTCAACGGGTGGGAAAAAAAAGTTCCACCCACAGGCACGATGCATTCACACTAAACCAGTCCGATGTAAACAGCAGTGAGTCAGCACTTCATCCAGATAAGAGCAGACAGCAACAACAACAAGCTTTCCTATATCACACACACACACACACACACACACACACACACACACACACACACACACACACACACACACACACACACACACACACACACACACTGTGCAGTACAGGATACAAATGTCAGGATTACTTTGTGTTGAACTTTAAGTCATTTTTCAGAGAAATATGGAGCGAAGGCTGCACTGTTTTCACTTGCAGGAGTTATTAACTTCTGCAGCACATTAATATTTATCCATTTATTATTTATTACAGCACACACTCTTAAAGTTTAGAATGCATGGCAGATTTTTTTTTGGAGTGGAATCACATTACACAAGCAGAAGAATTTGCACACATGCATTTTTGGTGTGCATGAAGAGCAAACAGAAAAGCACCTGTTCAAACAAAGCTTCACTGTGAGGCCCTTCTTCTTACTGTATGTAAAAAGGTTGCTCGTAGTTTTGTAAATCAACGATCTGATGTGAGAAGAAGAAGTTAGAGTCAGTGAGGTGTAGAGTTGATCTGTGGAGGATTATGTAAGAAGAAAGATGATAAGTGAAAACACAAACATACCATGATCTCACCTTTAACCCCACTCTGCTGAGAGGGTCTCTGCAGCTGGAGCCCTCCTCCTCCTCTCCCTTCTCTTCCTCCTCACCCTCCTCTCCCTCCTCTCCCTTCTCCTCCTCCTCCTTCTCTTCCTCCTCACCTCCTCACCCTCCTCTCCCTTCTCTTCCTCCTCACCCTCCTCTCCCTCCTCTCCCTTCTCCTCCTCCTCCTTCTCTTCCTCCTCACCCTCCTCACCCTCCTCTCCCTTCTCTTCCTCCTCACCCTCCTCTCCCTCCTCTCCCTTCTCCTCCTCCTCCTTCTCTTCCTCCTCACCCTCCTCTCCCTCCTCTCCCTTCTCCTCCTCCTCCTCCTTCTCTTCCTCCTCACCCTCCTCTCCCTCCTCTCCCTTCTCCTCCTCCTCTTTCTCTTCCTCCTCACCCTCCTCCTCTCCCTTCTCTTCCTCCTCATCCTCCTCTCCCTTCTCTTCCTCCTCCTCCTCCTCCTCCTTCTCTTCCTCCTCACCCTCCTCCTCTCCCTTCTCTTCGTCCTCCTCCTCCTTCTCTTCCTCCTCGTCCTCCTCTCCCTTCTCTTCCTCCTCGTCCTTCTCTTCCTCCTCGTCCTCCTCTCCCCCGCCTCCTCCTCCTCTCCCTCCTCTCCCTTCTCTTCCTCCTCCTTCTCTTCCTCCTCCTCTTCTGCCTTCTCCTCCTCGTCCTCCTCTTCCTCCTCGTCCTTCTCTTCCTCCCCCGCCTCCTCCTCCTCCTCTCCCTCCTTCTCCTCCCTCTCTTCCTCCTCCCCCTCCTCCCCCTCCTCCTCCTCCTCGTCCTCCTCCTCTCCCTTCTCCTCCTCCTACTCCTCCTCGTGCTCCTCTCCCTCCTCGTCCTTCTCTTCCTCCTACTTCTCTACCTCCTCCTCTCCCTCCTCCTCCTCCTCTCCCTTCTCCTCCTCCTCCTTCTCTTCCTCCTCCTCTCCCTCCTCCTCCTCCTCCTCTTCCTCTCCCCCGCCTCCTCCTCCTCCTCCTCCTCTCCCCCTCCTCCTCCTCTCCCTCCTCCTCCTCCTCCTCTCCCCCTCCTCCTCCTCTCCCTCCTCCTCCTCCTCCTCCTCCTCCTCCTCTCCCCCTCCTCCTCCTCTCCCTCCTCCTCCTCCTCCTCCTCTTCCTCCTCGTCCTTCTCCTCCTCCTCTCCCCCGCCTCCTCCTCCTCCTCCTCTCCCCCGCCTCCTCCTCCTCCTCCTCCTTCTCTTCCTCCTCGTCCTCCTCCTCCTCCTCTCCCCCGCCTCCTCCTCTCCCTCCTCTCCCTTCTCTTCCTCCTCCTTCTCTTCCTCCTCCTCTTCTGCCTTCTCCTCCTCCTCCTCCTCTCCCCCGCCGCCTCCTCCTCCTCCTCCTCCTCCGTCTGTCTGTGTGCTGAGGTGATCTGAAGCAGAAGAAAAGGAGGCGTGTGGAGGCTCCTGTCTGTTCTCTGCTTTGTTTACTCAGGTCAAATAATACAGACAGCTGATACACCTGCAGCCTGAGGAGGATCAGTGGAGACAAAGATCACAGCTGGAGACAGAGATGTGTGTGTCAACACAAAGATTGAAATGATTAAATCTGTAAGTTACCCTACAACGTATTAAAGAATAAGATAGATGTTACTTCTGATTTAGGCGTTGCTGTTATGAGCTCACAGAGCAGGAAATATGTGAATTTAAGAAACCTTTGAAAGAAGAAATTACAAGTTTCATTTTTGTAACCATCAGCTATTGTCTGACGAGCTGACTCCCTGCAGCGGCATCAGACTTCTGATGTAGTCAGCACTGCAGTAAAGAAGAACTGCAAGGCCAGACTTCCCTTTCAGCGTGTTTCCTTTGTTTACAGTCCGGTGAGCATCCTGAAAAGCGAGAATGGACTTCTAAGAGCCGTTTGTTTACTGAACCTGCATGGCAGATATTAGACTACAAACGTAAACTAGAACACTTCAAACACCCAGAGCCAGGTCACTTACCTTTAGACCTTTCATTGTTATGTAGAAATGTGTGAAGAGAGAGGAAACAAAGACCCCACATGCACAGAAAAACGAAGCAATAATATGTAGGAATCTGCACTTTTACCCAAGTGCATTTACACTTTGTATGTTTTATGTACTGTCTGTGTTTTATTAAGTATATGTGACTCTAGCTGCAATCAAATTTAACTACAGTTACAAATAAAGTCACCTGAACCTGAATCTGGAATTTAGTTTGCTGTGCTTTGGCACCAACTGAAGGTCTTTTGAGTGCAACTCCCTCTCTTGGACAACAAGAGTCCATTAAAAAGGAGTTGGTGCAAAGACAGCAAAGATGTTTTGAGAAGCTAAAGAACCATGCTGACTGACAAGGTTCAGTTATGTTTTTGGATTTTGTGCAAAATACGATTTTGCACACGTCTTCGGCCCGATGTTTAAAACATGTCAGCATGTGAAGTGTGTGTTTGTGTATCCAACATTTTCCTATTAAGTGTTGTCAAAAGTTAAATGTTTTATGGAGGTTTTTGCACATCCAACTTTCTCATGAAAAAGGTTCATAGAACATCAAACTATCACATCGACAAGAAATATCCTGCACACTACTCTTGTTCAGCGTCACAGATTCATGAGAAGAAAATCACACAATCAGTCCCTATGAACCTTAGTGAAGTGTGTTGTCACTTGACAAAGGTTGACCACACTTCACTAAGGTTCTGAGGGACTGAAATGTTTGTCAATTTTTTCTAATAAATTGGTGACCGAGCAAGAGTAGTGTGCAGGGTTTTTTTTTGTTTCAAGTTGAAAGGCAAATGAAAAGCCTTAAAGGCAGGGTTGACAATTTTTGATAACTAGCATGATTTTGAAAGTAGCATTCCCTCAGTGCTCCGTCTGCACCCATCCCCTCCCCTCTGTGCTCCCTCATAAGCCACGCCCCCTCACTTACATGGACGAGCGTTAGCTCCAGAAGTGGACCTCAGCTCATCTCTGTCATTGTGTAGAAACTACGTCGTCTCATGTCTCATTCAGCGGTCAGTAAACTCTCAGTATAAACTCCTAAAGTCATCGGTGACGAGCTCTGAGTGTAGAGAGCGAGCAGGGAGACAGGGAGGCGTCTGATTGGTTCCTCAGATTGGTACCTCGTGGCAGACATTGGTGGAAGTTTTTACAGACTTACAAACTGATACAGATGATGGATTTTCTTTGTTCCTTTTTCAGAGAACATGAGTTATTAATTTCTGTCAGGACCTAAAGACAATTTACACCAAAATCTTTAAAAGTCAATCTGGAGAAAATCACCAACCCTGACTTTAAGTGCAAAAATCTAAAATATGGTTAAGAGTGAATGCACTTAAGAGTCACTATTGGTTATGATTATAGTTTATTATTTTCTAAATTTTTTGTCAAAATTTCACCCAGAAATCTTCTTCAGAGTGACTCCAGAGACTCGGGTTTAAATTTAGCAGAGATGGAGACAGTTTATTGATTTAATGTCCCACTGGAGGCTTCTAACAGTGAGAGGACGATCTGTGCTTTAAAGTGAAGACAACAAGAACGAAAACAGACTCAACACACAACCAGGTCAAAAAAAAGCTTGTTTTATTTATTTTTTTCCACACAAGAAGCTCCAAGCGGAAAGCTTTCAACGTTTTCTTTGAAATGGAGTCAGAAAAAAAAAAGGTCACCTTCCTCATGTTTTAACACTGATAAACACAGGGTCTCTACTCATCACAGCTGATCAGGAGAAAGAAAAGGTGTTGTTAGGTGCAAGGTGTTGTGTGTGTGGGCGGGGGAGGGGCGGGGAAACATAATCACCAAACGCTTTAAGACCAACAGGAATCTTCCCGTGTGGACAGGATCTTTGTTAAGTAAATAACCCTCCCCGTTTCATACAGTACAGCAGGTCTTTTGGGGGGGGGGGGGGGGGGGCTGCGTTAAAGTGCAGACTGGGGCGGGGGAGGGGCAGCTTCAACACCGTAATGGACACCAGCAGGGTTCAGGAGGGGGAATGTTCCTACCCCGCATGGTGGACCTTAGCTTATCGTTTAGCACGCTTGCACTCAGTCGTTATTCTGGTACATCGTCAAAGTGGCTCAGTAATTATTACTACTGTAGATGAACAAATAAAAAAAAAAAGAAAGAAGTCATTGCGTTTTATCATCAGGGTCGTTACTGCAGTGGGTTCACACTGTGAGCGACATGATCATCGAGTCAAAGGAAAAGGGCGGCAGAGTTGGAGTGTTTAAAGGAATAAAAAACATCGTATTGCTTTTGTTTTGACAGATATTAAGATAGTTTGAAGATTCATGATAAGAAACTTTTAAAATGTGCATTTGTTGGCGTCTGAACCGACATTTCTTGTTAATCTCCTTTTAAAAACAGCTGAAAAACATTTGTATAGGCCAAGGATTCTCACACATATACGTCATTACAATTCTGTTTGAACATCTGGAGATTGCACTTTGCAGTATTTGTGATTTTTTTATATACTTATACTTATATACTTCCATAAATAGTGCAGCCCTTCTTTGTGGGTTCAGTTTTTACTATAACCCTTTAAATGCACAAAACGTTTTCTAAATATTGGGAGCGAGCTGCTGCATGTGTGAATGCAATTAGCAGAATTTCTTCACCCTGGTGAAATGTCAGCGTGAGCCAACATGTAAACACAGAAAGAAAATTTCTAGCGAGTGAGCGAGAGGGAGAGTTTCATGTTGTTTATACCCCCTCCCCTACTCGCTTCCTTTTTCCGACAGCGAAAATCTCCCGCTGTGAGTGACGCATGAATAAACCTGCTCAGGACGATTTCAAGAAAAAGGTCAAGAAATTGTATCAGTGCATGTGTGAAAAGGGCTTATGATTCAATCTTTTAGTGTTACTATTTCAGGGGAAAAATAAATAAATCTGAAGAGTCACAACCCCCGGCAAGTGCTCAACTAAAAAAATAAAATAAAACAAAACCTAGAAAAACACTGCAAGTGTTGATTGAATCTTTTCTGTCGTTTAGGGATCAAACTAATCTTATACAGAGAGTTTATAGGAAAGGATAAAAGGTGAAGAGAAGCTAGGCTAGCTGTTTTCACCTGCTTCCATTCATTATGCTAAGCTAAGCTAATCACCTACAGGCTACAACTCCATTTATACACACAGAAATGAGAGAGAGTTATCGATCCTGTTGGATAGAAAGGCCTAAGATTGATTCCAAACATGTCTTATTATTGCTTTAAGTAGAAGCTAAACTCATCGAGTGTTTGATCCTCAAACGACGGGCAGCTCATGATGCATGATTGATTCGTCTGATATTGGGTTGATTGAGGCCTTTGAATGATTATTTAACTTTTAAGTAATATAAGAATGTGGAAAAATAACTGTGAAATGAGACCTGCTGGATATTAACGTCCTTGAAGTTTACACACTGACAAAAGTCAAATCTAAGCCGGTGGCTGTGTCTAATTATTTAACAAAAATTATCTCATTATACTCATTCAGCCACATTTACCAAACAAGGTAATCTGAATAAGATGTTAAAACCAGCTGCGTAGCGTAGCATGCTAACATTTATGTGACTTGTTCTATTGCTGTGATTGGCTGCAGCGTCCTGAAGCATTATTTTGGTCTCTGCCATTAAACAGCACTTTAAAAAAAGGCTTGAATAAATCAGATTTGAATTTGAAAACGATAAAAAAAAAAAAACAGCTTTGTGGTGACTCATCCGCCATGTTGCTCACAGTGTGAACGCGTGTAACTTTTAAAAACACTAAAAAAAGAGTCCGTCCTCTTCAAAGCTCTCAGATCCTCTCCAGGTTTCTACAGATCAAGCAAAAACACTCTAAAGGGACTGAACCAGTTCAGAACATTGCTGTGATTAAAACATGTTCAACAGCGACTAAAAAGCAAAAGAAAAAAAACTAAAACAAACACAAATTGCTCCACCGGGCGCTGGCTGTCTCGCGAAATTGTCTCCTTCAAATTGCACATGTGAAAAGTTTGGAAACAAAAAGGCATCAGTTGGGGCATTCAGACATCTTGGCACCGATAAAATGACCTGTCGAAAACCAAACGGAACAAACAAAAAGAAAAGAAAAATGGAGAGCTTGGTATATAGATATATAGATATATCTATATATATATATAATCTCTCTTTTGCTTCAGAGAGTACATTCGTCATCCTTCTGTAAGAGGAATTATGTAACTAATACAGTATGGTGCTCATGAGGGTCAGGGAGTGGGAAGAAGAAGCAGCTTCAGAGAGGAAAAAGAAAAACGGATTCAGTCCGGTAAACTAAAAGCAACAACTACCAGAGCGGGCAGTGGAGGGGCTCGAGTGCCGAGGAGGAGGAGGTAAAGAAAATGAATCCCTAACACGCTGTCACCCCCCCCCCCCTCTCCCACCCACGCTTTGTGGTTCGATCCCCTTCCTTCAGAGCCGATCCACAGGAGTCCGCTAAGAAGCTCTTGGCACTTTTTGGACATGATAAACGTTTGAACCAAATGACTGGAGAGACAAAAAACACAAACACAGCGGTTTCTCCTCCGGCAAGTCGTTCACTGTGCTGTGCTCTTGGTCCGCAGAGCTCCGATCACGCTTTGGATGTTTTCTTCAGGAACCTGCAGGAGACAAAACGCTCCGTAACCCTCTGATCACAGCACATAGGGGAGCAGCTGAAGCTCATGTCGGCATCTATTACTTCTTTTTTTTTTAGGTCAAGTATTGGTCTATAAAACATCAGAAACAATGAATCATTTCCATCAAGAGCCCTGAGTGACGTCAAACCTGAGAACTTAAAGTGTCTTACAGCATCATGTGAGACAAATTGGGCTTTCACTTTTGCAGAAATCTCCTGAAAAGCTCCTGATATGTCCAGGAGGAGCTGTATAGTATGTGTGAACACAAACAGCACCATTTTTCACTCTGACTTCACTCTTGAGTTTCTCCTGCAAGACCCCCTAATATTTTTTCAGCAGCAAGTCAGAGCGAGCTATAATGTGAGAACAAAGCAGGATTTTCTCCGGAGAATTCACCTCGAGCCAATAGGAGGGGGGAGTATAAAGTCAAATATTCTCATAATAGCGTCATATAGCGGACTCTGTTGCTCCGTCCAACATTTTAGAGTCTGCTTTGTTTTCATTCTGTCTTACCTCAGCAGACTCGCCCCGCCCTGACATAAATAAACAAAAATGAAAGATTGCATATCAGCAATAACTTATCTTCCGTTCTTCATGTTTAACTCATACCTCATGTGTCTCATGAATTCAAAATAACCCCCTCCCCCCCTTACCTCAAAATGTATTTCTGACGCTATAAATAAATTGAGAGTAGTTCACAGCGACTATGAGCTTCGTCTGAATCAATCAAAATGTTGTAAAAGCGTAGCCATAATACTCAGGTATCCATCCAATAGGTACGCACGCTGAGAGACAAAGCCGGGACGTTTACATGAAATAACTTTTTGAGCACTTGAACATGAATAAAAACGGGTTGTTCTTGTCTTACCAGTGCGTGGTCGAACTTGAAGGTACTAATGTAGTAAGCAGGAATGTCAGCTGTAGCCAGGGGTTCTGATATCTGAGCCACGATGCCGCACTCATCTGCGAAAAAAAGAAACAAGACAACAACTTTACAAGCCCACCCAGAGACTGTAAATCAGAAGGCATGTTGTTAGCTTTTGTTTTATATGCTGTGTTTGTTCATCTCTGATATTTAACTTTTTTGTTTGTTTTAGCCTTCTAGTGGATTAAACTCACCAAATCCTAAAGGTTGTCCTCCGATGCGAACCATTTTCCAAAGCTCTCCAGAAGCGCTAGTGAAGAGGACGTTGTTTGGAAACCTTTAAGTGAACAAATGACAAAGAATAAAACATATATGAGGTCATTTAAAATATTTATAGGTATCATCATGCTTTTTATGGGACAGAATAAAATCTGAGCTCAACCAAAGTCAAAACATCATATCAGATAAGCCTTTAAATCACTCAGTGGGTTTGCTCTTGTTCATGTCTGATTGCATGTTGGGCTCTCAGGGACTCTGAGGCACATCTGTAACGTAAGATGTTAAATCTATTTTCCCCTCTGGTTCCTGATTATCATTAAAGGTGACATATCCTCCTCCTCTTTTTCAACCAGTGTAAATAAGTCTCAGAGCTCCTCAAAACATGTGTGTGAAGTTTCTTGTTCTAAATCCACTCTGATCCTGTATTTGATCATGTCTAGAAACCCCTCTATTTCAGCCCTGCTCAGAACAGGCTGTTTCTGTGTCTGTACCTTTAAGTATGTAAATGAGCTGTGTCTGACCACGCCCCCTCTCTGGAAGGTCTTGGGTGTACTCAGTGCTTTCTTGCTCCATGTCCTATTGTTTACGGTGAAAAGGCAGACTCAGAGGGCAGAACAAACACCTAGCTGTGGGAGTGTCACCCACCTGGGGGAGGGGCTACTGCCCTTTGTGATGTCATGAAGGGAAACTCTTCAAACGGCCTATTTGAGCACACATTTTCTGAAAAGTGGAACAGGCAAAAGACGGAGAGGATGGACTTTTTTCAAAGTTGGGGGCATTGTTGTCAGATTAGGGATTTACTAGTGTTAAATTCACTTGTTAAATTCACTTGGCAGACAGCTTTCACAGTTAACAACGCCTGCTTCAGATGATGCTAAACGTTAGCTCTTCAGATCGACATCAACCGGTGAGTCGTGTTGCTGCAGTCTGACCCGCTGCGCTGATTAAGACAGTCGTTGTAAAGTAGAAGAAAAATAGGTGACCTATTCCTCGAAGACAACATGAGCGGTCTTATATAAACCATGTGGACCAGGCTGACCCACATGTGCCTGCGACAAAACATGAAGTTTAAAAAATTAATGGAAGTTTTGGTTTCCCCTCCACTTGGCTTGAAGACATCACTGACCCACATGTGAGATACCCGAAAGCAGAATGTGGACCAGGAGCTAACGTGGAGGTAAAACAAGGAGAAGCCACACGGGAGGTGCAGCTGCTCAGGATTCTTTACATCCTGTCTGCTTAATTAGAGAGAAACATGGGGCCACTGTGGAGGAGAAATGAGTCAGCCTGAAAGCCCACTGTGACTTAACTACGTCCTCTATACATCACTGCTGTGCTACTGCTTAGCAACAAACTGACCGCCCCCTCAAACAGTAATCATGTGTTTGTTCCAGCTGCTGAAACATCGTGCAACAAAACATCTCAAAGGAACAGGTGAGGATAACTACACAGCAGAAATAAACAAATACGTTCCTGAGACGGCTCGTTTTGTTTTGTTTTCTCAAATCGAATCTCCTGATTTGACGCCCCCTTAAACATCAGAACTCACCGACTCTCAATATCAATATCTTACTTATTTTATGTTTTTATTTGTAACACAAACATCTCTTTATGTCTTTAAAAGATTTTGTACGTAAAAGATAAAACCCTGAGTCTGAAAAAGTTGTTCTGTAAAAAAAGAAAATGAATGTGATGATTTTCCAAACATCTCAATCGGTTGGATCCTATTTGAAGCACTTTGGTCTGTGTGTTTGAATGAAAGGTGCTTTTTAAATAAAGTTTTAGAGTCTTCTGTTAACTCCACCTTTGAGTTGTCTGCTCGTCCATGACCAGCGAGATGTAGCCCTCGATCAGGGAGAAGGAGAAGAAGCGGATGTGGTTGGAGTCCTCGCTGGAGGCTCCGGGCTCTTTTGGACTGGAAGGAAAACAGAAACATCTCACAATGTGGAGAAGGAGGTGAAGCAAGAATCACATTCTGCTCATCAAACACCTGCTGACAGGCCGCAACAACAATGAGGCAAAGTTAGATTTCACACATTTTCATTTTCATCCTCCAACAGCTGCAGCTTCACTGTCACAAATCTACTGTTTAGTGCTTAGTATAACAACACTATAAGGGACATGTGTGGATCTTTAACGTTTATTTAAAGGTTCTAATGACATGGAAAGATGTTTAAAGGGATACTTCACCCATTTGCATGAAGCTTTGTATCATTACAAACCTGGTAGTATTTTTGAATGGTCGTGCATCGCGCCCTCATTTTCTCCTGAGATGGGAAATCTTTTGTATTTCTTGTCTGAAAAGGAGCCTCCGATGACGCAAAAATCGTCATTTTGCTGTGCTGTGCATTCTGGGATTTGGTGTCTTTCATCCACATGAGCCACAAAGACACTTTCTGCCTTTTCTTGGTCAAGAAGGCTCCAACTTCAAAATGTATTTCACATTTCTACATATATGACTCAATGTCAATACAGATTCATGTTTCAATGGGTGAAGTATCCCGAAGCAGCTGACATTGGGCAATAGACAGAGTACACCTACCTAGCAAGCATGTCTTTAGACTGTGGGAGGAACCAGAGTACTGGGAGGGAACCCAAATCTTTCATTTGGTTTCAAAATCTGTGCTTTTTATATTTTAAAGATCTGACTTTACAATACCTAACATATTACAACTGATGAGTTCATGCTTGATTTTGTCCATGAGGCCAAAACACTTCATCCTTTCACTTTAGACGTATTCTTAGAGACGCTAACACATTCCTAACAACACTGAAGGTTCTTACCCTCCAGAGTAAAACATGACGTCCATGAGCAGGGTGGCGACAGAGGGCAGCGTGTCCGGGTCCAGGCTGGTCACACAGAACATATTGCTGGGACTCGATAGAGGGTGAATGATGGGACGGGGCACTGAAAAAAACAAAAACAGACAGAATATGGTAACAATGGAGTCTATTAACAACTCATACGTTGTGGAAGTGTTAACACCTGCTGCACGTTTACATTTATGAAAAATGCTCGTTTTTTTTTAAATTTTTTTTTTTACCTAGTTTAGGTTTTACGAAGCCGTTGGTGACTCCCAGGTCGTGAACAGCCACCGTCTCCCCGTTGACGACCCGCAGCAAAGTGAATTCAGAAGACAGCGTGTGCATGACCATGGGCAGATCTCGCTCCCGGACCTGACGACCAAAAGAAACATGAACGAGGTGAGATAAGAGAACAAGATGACACATTAGAAAATGATTTCTACAGCGAGTTATTTGACACGAGAAGATAGAAATTACTTGTAAGCACACCCACTCTCATCTGTATTTATTTCACTTCCCATAATTCATTAAACATCTTTATCGCGAGGAAAATTGGCTCAACCTGTTTTAATCAGCACATAGAGGAGTTAACATAAAATCTGAGGAATAACAACAGCTCTGTTTTTTACTCTACACACATCAGGTTGAAGCATTTTGAGATTTGTGATTAGTACATGGAGAATACGGTGCATGTATCTTTGCCTCTGAATGAAATCCTCTAAATCCTTGGGAAGGTTCCCTCAGGAAATTCAGATTCCAGCAGCAGGTAGCAACAAAGTATAGAACAGTACACAGATACAATAATAATAAAAAAAAACCATATACAAATACAGTAGCAGCAGTAGACATGTCTAAAATAAAATATACAGATTTATATTAAAATAGCAGCAGCTACTGAGTATGAATAAACAACCCTTCTAGGCATGTTTTTCAAAATAAAAGCCTAGCATAGACAACCTTCTTTTGGTCCATGGCACAAATCTGCAACCCACTGGTATCAAATGTGAGACCCACTTTTGGGTCCCAACCCACCAGTTGAGAACCATGGCTTTAAAACAATATTGTTGCTTGTTGGTCGGATGGATATTTAACTGCTGACTGCAAAACATTATGCCCTCTCTCAGGGATTATTAAGACAACTTTGAACCTTGAACCTTGATATATAAAAACAAGCTAAAAAGCTCAATGAAATGATTTCCATTACAGAAAGTAATGATTAAATTAGAAAATTAGATTTTCAATGTTAATACAGGTAGAAGAACACAAAACAGAGAAGATATACAGATTTGGTGCAGAAATAAACTGCTGCAAAATCACTTCAGGTTAAAGTAGAGGACAGAAATGAATCAAAGTCTTGAGAAGAGAAGTGTTTTGTTTTTTTATCTCCAACAATGACGCAGAACGATTATTAAACCACAATCAGGTTCATTCAAAAAGCCTAAAGCCTCTGATCTGGTCCTTTCATAACTCTGCCCAGAAGAACACAGCTTTTCATACGTCTCGTAAAAAGCTGAAGGTTCAAAATGTTTCATAAAGAGGTTAAGAGTTGTCTTCAGGGGAACATAAATAAATTCCTGGAAATTCAGTTTTGGAAACATGTTGCATTAGATAAGAGTGTTGGTCTGTGGGGGACTCTTCAAGATGAAGGAATGCTAAACAAGGACAGGGGCCCAGATTTATTTCTCCTTCAGAAATTTATCAAATCTTTTTTTTCATGGTTCTGTATTGTTCTCTTCTAAGCTACCGCATAAGAGACCGAAGAAGAGACAGGAAATACAGAGAGGAGAGAGTGGGGGGTGACATGCAGGAAGGGGCTGAGGCCAGTCCAGAACCATGATCACTTCATGAGGACCAAAACCTCTGCACATGGAGCGTGTGCAACAACCGCCAGGCCATACGGCGCCCAGATGGTTTTGTATTCTTGAAGTAGTCCCATAAAGTGATAAATTACTGTAAAATATTCCCATCATTTTCAGGAGTTATTGCACATTAATTAAACAAACTATAACCATTAAACAGATAAGACATTTATGTTGTAGTTGTTGAGATTGAGAAGTAGAAGGGAGGTAGTATGGAAGCCCTTAATGGAAATAGAAATAGAAAATTCACCCTGTGTACAGTGTGTGCCTATAAAGACTCAAACTATTCATACCAAAATTGTTTTTTGAAACAGTTTGTAAACATGTTAATTTCTGCTGTAAAAACAGGTATTTTTGAATGGGTGTGTATGTGACTTCTGAGGGTTTTCAAGCGAGCATCTAGTGGACACTCGAGGAACTGCAGTTTTTTTTTTTTTTTTTTGCATTGGCTTTTATTTTTTTAACTCCAGAGGTTGCCACTTGATGATTATGTGTAATTTCAGTCGTTTTCAAGATCTCTACTTATATTTCTTATTATATCGACATTACAAAAAAAAAAAAAAGAGTCTCATCATCAAAAAAAAAAAGACCGGTCACTCAGATAGGCCAACTTAAAAATAATACAAGGATAATAAGACGCGACTAGTGAATAAAATGTGTTGATGTTTGTCGACTTTGGGCTTCCGTAGGGTTTCTACTTTTACTTAGTTAACACCTTTTCAATGAGAGATTCTGACAAGACATCCTTAAAACTGTCCATACACCCTTCTTCTTCTTCTTCTTCAATTCATGACTTTGAACAAGGGAAGCCAAAAACAGGTACTGCCCCCTGCTGGTTAAAATCAGTATCACGCTATATTACTCTGTCTCATTGTTTTCTAAATGATCTTGTGCGGCATCATTACATCCGTACTATCAATCAAATATACACATTTTTGAGTGTCTTGTTGAAACAACACGTCCAGGAGTGTTTCTTCATTGTCTCTAAAATGAAAGTGGATCTCTGACGCTGGTCACAAAAATAAATTGAAAGAGTGTGTCTGAGTCTAACAAAGTGATTCCTCTGTCAGCTATTACTTCAATTGAATTTCTGTGTGTGTGTGTGTGTGTGTGTGTGTGTGTGTGTGTGTTTCGGCTCAGTGAGGATATAGTTATGGCTCTGTCAGGCTTTACTGCTTTATGTAACACAAAAGATCCAAACAGTGGAAAATAAACAACACATCTTCAGCTGGTGTGTGTTTTCCCTCACATAGTCAGTAATTCAATCCGACACAATGTGAGCCAGAGAGGAGACGGGTGCTGGTTGATGTGGGCGACGGGGTGAGCGCAGCAGGTTTTTTTTTTTTTTATCTGACACTGATAATAATTAGGATTATGGGGTATGGAAGCAGTCGGTGCACAGACAGGAAACAAGAGGATGATACCTGGAATTCCAGCAGCAAGAGGCTGAGCTGCTGATCCCCTTTACGTAACAGATTATGAACATCGACACATTCTTTTTTTTTTTTCATTTTCATAAACATGCCAGAGTCGCTCAGCAGACCCTGGTTTTTCCACGAAAGCAAGGCAATAAAAAAATACATTCCCAGTGGCCAGAGAGGCTTCGGTATGAGAGTGGATCGGTCTCTAAATCAAAGGCAGGGAGGCCGGTGAAGGTACACTATGTCCGAGGTTATTGCTTTTACATGTCAGGCATTAATAGGATGTAAGGAATGGGGGTAATATAATGGAAAAGTAATGAAACCCTTACAGCATGCCATAAACACATTTAATAAGCTCTCAAACTAATCATGTTTACACTGCTCTACGACGACGTGAACAAACTGTTAACCCAACATGTAGACGTCATAAAGCATCTTTTTAATAATTATGTTGATATGTAATGCACTTTACTGTAAATGAAGCAAACATATGGACTGTAATTTGACTTTTTAAAAGGAAGAATATGTGATTTTTTGATCCAGCAGATGTCGCCCTTGAGCACCAGCATGAAACCAAAACAACTCGCGCTGCATTGTTGTGTTAGCATGCTAATGCTAGCGATCTTTATTATGCTGGTATCTTCACACTGCATGTAAATTTACCTGAAATGAGCGTGATCTAGAAACACAGTTAAGCAGTGAGTACAGTATGTTATTCTTCTTTTCTCTAGTCCCTCAATTAAACAACTTTTATACACGAGGGGAGGAGTCAGCCGGCCGTCCGGGCGATGTAAACAAAGTGAAGATAGGACTCTGAAAACTCTGAAAACATCACAGACAGTGGGACTCGGGTGTTACACCCATTGTAGACAGTCATGACTCACAGAGTTATTTTCAGAGGAGATACTTGATCTCTGGTAAGTGTGAAAAATTGCATATTCTTGCATATGCAGCAGGAGTAAACTGGCTATATACTTCATGTACTCTGGTTACACAGTCGTGCCGGTTTTCCCATCATAATGGGTTCATTTATCTCATCATCTCAACAAAGCCGATGTTCCAAAATCAAGATGACATAAAAGATCTCCAAAAAAAAATGACACAAAGCTTGAGACATTCACACCAGCACTCACCAATATGAAGTCGGTCTGATACGTGGACAGCATGAAAACAGAGATGTTGTGGTCGGCCAGCGGTGCGATGACTGATTTGGCGATTTTGGTGACGCCGATGGGCTGTGAGTTGGAGGCGTTGCCGCCCCCCGACACCACGTTGAGGGCCAACCACGTGGCATCAGCAACACTGATGTGTTCCGACTGGGGCAACTCTGGGAACGGACGGAGAGAGTCAAAAACAGTTCAGCTATAACCTTTAAGTGTTATTTAACGCTAACTTAAAGGAGCTTTAAGCTTGACACCAGGTCAACAGGATACCACTACTCTTTTACAGTAATGTACAGCTTGATTTATCTTGGACAGCAGTGATTTAACCCTCAATTCATCAAAGTAAACACTCTTTTTCTGGTATTTCTTTCCTGAAAACTAAATACAAGGACCTGACACACTGGACCATTTCTGGAACAAATAGCTGAGAAACTGGGCCGTTAAGAGTGAGCAATGTTCATGAGTGTTTGTTCCTTATTTCATTTTGAGTCCTAGTTCCTGTTTTGACACTTATTGTCTTTATGATGCTCTACTGCCACTGCCTTTCTGCTGTCTTGAATCACGGAAAATATGATTTCCTTCACAGCCTGCAGATCACCTGATGTGATAACAGAATATTGAGTAAGGCATTGAAAAACGGGAGTAATGTTTGTATGTTTGGGGCTTTGTATGCCTTTATTTAGAGAAGATAGAGTCAGAAGAGGAGAGGGAATGACGTGGAAAAAGATCCACAGCTCAGATTTCAACCCCGGCTTTCAGCTTGAATTGGAGTATTTGAGAAAATACCATTTCTAAATGATTTTGAATTGTTTTACGTTTTTTTAAAGGCATCTAGCGACCCCCCTCCTGGTCGTCTGTGACCCTGATGGGGTCCTGATCCGTTTTGTGAACAACTTCCTTATACTGTTGTAAACTCTAATTAAATGTATTATTAGCTGACATGGAGGAGCACCCTCAGATTAAACAACTTTTAAAGCATTTTCCCCTTAATGAGGTACTTTTTATATATCTGTTCTCAGACTTTATAAAATCAACTTCCTGTGATGAAATTCTGTTGATTATAAAATGTCTTTTCAAAAGCAACCAACATGACTTAGTTGTATTCATAGTTTGGTTGAGCAGACAGCAGAGAACAGCTCACTCAGTAGAAAATACCTGCGCCTGTTACGCAACACATCGCCTGTGGTCTCCACGGTAACCAAGGAGGGTCACCCTGGGAGAGGGTGTGTAATGACATGGATTCACTCAATCAGCCGACCACAAAACAAGGCAAACCGGCAGCTTGGCCTCACATCCATAATGGCAAAGTGTGCTCAAACACGGGCAGCCGAGGCTATACGCGGCGCTGCACACACACAATGTGATCTTTTCCTGCCGCCTCGATCTATGGTTGCCACGGTGACTTTTAAAAAATCCATAAGAGAAAAACAAATAAGAAAGGACTCACCTTTAAAGCCTTCCTCGTCGACGATTATGGTGTAGTCCTCGGGAGTCTCCGTCAGGCTGAAAAACTTGCATCTGAAAAAGGGAGAGACAGAAAATGAAAAAAATCAAAAGAGAAAGTTCAAAAGATTAAACTGCACGAGTCGTTTGTGAGGTCTGTCCAACAATTACTGTCGCCTGTAGCTCTTCTGCTCCCTGGTGCGTTCGTAACACACACATCAAACACTGTTTGGAGATTTGAGGAGACAGTTTCATATGAAAAAGATGCATCAGTGAGATGTTCAGGGACTGTAAATGTCTACTTCATCATTTCATATTGAACATGAGGCTCATAACCACGACACCAATAAAACTCAGTGCTGCTCTGCTCCCAGTATTAACCTCCAAACACAAAGTGATGTGAGAGGAATAATAATGACTGAGGAAACTTTTTAATATGCAAACAGGGCTGCGACCTACAAATTACACCTCCGATTAGCCGGCATCATTTATCACATGTGGAGATGATGATAGATCATGCAGCAGTTAGATTTCATGGAAGGACATGTACCACTTTGCTCCAGAATAAAATATCTCGAACAGCCCTGACACACCAAGCAGACAGCAAAGAACTAGTGGCGAGGAGGCCTCACATGACCAAAAAGTTGCACTTGAACACACCGCAAAGACTACAGCTGACGGCCAACCACCACTTACGTTTTGCTCATGCATGAGAGGAAATAACTCTCCATGCCAGCAGGGGGCGGTAGTTTGTTGTTATGATACAAGAAGACCATTTTCACTCCGCTGTCAGTCACCACTCGTATTACAGGTCGCCTACTAATGGAGAATAATGTCTGATAAGAAGTAGAAAATGGCGCTGGCGTTGTCAGTTCTTGGTCTTTTAGTGGAAAAAAGAAAAGAAGAGGTGGAGGAGACAAATAAGGAGAAACCGCACTAATGGGTGAAAGCATGGAGACTACAGAGACATGCTCAAGGGGCTTTACTGAACCTGAGAGGAGAGCTGGAGAGAAATGAAACCTCCCAACAGCCAATCAGAGAGATCCCTCTCACCGACGCCGATTCAACATGTCCAATCGGCCAAGAAAAGGCCAATTGGGGCCGTGGTCTACTGATTTCTCTTCTTGACACCAACATGGGGTCAACATGATTATTTTAACATGAAAAACTGTTTGATAATTTGTTCTGGAATGTGGTTCAATTTGGTGATCTCCTGATAAATCCTCAAACGCCAACAGCATCAAATGAAGGAGTTCTCTGGATATGATAACTGATAGGTTTACTCCATTTTTAACTAATTTAGATATTCTACATATTATAACTCTTAAAGTCTTTCTATGTGATTTTTCACACTTAAATATAATATAAATCAAGTATATCCTCTGAAAATAACTCTGTGAGTCATGACTGTCTACAATGGGTGTAACACCCGAGTCCCACTGTCTGTGATGTTTTCACAGTTTTCAGAGTCCTATCTTCACTTTGTTTACATCGCCAGGACGGCCGGCTGACTCCTCCCCTCGTGTATAAAAGTTGTTTAATTGAGGGACTAGAGAAAAGAAGAATAACATACTGTACTCACTGCTTAACTGTGTTTCTAGATCACGCTCATTTCAGGTAAATTTACATGCAGTGTGAAGATACCAGCATAATAAAGATCGCTAGCATTAGCATGCTAACACAACAATGCAGTGCGAGTTGTTTTGGTTTCATGCTGGTGCTCAAGGGCGACATCTGCTGGATCAAAAAAATCACATCTAAAGCCTTTAAATGAGGGGCGCAAGTTAGTCGTTAGTGAGTATGGTATCAAACTTTTCTTTCTGTATTTGAAATTTACAAAAAAAACAACCATAAAACTCTTTGTCACGTATAGTAGTTTATCTTTTTTACTTCATCAGTGATTTTAATGAAATGATAAATTAGCCAGTTCCTCAACGTTTTTATCCTTTTTTTTTTTTAAATCACCAACTTGGAAACATCTTCGTTCCCTGTTTTTAAACCACCATTTCTCCAAATACTTCACATCACAACAGCTTTCCTGTCTGATTCCACCTGTCAGGTCTGAATGCACCAAATGGAAAGATATTGAAATGAAGGATATAAATAAGGCTTGAAATGATGCCCAGCAGACTTTCTGCAGCACAAAGGAAAGCAGTCACACAGCCGGCTGGATAAACAGAATGCACAACACTGCTGTGATAATCGCATCATTACAGGCTGAAGCCACTGAAGGCTCACACGTCACATTCGGATGAAAGGTGTGAAAAACAACAGGAGGATAAGAGAGAAGACTCAACAATGCTTTCTGCGGAAACACGAGCGCTTTCTTAGAATCCAACCGGCTCTCAAATATCAATTTGACCTGCAGTGATGACTTTTTGTCTGGTTCCTAACCTGAGTTAATAACACCCCTCCCCCCCCCCCATCATGATCATGTCTTTATGAGCTCTACTTAATGACTGACTCCATTATATGACACTGTGTTCCATCCAGATTAACAGCCAAACAGCAAATCACTGCAGAGATTTAAGTTATTAGCGAGCACAGAGGGGGGAGATCAGCGAACATTTAGCCCGCATCACTTACATTCTGTGTGCACGTAAGGAACTTCACAGGGACTCTTCAAATGAGTCCGAGCTTTTGCAAAAACACTCGCGAGCTCATCTGAGGCGAACACAACAACAAACATGTCTGTGTCCCGAGGGAACAGAAATTAAGTCGCTAAAGAAGTTGCATACTCACAAATGAATCATGTGCAACACAATTAGGTTTATTCAGAACGTTGCAGAAGTAGTTAAAGGAGCAATGTGTAAGATATTTACTAAGGAATTTAAGGAAACATGCTATGTTGAAGTGTTGGCTTCTCTGACAACAATGCAGCAGCCAGTATGTCCTCCTTCTAACTTTAGATTCTGCTCCTGAATGCTCTGGATTTGTTTGGACCACAGAAGGTAGGCGCTTTTAAGGTGACCCCCCCCACCACACGGCCGTTTTGGACGCCCCTCGGTTTGTCAGTTATGAGAGCAGTTATCAGGTCAACAGGTGTTGCAGCGATGGAAGCGGTCAAGAGAAGTGGTTCAGATAGAAGTGATTGTACCCGACCTAAAAAGCCTCTGCATGTTTCTAATAAGCTCCACGAGCAGAAACGTGCTCAAACTAGGATCAATATTGGAGATGCTTTTGAAAAATGGAGAGAGGTTAGAACACAGAAAGGTTTACAGACCCATGCAGAGCTGGATAAACACTGAAGCTTCAGTGTCCACCAATACCATCCAACATGGCAAATCTCCCGCTGTGAGGTGCATGTGTGAACAACTTTCAGGGACAGCCTGCCTGAAAATGTTCAAGACAAAATGTTCAAGACAAAATGTTCAAGACATTTTCAAGTGTGCATGTGTGAAAACGGCTAAAGTGACATCTTCCACTCAACACATCAGTCATTTGATCCATTGTTTGTATAACATGGTTGATTGAGGTGGGAAAATATCAATGTATGTAATCGAGATTCTTATATTCTGAAATATTAAATTGATTCATAACTTCCAAAAATCATTGTTTTTATTAAATCAGTCACTCCCTGCTAAGTGCTAAGGCTAGCTCTTTAACTCAGTAGAACACCAAGTGGAGCGACAAGAAATTCAGCCAGTCTCACAGATGACTGGAGTCCATCCTGAAGTATGTCTGAATATGCAAAAACATTTAAAATCCTCAGTAACAAAGTCTGTGTTGTGTGTCAGTATTGTATGAAAAGCAAAAACCTGGCAGCTGCAATATATTTTAAACAATATCTACTATATCTGTCCTGTATTTCTGTGCTCTGCAAATCATGATATGTAATACTTTTTGCAGAAAAATAAGAAAGATATGAGGGAAAAACAACATAAAAAAGTGTATGGTGGTGAAACTAGTTTAAACCAGACCTGCAGTAAGAACTGGATAAAGAGGAGGCCCAACTCAACACCATGATAAGGATGATAGTGTGCTGCTGACGGCCTTTATCAACAGGAGGAGGCATGAAGGTGTGCCAATGTGTTTTTGCTCCAACAGCATGAGACGCAGGATGGGAGTGGAGAGAGAGAGAGAGAGAGAGAGAGAGAGAGAGAGAGAGAGAGAGAGAGAGACAGAGAGAGAGAGAGAGAGAGAGACAGACAGACAGAGAGAGAGAGACAGAGAGAGAGAGAGAGAGAGACAGACAGAGAGAGAGACAGAGAGAGAGAGAGAGAGAGAGAGACAGACAGACAGAGAGAGAGAGACAGAGAGAGAGAGAGAGAGAGACAGAGAGAGAGAGAGACAGAGACAGAGAGAGAGAGAGAGAGAGAGAGAGAGAGAGAGAGAGAGAGAGACAGAGAGAGAGAGACAGACAGAGATAGAGAGAGAGACAGAGAGAGAGACAGACAGAGATAGAGAGAGAGAGAGAGAGAGAGAGACAGAGAGAGAGAGACAGACAGAGATAGAGAGAGAGACAGAGAGAGAGACAGACAGAGATAGAGAGAGAGACAGAGAGAGAGAGAAGACTCAGCTGGAAAGAAACGCGAGCAAATAAAAACAAAACTAGTTGCAAAACCAGTGTCATCCAAAGGACACTCGAGCTCTCAGGATAAACGATATGAACTTATGTAATCACCTAATGGACGGCTGCCATGACAAGAAAAACATCCAACCTTTAAATAAGGCGCACCGCTTCAGAATTCGCCCCCGACACACTAAATCCTTTGTCCAGCTAAAACCCTGGGAAACGTTCATTTGTTTTTCTTACATCACCCCTCTGTCTTTCCTCAGACGTTCCCCTGCTCACTACAACTAAAGCAAAACCACAGTCACAGCTGGTGCTTATACTGTATATCAACAGAGCTCGACTGACCTGAACAACACGGGGGGGGGGGGGGATTAAAAACAAAGATCAGCTCCAGAAAAACATAGCTAAAAGTTACAAGAACTTCTAAATATTACTAACAAGTTCTAATCTAATCCATAAACCTCTAAATCCAGCGCACAATCACTCCTCACAGATGCACCCAAACAGGTTTTTAATAAGACAAACCAGCTCACAGTGGAGGTGAAAGCAGCACAAGACCCATGCAGCTCTTAAAGAGAATCCATCCAGATGGAGACAATAATCCATATCTGCTCGTCATTGATTAGTATAATCTCTCACGTCTTCTGAGATTTTCTACTTCCCACATTGGCTGATAAGAAGACCCCTCTGGATCTACTGTCATCAAAATGTACAAACTATTTTTGTTGCATTCTGAACCTCTAAACCAAAGACGCTATATATTAATATGGACAGAGTGTCTCCGTCTTCTTCCATTGTACAAAACTGAAGCCAAAATACCCCCCTGACAGGCGCTGACATATCATACTGGTGATGTCACCCAATGGTTTCTGAAGGGCTGTTTGGGAAGTCTCGACACATGGTGGTGGCCTCATGGAAAACTGCTGTCAAAACAGTCATTTCAATATGGGGTGTGTTTGTGACTTCCGGGTCATTTGGAGCCAGCCTCATGTGGACACTTGAGGAACTGCAGTTTCTTGAACTTCTGCATTGGCTTCATTTTTTAAATTGACGCCATGCACGGCCCTTCTGCTAACTGAAGCACACATTTGGACCTGCAGATCAGACGTCAAAGAGTCTTAAGTTCAGAGTATTTATCCCCGAGGGGAAATTTGGTTTACACTCTGTTATTTATAGGGACATGCTTCTCACACTCATAGACCCCGAATCACACACATGCACAAACAAGACCTGTGGACATGGACTGGTGGAGAGATGTCAGAGTGGGGATGCTACAAACTGCTAAGCAGTTGGGGGGTTCGGTGCCTTGCTCAAGAGCACCTCTCCAGCTACCAGACCAACTTCCATATTATGGTCTGCAACAGGACTTGAACCGACAACCGGCGACCCTCCGGTTCCCAACCCAAGTCCCTATCGACTGAGCTACTGCCTCTACGTTTTCTCTCGACTTCCTTCCCTCTCCTCTGCTGCTAATACAGTTGAAAATAAAAGGAGCCTCATTTGTCCACAGAGCTGTGAATCATGACGTCACATCTGCTCTTTTTTTGCATCAAATATTTAGAAAAAAATTCTCAGAAAAAAAAAAACAACAACAATCTGTACCGACACAAAGACAAGAACAGAATTATTTGTGGATTTAAATCAGGGGTAAACAAAAAAAACAGTCTGCCATTTTGCACAGCAGATGTCATTACAGTGTTTATTGGTAGTGACTCATCAAAACCATTATCCTCTGAGGGGGACTGATTTTGTGGGAGTAGGACTTTCAGTTCAGATGCATACAGTTTGAATTTTGTTTGATGCAGCTTTTTTTACAGACATCAGTCGCTGCTGCCATCTTGTAATTGCCATCGATCCAGCAATAAACCCCTTTTCTGCAAGACATCATGTCACCACTCAACTCTGGACCCTGTCCAGTTAAAAGAGCAGAAAGTAAGAGGAGTTTAAATTCTAACACCACACAATATATCACCATCTTACTATGTTAGATATTTAAATTATAATCTAATAATGGACTTCTGCAAACATGAGGCTTAATTGTTTGTTTTTAAGGTTCTTCTTCCTTGTTATTAAAGAGAAATATATGAAAGCTGTCAGAAAATGTTCCCACTTACAGCATAACTCCCTCTGCTAATCTCTTTTCTGTGTGAAAGCTTGTAAATGTGCTTTGATGAGGCAAACATTCACATTATAGATGATTATTATGGTTACAGGGTGATATGTAGACACAGAGCTCTGCAGCTTCTCTTACTAGACTTGCGCAATAGTCTTGGCGCGGCTGTGCCTATAGGGCTATTTTCCACCAGCAAAACAAATCAGTTCACACTTCACATGGCGGACCCCTCGGACGGTGGCGGCGGGTGTAGCTGAGGAATAACAGAATGTATGTTATATTGCTATAACAATCAAGACTACCAAAAAGGGGTGATTTAAAAAAAAACAGCAATGGAATGAACAAAAAGACAACTTTGATTGCACATATTATTATACAAATTATTTCATAGAGTTACGGCTGTGGATCAGAGGTAGAGTCGATCGTCTCTCAACAGGAAGGTCGGGGGTTCGATCCCCAGCTCCTGCAGCTACATGTCCGATGTGTCCTTGTGCAAGACTCTTAACCCCAAGTTGCTCCCGCTGCTTAATCTGCAGTGTATGAATGTGATAATCTAACACTGATGGACTCTTTACTCAGCAGTCTCTACCATCAGTGTGTGAATGTGTAGGTGTGACCTGCGGTGTAAAAGAGCTTTGAGTAGCCAGAAGACTAGAAAAGAAATAAACAAGCTCAAGTGTATTTAACCAAAACAGTTCATTCACAGGTGTACTGACAGATAATCAATGAGCCTCTGCTTTGACGGTCAATTCATTGTAAACGTGCAAAACTTCTTTATGTTTCAGTTGCACCAGTTTGTGGATTTTACTGTTTTTTCGTCGACAACACAGGTCATTTGTAGAAGTATCCCTGAGCATATTTTGCTATTTTTGGGGGCATTGTGTTGATGAGAATCTGTAAATAGAGTGAAAAGTGTTTACCTGCAGCCTCATGTTAGCACAAACAAGAAGGATTATTGAGTTTACATGAAGCACTTAAAGAGGCTGTGTGTTATCAGTAACTTCTCCTCTGCACAGAGGGAGTTTTTGACTACCAGCTCACTGCCTGCAGTGAAGTATTTAACGGCAGACAAAAGCCAGTGTGTCAGTTGAGTGAGCTTATTTGCTTAGGCTAATATTAATGGACTGTGTGGAGGTTATAAAAATGCACAAACAGGGCAATGACAAGTGCGCATTTAAAAAAGAGTCTTAAGACCTGTAGTTCACAGGACAGAGCACACAGGGAATGTCCTGCAGTGTTTCTCAAGTTTTGGTTAAAAAAACATCCCAGTGCAATGAATAAAAACAAGCTGGACACACACACACACACACACACACACACACACACACACACACACACACACACACACACACACACACACACACACACACACACACACACACACACACACACACACACACACACACAATGAGAGACACACACACAGAATGAGAGACACACACACAGAATGAGACACACACAGACACACACACACACACAGAATGAGACACACACACACACACAGAATGAGACACACACACAGAATGAGAGACACACACACAGAATGAGACACACACAGACACACACACACACAGAATGAGACACACACACACACAGACACACACACACACAGAATGAGACACAGAATGACACACACACACACACACACAGAATGAGAGACACACACACACACACACACACACACACACACACACACACACACACACACACACACACACACACACACACACACACACACACACACACACACACACACACACACACACACACACACACACACACAGGCGTCGACCCAGCTACAGATGGCACAAAGCTACAAAATGACACAGAACACGGATAGGCCTGGAGACCCAACACACACTCTGCTCTCTAAATGACACCTCAAGCTGCATTGTGCACAACATTAATGCAACTACGGGAACAAGCTGGGGCACAAATTAAACACCGCTGCCTTTTAACACACAGCACAGCAACTACATGCAGGAAGCCGCCGGCAGTAGTTTGCTACAATGTCTCCTTCACAGAAAACACGTACAACAATACCGACAGTGTATGTTTCCGTGTCGCTGTCAAGTTTACGTACCTTGTTTTGGAGGCCAGGAAAGCGAGTTTTATTAATCCGTGCGTGCAAATCTGGATCCCCTCTTTCTCTATACTCGCCACTTTCAAGCTGTGCTCTAAAATATGAAGCTCCATCTTTTACGTCTTCTCATTTGAGGGACGACTAAATTGTGTAAAAAAATAAAAAATAAAAAAACCTAAACACTTTCAAACGAGATGCATAAATAAATAAATACACACATTCACACGGCAGGCTAAGGCGTGTTTTTTTTTTTTAAATAGGGGAAAGAAAGAGCGAGGCAGGGTGGAATAAAGAAAAGCAAAGAGGTAAAAAAAACGGACCCTGCTGTCAAAATCTAAAGCAGGACCGCTCACACTTCCGGTCCCGGGACTTCAAAATAAAAGTGTCTAGGAAAGGTGCATATTTTTTTATTTTATTTTATTATTTTATTTTATAAATAAAACATTTTTATTATTTTGTGCATATTTTGTATTATTTATTTTTTATTTTCGGTGCATTTTCTTTATTTTTACAGTCTATGGTGCATAGTGGTTCCCAACCTTTTTGTTTGTTTGTTTCGTGACCCCACTTTGACTTCATAAAAGTCCATATCAAAACACATAAAGCATTTTGCTAAAATAAAAAAATAAAAAAATATTCAAATGTTCTGGTTTTTTTCTTCTGTGCTGCAAGTTAACATTCAATTTAGACCAAATTTAAGCTATTTCATGTAAGCTTTATTATTGTGGACTGGACTGGACAGAGGCAGAAAGTGATTGTCTTTGTGCTTGCCTTGGACTGGGGCGCTGCTTGTTAAGGCAAGTGTTTGGGGCCCCACACCATTAGGGGGCCCCCTGAGGGCTCACAAGCTTTAAACCAAAGCAGTGGCCCAAAATGTGCAAATTTTGCAATGACAGTAGGAAAACACACAAACGGGGCACCATCTCGTTGCTAAGCGTTGCATGCGTATATTTTTTTGTTGATCAATGATTTGAAATATCAGACGACCCCATCTGAATTCCACGGGACCCCATGCCAGGTTTGGAAAACCTACCTTTGCCCCTGTGTGGTCAGTAGGCTACATGGATTAAGCTAGGGTGAGTGTCTTCCTCTAAATTTGAATTTGTTAATATTATCAGAGGGAAGTGTCTTTAAAGAAACACATTACCTGCAATCTGGGAAGTAATCACGTGTTCAATCTGGTGGATATTTATAAATAGATATAATATAGGTGAGAAAAATACATTAAGAGCTAACTAGCGAAAACTATGCGCCACATGTTTCCGAGCAGCTGTACAGAGTAAAGATGGCATATAGACAACAGTCAAACGGCTCATGATCACATTTTCAACTCAGTATTACCTTTAAAGTGATAATTTATTTGTTATATTACATATTATATTATATTTTATTCTTTTAACTAGTTCTGAAACTTAGCAATTTGGGTAAAATGCGGCTGTTTGTAATCATCTTTTGGGCTAACTAACACTGACTCAGCCATTTGTTCTGGTTTCCTAGCAACTGTAAAGAACTACAGCCAGCTGTCAATCAGCTAATGGTCTTTTTTATATAAATAAAATATATTTTTATATAGATGAGTTTTTGACTTTTGGTGTTTCAGTCGTGTTGTACCGGAGATGACATGTGGTGAAACATTACGTGTCAGTTTAGACAGCACACCCTTATGTTGATAAAATGGAAATAAGCCAAATGGATGTTTCTTGTGCTTTCCATTTGGGCGCTTTTATTTTGAAGAAAAACCCTGAAAGCGGAAGTGATGTTGCCGTCCGGCTTGTCGTAGCTTTTTTCAGACCTTTTAAATGGGTGAGCAGAGGACCGCTGTTCCCCATGTTTGCTCTTCGACTGGAATAGTTAGCAGCTGGTCCGACTGAAACAAACAACTTGCCATTCAAACGAAGGGGGCGGGTCTGCAGTGGAGTGGGGCATCATGGGAAATGTCGTTCTCTAGCGTATTAGTCTGTAAAGTTAGGCCTGTAGGCTAAGTCTTGTGAGATAACACCTTGGATTTGGAATAATAATATCAGTATGAGGACTGACCTTCAGTTTAATTCATAGGATCTAATAAACGCTCTTAATTTCTAAATTTAAGGGAACAAAAAAATAAGATAAACAAGGTTGACATCTTTGTTTTTCAAAGTGTTGCTGGCTGTGACTGAGGTTTGTCATGAGGATGAGGCAACGTGAGGCTTCAGTCAAAGCTGAGAAGTAAATTAAATAGCTCAAATAAAGCCTTCAGATTTAACATATTTGTATTTTAGTGTGAATACATTAATGTGAAAATCAAGAAGTGCAGTTACTACTGTTGTGACATTATATCAGCACATGAATAACTTAAAATAGAATGAACATTATGAGCCATAACATCCACCATGTTTAAACTATTTCATGCTGGAGCCTGCTGCTGTGTTTCTATTCCGCATGTATGGTTGACTTGACACACAGTTTCCATGCAGCAATTATTCTCTTACATTGCTGTAGATGTGGTTATTGAGTTATGATTTGCTATTCTCCTGTCTTCTCTTAAGTGACAGGAGTAGTAAACAACCCTTTAATTAAGATGTCTCTTCAACTGTCAAGGCTGGAGTGAGAGCAGTTTTACATTTTCAAGGTTAAATTCACAATAATTGGCCTCCTGTTGTGTCTGTATGTGTGAATAGTTATTCCCTGCTGTGAGGCCACACTGGAAACGCACCTTCATGTGTTGAAGAAGATGCACCATGGGATAAGATAAGGATATGCTAGGCTTTGATATGAGTCCACCGTGTCCTTGAATTTGTTCATTGCAGGATGAAAGTTGTGAACAGAACTTGTCTGTTTGGTTGTGATCATTAAAACAGTTTTTACCCCAACAGGTGATCTTTTTAATGTGTTCATAGTTATTCCGCTTCATTAGCTGGCATTTAAAATGTTTGTCCTGTCCTGTCCTCTCCTGTTCTTTAAGAGAGTTTAAATCTGGACCACCAACTGGGCCAAAGTAGGTCAGCAGAGAACGCTGAAACCTTTAATTGTCTTTTGAAAATCTGACTGAAAATTGTGGATTCTGCATTTTTTCTGTTCTGTTGTTTCCCCGTCTTGAGAGCCTGTGCATTGAAGATTTATGTTTGTATTTTTACATTTCTGGTGTTCTCTCATGGTGCGTATTCCTAAAAGATAAAGTTGAGTAATGACGACGTAAACACTGCAAAGACAACCTACCATGTGAGTCCTCTATGCACACTGTCGGAAACTTTGACATTTGGACTTTTTTTTTTGCCTTCATAAGCCTTTTTCACAAATGCACAACTAAATACCTCCAGTAAATGTCAGACAGGCTGCCCCTGAAATCCTCCTGACTTTCTTATTCACACATGCACCTCCCAGCTGAGACTGTCCTGTTGGATGAGAGGAGAAAGGGGACGGTATCAGGAGGCGAGACATGGCATAAAAAGAATGATGCAGAAGTGGTGGATGGAGAAACGGAGTCTCACAAGTTTCATTACGTGCAAGGAGAGCTTACCTGTTGCATGCATGAAAGTCTTTGGCTGTGTGCCCGGCTCAGATATGAATGTGATCGCCTTCCTCCCGCGTGCTCATGGGGAATTTCTCTGAGTATTTCCTGCTGCATTCTTACACAATGTAGGGGTGTGGCAGAAAAAAATTCCAGGTAAATTTGGACTTCAAAATTCAGGCTTTTTGCGTTCACACGTGCAGCTCATCCAGAATAAAGTTTCCAGGAGTTTTGTGCATGTGTGAAAGCGCCATTACAGTGAAAGTAACGCACACCTAAAATCAAATCAATACTCCTTTTTTTTGTTTTTGTTTGCCTGAAGTTTGAAGTTTTTATATTTATAATTATTGTAAGCAGGATTAACTCAGAGTAAGGTCTTCATGATAAGTAAAGTTGCTTCCTGTCCATCATTTGTGGAGTGAGAATGAAGCTCTGCATCAACCCTAAATCCCAAACCCCCCGAGCGAGCAGACTTGTGGAGTGTCTTTTAATCCTGATTTTAATGTGGACATCCAAAACCAAAGAATGTCACCAAAGTCTTTAAAGTATTTCCTCTTTTTTTAAACAGACAGATGCTTACATTTTTAGAAGGCTTTCTCACATAAGCAGTTTAATATCCTTCTCTCGGCTTTCCTAACCATACTTTTCTCTCCAAAGCGTTTCATTTGAACGTCTTAAACCATTTTCCAACAGATCACAGAAGCGCTGTGGTGTTATCCGTCTGTATCTCAGGGTCTGTGTCAGTATAACATTTTCAGCCAACACTCTGATTGCAAAAATAATTAGTTTGATCAGTCCTCAACAGAGTATTGATTAAGCAAACAAAGACGAGAGCTCTGCTGCAACCACAGAGACTGTTTTTTTCAAATATATTTTTTGGGCCTTTTTGCCTTTATCAGATAGGACAGAGAGACAGGAAGTGTTGAGAGGACAAAGTAGGGGATAACGTGCAGAAAAGACAGAAAAGGCCCGACCCAGACCAAACGCTGCTGCACCGACAACCATCGCTTCCACACATGGGGCGGGCGCCACAACAGCCATGCGGGGGAAAAAAGTAGTAACATTAGGATTATATACATTAAGATAAGGACATGAGTCATACAAAGGAAATGGTAGAGACAGTTATTTGTAGTTCAGGGATAACATCATGTCTTTCCTACAGTCTTTTCATAACAGTCCATTGTGCAGAAATCAATTCCCACCATCATGCATATGGACTTAAGGTAGAAAGGTTTACTTTGCATGTATAATGTACAGTTTATAACGTATTGATTCATTAAAGTGGGCCACATGTGGACCTTTTATTGCCCTGTGCCTGAAACATGAATAGATAGAACAGAACTGGACACCGGAGCACTATCAGAGACTGTTAAAAGGTTTCACTTCGATAATGGAGCTTCAGTGTTCGGCCTTTACCTAAATGGTCATTATGTCGACCCAGCAGAGTTACTTGTGTTTCTTTCTTCCCGCTCCACAGGGACCTTAAAGGTCTCAGTGGGCTTCTAACAATCAGGTTCTAATAGAGCTGGGAGTCTTTACCTTCAAGCTGCGCCGCTCTGCTTCACTATAGTTTACTTACTTTTAAGCCAATTAGATATAGGTTGTTCCACTCCTCCTGGCCTTTCTCTCTACTTCCCCCCATAGTACAGAAGAACTCTGATTCAAAGTCTTCAAAGTGATACATCACATGAAAACGCTCCTTTGAGGGAATAAGGAAGTCTGCTTGAAGGTGTTCATCACACTCGGTTTAACCCAAAAAAAAGAGCAAATGATTGAACCTAGATAACTGAGTGTGTGATAACTAAGTCTAAGGTAGATCAACTCTGTTTTGCTTATTTTATTGATTTGCTCATTCAAATACAAGTTTTCAGGGGCGCTGGTGGCGCATGTATGGAGGCTATGGTCCTCCAACCGGGCGGCCCAGGTTGAAGTCCGCCCTGTGGCTCCTTTCATGCTCACTCTCCTGATTTATTCTATCCTCTGTCTGATTGAATAAAGGCAAAAAGACCATAAAGAGAAGAACTTTGTTACAAAAACAAAACAAATTTTGATCAGAATGTGTTCACTACTTACTTCTGGAACCAGGACCAATGAAAAAAGTGGGCGGTTACTGTCGGGAATATTTATAATGCTTCCTCTAAGTGGGTCTCATTTGACACGTCTGCTACCAAGTACCAATTTTATTTAAATGAACAACAATTTTACAGGAAATCTGACCAAAACAAATCAGCAGTTGTTCTTCTTGTTTTTCTTGTAGGGTCTATTCATAGCCCTGTAGCACATCCGGTCTGTAGCTTATTATGTACCTGTATTCAGAGCCTAAGAGCAGCTTTTCATCTTATTTCCAATTAATTTTTTTAAAGAAGGTTTTAACATTGCGAGTGTGCTCATCTTCTTGAGGTGCCTTTCCATTTTGGAAAACAGCTTTTGATGCTGAAACTTGTTAAAGGAAGAAAATGGTCCCATAATGCAGTGCAGTCTTTTGGTTTGACTGGATATAATTTCGAGAGCTTTTGCGCTTTCATTTCAAGAATCAGACCCCTCAAAGTGGATTTTCTTGAGCCTCAAATGGTAAATGTCTCAGTGTGACATCATAGTCGTGAATGGGAAAGCTATTAAAACCAACCACCGACGTGGCGATCATGCCAGTAGACGCTCATTCCCAGAGCTGGCTCTTCCTTTGAGCAGCAGAATTAACTCAGGCGGAGGTACAGTGGCGGTGGGGATGTATAAAATTGTGCTGCATTGACAGCCAAAGGCGGCTGAGCACGGGGCCGTTTTTAAATTCTGGCAGTAATGATTTCCTCTGAAAAGTCTTAAAATCAAATTGAAGAAGGTGACGATGACAGCTTGACAGTGTGGGGAAATCTATATGTAAAAATCTATATATGTGATGAAATTGAAAGGCCATAAGGTAAAGAAAGCTGCAATGCTGGAGCTAAACTGTGTTTGAAACTTTGCTGCTTTAGAGCTCTTCAAATTGCCCACCCCCTGAACATGCAACTCTCAGATGGTTAATGTCTTGTTGACTTTTTGTGATGACAATAATATTTCTTCCAAAATCTTTCTGACAGCCTTGGCTTCACAGTTTGAGTCACTGAAGTTTCTGCTCACTCCGCACTTTTCTGTATTGAGTCACACGCAGAGGTGTACAAAATCGCTCAGCACATCACCGGCTCCAAAAAGCGATAAGACATGGGAGGAATTCTGATGACTGCTGTGCACAAAAGTCTCGTAAATAAGGAGAAGGAAGCTGCACAAACATACAGATCATCAACGCAGTGAAAAGAGCTCAAAGAGTGTGTGAAAGCTGTCGATTCCAAAACGCATTGAGGACCAAACAAGTCTCTTGAAAAAGTGGGTCTCTGTCTGCTTTTTTTGGACTCTGGAGTTCATCGTAAGATCACCTCGACCTCGATGTCACCAAACTGCAGGACGCAACCATGGACCCTCTCTGTTCATAATTGCTCTACATGTGTTTAAGACCACAGGCAGCCCCTGACGGATTTTCAGAAACACTCTTTTGTGGATGAGCAGGTCACGCTTCAGGCGGATTAAGCCCCGCCTTCTGAGCAACTGTTAAACCCTAAAGTGAGCTTAAATGTTGATGATGTTGGTACTGAAGGGATTGTTTTGAATTTGTATACTAATACTGGTCCTGTTGACTTTTAGTCTTTCAGTCTTAGATCCTCATGTGGGGGCCTCCTGGTCGTTCCAAAGTCGAGACTTAAAACTAAAGGTGACCGGGCCTTTTCAGTCAGGGCCCCTCGACTTTGGAACGACCTCCCTGAGGAGATAAGACTCGCAGACTCCCTCAATTCTTTTAAATCCCTTCTTAAAACGTACTTTTACAGACTTGTTTTTATGTGATGTCGTCTTCTTAATGTCTTTTCTTACTGGTTTTACTATTTTTATCTTCTTTTACTTCTTACTGTTCTTTTATTTAAGCTCTTATCTTAACTCCTCTTATGTTTTAACTTGGTCATTTCTTATCTTACTTACGTTGTCTATGTTTCATATGTATATTTACTTTTTATTATTATTAATATTATAGTTTTTTTTTATCCTTTAACCACTTGTTTCTATTTCTTTTCCTGCTCTTACCTTCTTATTGCTGTTATCTTTTGATTTACTTTTATCTCTTTTAGTTTCTTACATCTTTTTAAATCTTTGGTCCTCTTGGTCTCAGCTCATGTTGTTGGGTTCTTGTGTTTCCTGGGTTCTTATGATGGTTCTTATGATGGTTCTTATGATGGTTCTTGTGATGGTTCTTGTGATGGTTCTTATGATGGTTCTTATGATGGTTCTTATGATGGTTCTTGTGATGGTTCTTGTGATGGTTCTTGTGTTTCCTGGGTTCTTATGATGGTTCTTATGATGGTTCTTATGATGGTTCTTATGATGGTTCTTATGATGGTTCTTATGATGGTTCTTGTGATGGTTCTTTTAATGGTTCTTGTGATGGTTCTTGTGATGGTTCTTATGATAGTTCTTATGATGGTTCTTATGATGGTTCTTATGATGGTTCTTGTGATGGTTCTTTTAATGGTTCTTGTGATGGTTCTTGTGATGGTTCTTATGATAGTTCTTATGATGGTTCTTATGATGGTTCTTGTGATGGTTCTTTTAATGGTTCTTGTGATGGTTCTTGTGATGGTTCTTATGATAGTTCTTATGATGGTTCTTATGATGGTTCTTGTGATGGTTCTTGTGATGGTTCTTTTAATGGTTCTTGTGATGGTTCTTGTGATGGTTCTTATGATAGTTCTTATGATGGTTCTTATGATGGTTCTTGTGATGGTTCTTTTAATGGTTCTTGTGATGGTTCTTGTGATGGTTCTTATGATGGTTCTTATGATGGTTCTTATGATGGTTCTTGTGATGGTTCTTATGATGGTTCTTATGATGGTTCTTATGATGGTTCTTTTAATGGTTCTTATGATGGTTCTTGTGATGGTTCTTGTGATGGTTCTTATGATGGTTCTTATGATAGTTCTTATGATGGTTGTTATGATGGTTCTTGTGATGGTTCTTATGATGGTTCTTGTGATGGTTCTTATGATGGTTCTTGTGATAGTTCTTATGATGGTTCTTATGATGGTTCTTATAATGGTTCTTATGATGGTTCTTATGATGGTCGGGTTCTATATGTCTGTCGGGTATCGTGCACTTTGGGTTCTTTTCTGTTGAATTTTATTTAATTATTTTTAGTATTTTACATTTGTTATGTTCTTGTTGTTGTTTATGTTCTTCTGTGTTTGGTTTAGTTTGTTCTTGTTTTTGCTGTTTGTCAAAGCACTTTGTAAACCTGTGTTTTTAAAGGTGCTTTATAAATAAAGTTATTATTATTTAGCCCCACATGCTCTGATAGCCATTGTTTTAAAAATGTGCTTAAAACAGTGACTCTTGTTTTTGTGGATGCTTTCTTTAATGACAGATAAGTAACTCCATCTGCAGAGACGTCTCCTCTTATGATCAGAACATGTTTTCTGGGAGGAAAGTGTTGCACGGGTCAAATCAACATTTTACTGAGGAACAGGAGGAAGTATTTGTTCTGTGGCTTTGTATCAATTATCCGTAATGAATGTGTGTCCGTCTGCCCGGGCGTCTGAGTCATCAGACATTTTCCAGAAATAATAATAATCAGCTGCAGAGTCAGAGAGTTGGCCTTTACTCAAGGATTATGAAAAAACCATGTGTTTGGACCTCGGGATTAATGAAATGAAATTTGTGGGCTGTGAAATATTTTCACCGCTGAAATGAGTGAAATAAAGAGTTTGAGCAACTTTGTGAAGTCTGGAATGCGTTTCTGCACTCGTTTAGTTTAGTTTCTGCTGTTTTGTGACATTAAAAATGCAGCAGAGTCTGAGACAGAGGCATGCAACATGGAGGAGAGGGGTAAGCTCTAATCTCTTCCCCGTGACCCAGATGAAATCCTGAGAACAAGCAGGGTGTTGGCAGGGCTCAGCTCACGCCTTAGAAGAACCTCCGTCCAACCAGAGCACACAGCCGAGACCTGAGAGCAAAAACACAGATCTGTACAGATGAGTAGACTTTGTACTACCTAAACCCCTCTGGTTATATAAGAATCAGCTGCAGCTATTAAACAATCTGTGTGTTTGGAAAAGAGACAATAAGACGTGGTTAAGTTTTCAGTAAGTCCACAAACAACGCCTTCAAGATCCAACAAGAGCTGTCACATTGACTTTTTCATATTAAGGCATTCAAATTCTTACAGTAAATCAAAGGACTTTGCTTTCCTAACCTTTTTCTTTTTCTGGGAAAAAATGCTCTGTTTCAAATGTGCTCTCCTTGTGATGTCACAGTGGGATTCTGGTAAAAAAAATTCCCCTCCCCTCCCCTGGTATCTCCACCCATGGACTCCACCCCCAGCCTAGAGCTAAACTTTTGTGCAGGTCTGCCATTTTTATTCTCTCTACAGAGGAGTGATGTCTCCTGGGGGTCATTACATTTAAAGAGACACACACCAAAACGGAGCGTTCTGAGAGAGCTGGTTTATACAGGGTCACAAACCTCCTCTGGTGCTTGATTCTTGTTATATTTTAGACCACAGGGGACTGTTTGAAAAGGTGGAGAAGGGGGATAATATGTCCCTTTTAAAAGGAAGGATGTGTGACATTTTACACCTGAAAACAAGACAATAAAAATATGTAAATATGAAACAAATTTTTACATTTTTACAAATGAAAAATAAGTATCCAGTGTGAAAAAAGAGCATGTCTACGATCAGAGTGCTATCAAACTAATCTCATCTCCCTCCTCCTAAAGTCTGCTGCCATCATCATCATTAACAACAACAACAACAACAACAAGTTGATTGTGTTAATAAATGAGGAAGTGTTTTGTTTATAAAATCTGGATTAACTGTTTTGTTGCCAAAGGTTTCCAAACAAATTACAAATTACAAATTATGAATGAAACATTCAGCAGGACATTATCCATCATTGGGAGCCGTGCTACTGGCTGCTTAATGAATTTAACTCTAATATTCACTCTCCACTCAGGGGAGGTCCGCCTCCTCCCACGCTTCAGGAAAAAAAAATCCTGAAGTGCCAATGCAGCAACCAAAATGTACTTGTTAAGTTTTTCTTAATTGAGTTAAAGATCTCATTTTAAGAAACTTAAGTACATTTTGCACGCTGCAATTGAAACTCTTTTCACTCATTACCAGAAATCCAGGGCTCATTTCTAGCTTTTTCTTTCTTGAAATGAGACCTTTATGCAGACTTATCAGGTGATCAGACATTTTTTTACCTGAAATTAAACAAATTCACCTCGTAACCACGACTGAATCTTTATGTTATTGCCATCGGTTTCAAGTTTCTTTTAAGCTTGTTTGGTATGAAAGACGGCAGCAGGATGTGAAGTTGAGGGGAAAATATTTTGGTATCAGAAGTTTTCTTGTTTCCTTCAGTAGCCTAAGTGCTAATTATCAGTCGTGTCTTAGTGGCCATTGGTTGAATGCAGGAAAAACAAAATCCCCGCAGAGAGCAAAAGAGACAGCAACAACAACAATCTGCAAATTTCCGAAGCTTTCTTTGTTAGCTTTATTTCAAGTCTAGCTGTTTTCATATTCAGACTTATTTATAGTATCAAACTCCAAAAACATTATATTAAGTTGAGGAGTTCCTGATTGGTTGTCACTCCCTCCTGTTGACATTAATCTTAAAGGGGAGGTGGATAATTGCAAAGCTGTGTTACCGATCATCAGAGGAAAGGCTGTCGGAGGTTATTACAGTTGCTGATGTCGCTGACAGAAATGCACTCTTGTGCTATAATGGGTTGCATTAAGGGGTGAGGGCTCGGAGAAATAGGCAGTCACACAGACAAATGGATTGGCTTTGTTCCCAGCATGTGAATCAGAGCTGTGCAGCCTTATAGTTTATCATCGAGAGAAACCTGAAGAAACCTGCAGTCTAACACTGCATCACTGTTCAGCCCCTATAGGGAGGTTTATCATTTTAATATTAGTCATGTATTGTGTAACGTTTTAGAAATAATCTACAGAAGTCCTAAGCAGAAATGCATCAATACATGTCATTCAATTCTTGCAGTAGGGGTGTATTATTATCCACAGCCGGTCACCTCGGCCCCTTTATTGAGAAACCGCTCTTCATCCTGACAGGAGGTTACAGCCAGGGTTCCTTGGGATCTGTGCGCCCTCTCTAGTCGAGGCTTATGTTTCCACTGCATGCGTCATTGTCTGTTGCGTGCTCAAGGTGCAAAGGACTCAACGTTCTGATGTGAACTTCATCTTCCTCAGAGTCAAACCAATTCTTGACTCTGAGGAAGATGCAGTGCGTGTGGAAACGTTAAGTCCTTAGCACCTTAACAAATTACCTTCAGTGATTTATGTGATCCAATCCTTTCTTTGGATTCTACCTGTGTGGAGGAGTCCAGTTAATTATCCTGTACGTCTAAAGATCCTTCTCTGAGAGCACCGACCTCCATCTATTGAGGGGTGCAAGAGATTCCTTCTACTTGGCATATAAAATGTTCTTAAAATTAAATTAGCCGTGCTAGGGTATAGTGTAGATATAAAGTTGTGCAGGATTCACATATGCATATATCATATAACTGCATAAAACTTCATAAACCGCGTTTCTAATGTTCAGACTTTGATTCACATGTTGCACATCTGTCACATGTGATTATATGTTTGAGTAGAGGGGAAATTCAGGTTGTGTTTTTTGTGTGTGTTATGCTTCTGTGGCTCTGAAGCCGCTACTCCTTTGAATCGACAGAAGTCAGTTGAGGTGGTTTGGGCATCTGATCTGGACGCCTCCCTTTGGAGGTTTTCTGAGCACGCCCAACTGGGAGGAGACCCGGGGTAGTCCCAGAGCTCGCTGGAGGGATTATGTATCCCGTCTGGCCTGGGAACGCCTCAGAATCCCCCGGTAGGAGCTAGAAAATGAGGAAATTGGATGGATTGCAATATTTCTTAAACACCGTTAGATCTATTTGTATGTTTGAAATTCTAAAACTTTCAAATGCAAAGTAAGTAAACTGTCTTTTTCTTTTACCCAATAATAAATTGCATGCAAAAAACATAAAATAGAAACAAGGAAAAGCACACTGAACCTGTCCACTTGACGACTAAAATATAATTTGAGACAAAGCATCTACATTTAGACAGTCGACAAACCAGAAGAATCAACACAAAAAGTGCCTGAGTGTTAAAAAAGGAACCAAAAACAACAAAGGAGAGATTTTAATTCACATCAAGTCACGCTTCCAGATAATCAATACAGCAGCCAAACAGGCAATGCGATAGTGTTCAAAGGTACAAAATGTTGTCCAGAAGAAAGACTGACTCATAGCATAATCGTAGAGCATCCACAGTCGTGTAGTTTGTCTTTTTTTTTTTTCATACAGAAAAACAGTATCAAACATTAGGCAAAGTCATCTCATGACAAAACCAAGAACATATGCATGCACTTTTGTTTGTTTGTTTTTTTAGGTATACTGAGCTTGCATACAAAGGCAGACAGATTACAAAATCAAAAACCACGTTGTCGGTCGTATTCATTACATATTCATCAGAGCGATAGAGGGATCACTGTTGCGTCAGGGGGGGAGAAATATTGAGATGCCAACAAGGTTTCACAGCCGGTTTTGCGTCACACAAAATCAATGCAGCTGAAGAGGGAAGTAAAGGGGGAGATGCGAGGCCTGATGTGATGCGTTAAACATTTTCATTCTCCAGCTTTGAAGACGTGGTAGCATTGGTGGAAACAACAAAAAAAGGGATGTAGCATGAAAGCAATGACATAACATTATCTCAACAATTAAACTAAAGGTCAAGGAGGTTAAATAATAAAACTATTAAATGCTTTGGGCTATTTTTTTTTTACGTTCAAAAAGCAGATTTTAGTGAGGAAAAGCGATTGTCCTGCACACTTATAGAACAGGCATGCTCCTAATTATTAAACATGCCCGGCCTATCACGCGCAGGGGACATGAGGGTGATGACAGAAAAGCTTCAAGAGCCTGCAGGAATCCAAACATTACGTGAGGGCGTTTTTTTTTTTGTGGGAGGTTTTACAGGAGATGCGGGGGGGGCGGCATGCAGAGAAGGTCATACTGCAGGATCAAACTCATAAAATCACAATACATGGCATGCATCCCAGCATACTGAGCCATGAGGGCAACTCAAGTCGGTATAGATTCAGTCCGGGAGAGTTCTGCAAAAAAGGGTCTCATGGGTATCAAACTATAACATAAAATATTGAATTAAAAAGAAAAAGATAAATAATTCACAGGTTAGAAAGTAAAACTTCTTAGTACATGACTTGAATGACATCGGCCCTTTTACAAGTTTTGCTCCAAAAGGCTGCGAGTTCAACCATCTCTATTCCCAGGATATGTGCGCCCAAATACAGAGCACTTCATTTATGAACAATATCAACAACACAGAGCACGAAGCTGCACATTCGTAGAGGGTTTTACTGTGGAATAGAAGGGGTTAAACATGTACATTCTGTTCGATTACATTTATAGTGGAGCTGCTCACATTAAAAAAAATAAAATAAAAAAAATAACCCCGACAGATTCAACAACGATATACGTACACGGCTAGTATATTAAAAATTCTGCCCTTCTCAGCCTTGGCAAAAGCTTTGCATCGCACGACCCGAACAAATCGCGCTGACTTCTTCTTCAGCAGCACATTAAGAAGAGTAGGCTGTGTGTAAACAATACATGCTCGCTTGTTTTGTATTCTTTTTTTAAATTTTTATATTTGACGTAAACTTTCTGTTTGAATATCGGCCCTTTTTTTTTTTATTTGACGAACAGCAGGCACATTTTCATCCCGTTGAAAATGCAAGTCAGCGAGTTTGTTTTAGTGGAGACTCATTTTCCTGTAGTGTAAACAATAAGCTGCGTGCGCACACACACACACACACACACACACACACACACACACACACACACACACACACACACACACACACACACAACCGTCGAGCTGCCCAATCATGTGGCATTGTGGTATGTGAAGTTGGAGTGGTTTTCCACTGGACTTCATTCTGTTGTTGATTTCAGCGGCTCTCTGTGAAGGAGCTCTTCAGCTTCCCCCTTTTTTGTGTGCGATGGCAGTGTACTGTGACGGTGACTGTTTCCACCTCTGTGCTGACATTATCCTCAGATCAGCTGATGCATATGAGTTTTAATTTAACATCCATAACCCCTCCTCAGCCACCCGACTAATAACAGATTCTACATAATGATGCTCCTACAGGACCTGTTCAACAAGCCGACATCCTGCAGACAGAATTTAAATTGGATTCTGTCTGATTCTTTGAGTCTGATTCTTTATTTGAAGCATTTTCTCTAAAAATATCGACCACTGACGAACAGCCTAGTGGCCTTGTAACCCACGACTCCTCTCCAAATTTGTATCTGATATGATCCTCCATCATGCTTTTAATCTGTAAATAAGAAACCTCCACAAAAAGGTGACTGAGTGGATGAAACATTTGCAGAGCCTTGACAGAAGATCACCTCAAAACGAGGCAGCTCTTTGGATCAGGAGTTGCACCGAAAAAATCAATGAGGAGTTGAAGAAGGTGGTGCGATCACATCTGGAATTGCATCGTTGTTTTGACTGAAGTTTTGTGTGTTACTACAAGAAGATTTGCTTTGAGTGGGAGATTTGGAAAAAGTTACTTATTTGATTGGATTTTAAATCAGTTAGGTTATAATGCAGACATTTGTTAACCCGTCATCCTGCTGTTTTATAAATGAGCATCACTTTTACTAGAATCCTCTGAAAATCAATCTGTGACTTCACCTGCCAACATGTGTCTCCTTTTACCTGTGCAGTCGTACATTTAGGCGTTTTAATGTGTAGTTGGTGCGGTAATGGTCGCTCTGACAATAGTAAAGTTTTCTGTGACCTCAGTATACTTCAAACATGGTCTAACAGTGTCTAAGACGCCTTTTTCCTATTTGGCAATGGTCCATGATCGGAGTCCATGAGCTAATTGAACATATCATTTTCCAAAATCAATCAAATTTGTCAGTTTCAACATGTGGCATTTGTGGCTTTGAATCAAATATTGGGTTTCGGTGTTTGACAAATCATCACATTCTGTTATTTTTTACATTTCACACAGTGTCCTAACGTTTTAGGATATGGGGTTGTAGATCTTAATTCAACTGTGTGTTCATTTTGTTTGAGGTGCCACAGTATTCAAATCTCAGGAAGTAAAATACATCTTACATTAATCTAGCCCCCTTTAAGTCTCATAAGCCCATTCACACATGGTCAAAACCCCCTTGAAATAACTTCCTGACGTTGTCCAGGTCGAGGTGCAATCCGACTTACTTTCAGCTGGCTGTTTCCCGTCAGCCTCTTAGCAACACGTCTGTGAAAAGTCGGGTTTAGCCGATGTGTGAACGAAGGAGGTAAAAGTCTGGGAAATCTAAACTGAGAGAGAGAGAGTGGAGCGATGACGCATGTCGATGTCATTTGAAGCATACTGAGGCCTTCACTCGTTTTTTCCATCGCGTAGCGCTCATCAGAACTCAAAAGACTCGAACTAAAGGAGAGAGATTTCTTCAACAAACTTGCTCGTAGTCGGTGCGTTGTCTAAGGAGCCTCTTACATAGCGGCTGAACAACAACAGGACCTTCACTACTGAACATTTTTACAATCATGTTAAAGTGCAACCTCGGCAGTAATCGAACGCAAAGAGTAAGTCGACGATGTCTTTGTCCCGCTGCTCCTCTGTGACGCTAAATGTTAGCATCGTCAGGCTGAACGTGAAAGATGAGATCTATTCTGCTAAACATTTCTGCATAATCTGCTACATCCTTTGTTACATTCCTTAGACTTTAACCACCGAGATGACAGCATGGAGGCTTTCTTTGTGCTGTTTTCAGGGAATGTTGAATCATTGGTAAACAATTTAAATGCTGTGACAGGTCTTATCAAAAAAACACACTTAGTGCTCCTTTACTCTTCACTGAATTATGAAGCTGAAAATTCAACACAGAAAACCCAGTGATCTGTTTTGATAGGATTTCTAGCAGCTGTGCAAACCCCCTATCGTGTATATGAAGTGTTGTTGAACAAGAACATAAGATTTCAGAATGAGCCCTGTTGAGAGGAAATGCATTTTCCCAAAGAGGTGGGGGCAGGTCGCTGTGGCCGACATGACGAGAATCCGGGGAAGAAGTTAGCCGTGAGGTTGAGGAAATAAAGGCAGGAGTCCGATCTGGTGCAGCCATAAAGAGGGGGGGGCGATGGGCTAACAGAATGAGGGTCTTCAGTCATTTAGTGAACCGGGTAATTCATTGGTCAACGTGTGCCAGCGCTCAATTTTCTTGTCCTTGTTTTTAAGGCAGTCAAACCAGTGTTTGAGCCGCTCTCCGTTTGCATTGATACCCAGAGATACTCCGCCTGAAAGAGAGGCACATAACAGAGAGGATGAGTCATGAGCTGAACATGCAGGAGCTTTACAAGGTCTCGCATTATCACAGAGTCAAAGGATAACAGCAGATCATTACGGTATCTTAGCAACAGCACTAAACAGCTGGAGACAGGTGTGACATTGAAGATGGGATGGACAGCAGTTTTCTGAGGAGACTTTCATAAAGATGTTTTTCTGAATTGTGCATAAATCCACAAAGAAGTTGGATAAATTAATCTCCCCTTCAAGATTCATTCAGTTGTTTTTCATGAAACTTTTAGTCATTTAAGAGCAGCTATTAACAGGCCCTTAAACTTCACATATTATGCAAAATACACTTTAGCCTGTTTCTCTAACACTAATGTGTTTCCCTAGTCTGTCAAAAAAACAAAAAACATTGTTTAATTTGTGCTCAGACCAAGATCATGCACCATTTTTCCCTGGGGTTGACTTCGCACCTGTACTTTGACACATGATATCTTTGAGTGGATTAGAATTTATTTCTTTATGATTACAACTTTTATTAATGATTTTCATTTCTCCTCTACTTTTATGAACATTTGATAATGTACTTGTTTGTTCATGTGTATTATTGTGTATATGTATATTCTTTGGAGTGGACATTTTGGTTTGTATCTTACTCTTGTAATCTATTTCTGCTGGCTTAATATCCGAATGTAAGTATACAGCTGGAAAAAGAAAAAAAAAAGAAAACATTTTCATATTGTACTGTTGTTGATGAGAAAAATGAATAAAAACGAAGTTAAAAGGAAAAAAAAGGAAAAAGAAAACAACTGATCCCACTGCTAGGCCATCTGTGCCCTTTACTTTTGAACTTATACCATTTTCACTCTCGCCTTACCAGTATGGCGACCATCTTTCAGATTCATAAAGCCTCTTTAGGAAACAATGGGTGACGTCACTGAGGATACGTCCATGTTTTTTAAAGTCTGTTGTGCTTACCTATGAAATCGTTGGACTTCCCGATATCGTAGTCCCACACGGTTACCTCCAGTGTCTTTTTGGTGAGGTCTGCATATTTAATGTCGTAACAGAACTCCTGCAGAAAACAGAATGGAGGAAAAATCTGTTTTTTAAATGTCAATGTTTCCAGAACAACAAAAAGTATGACGTCTTAAAATCTTAAAAGTCACATATTATGCAAAACACACTTCACCATGTTCCTCTAACTCTAATATGTGTCTCTAGTCTGTCTACAAACCCCCCAAACATGAGAAAAGTCCATCCTCTCCGTCTTCTGCCTGCTCCACTTTTCAGAAAATGTGTGCTCAAACAGGCCGTTTGGAGATTTTCCCTTCATGACATCACAAAGGGTAGTAACCCCTCCCCCAGGTGGGTGACACTCCCACAGCTAGGTGTTTGTTCTGCCCTCTGAGTCTGCCTTCTCACCGTAAACAATAGGACATGGAGCGAGAAAGACCGAGTACACCCAAGCCCTTCCAGAGAGGGGGCGTGGTCAGACACAGCTCATTTACATATTTAAAGGTACAGACACAGAAACAGCCTGTTGTGAGCAGGGCTGAAATAGAGGGGTTTATAGACATGATCAAATACAGGATCAGAGTGGATTTAGAACAAGAAACTTCACACACATGTTTTGAGGAGCTCTGAGACCTATTTACACTGAAGAAGAGGAGGAGGGTATGTGACCTTTAAATTTCCAGAACTGGATTTTCCATGCTGCTTTAATACCTCAACATTAAAACATCCCTGCATGGTGTTGGTTTTGCAGAATAACATCATAACTGAACCAAAACGTTTATTGTTTTTGGTTACAGTTGGAAATCTAATGTATGTGGTTCCCTTTTTTATTAACTCAGGACACTCAGGATACAACAAGTGTCAGTACTATTGATTGGAGCCCTGACCAATTAAATTTAAAATACATGCTGGGCTACTTTAAAAGAATGACAGTATAATCAATAGAGTCCACTGTCCAATAAATGAAACAAGCATTTCTTTCTGATATCAATTTGCTCCCTGTGAGGGAGGAGCGTTCGTTCTGCATTTCAATCTGCAGTTCAATCAGGGCTCCTGCTCCACCTTAATGAAATCGATGCCCCGGTACGGAGGAAGAGCCCGTATGAGGGCACTGTCTTCTGACAGAAAGGTCAAGAGGTGATGGAGGAATATAGATTCAAAAAATGTCAGAGGAAATGTCAAGCTGCTGGCCCTGAGTGTGTCCACTCGTATGCAGGAGGAGACTTCTGAGCCTGGTCGCCGTGCAGCGTGACGCACTGAGGAGAACACGTTTGGCTTCCTCCTCTAATATAATGCTGGGTCTTTAGAAATGCATTTCTGATTTCGACAGTTTAATGAGTCTTCTGGTTATACAGAAGGAAATCTGTGAGGCTGAGTCAAAAACGGATTTATTACGAGTCTTGTTTCCTTCATGGTGAATTTATCAACAGTGTGAAAAAACCCATTACAGCTCACAATATGCTGTGTTCCCTTTCTCCATTTAGTATATGATACATTTAATTATATGTTTCCACTTGGAGGCCTGCAGCATCATTTGTAAACACAAGCTCAACAATTTGCTGACTTACAGTGTTGGCAAACAGCTGAATATTTACACTTTAGATCAAGGTAAGCTTCCATTAGGAGTCTTGTTTCTTGGCCCTTGATAAATAGTTCAGTCTTAACTCTCTGTTTAGCTCTGTTTGGTCTAAAAGCAATTATTTCTTACTGTTCATCATTACGTCTGACTTAGAGCTGTAACTTATGACCAACACAAAGTGACACCCTGTGCACCAGTTGGACTTAAAGGCTTTATGTGTGATTTTTTGATCCAGCAGATGTCGCCCTTGAGCACCAGCATGAAACCAAAACAACTCACGCTGCATTGTTGTGTTAGCATGCTAATGCTAGCGATCTTTATTATGCTGGTATCTTCACACTGCATGTAAATTTACCTGAAATGAGCGTGATCTAGAAACACAGTTAAGCAGTGAGTACAGTATGTTATTCTTCTTTTCTCTAGTCCCTCAATTAAACAACTTTTATACACGAGGGGAGGAGTCAGCCGGCCGTCCTGGCGATGTAAACAAACTGAAGATAGGACTCTGAAAACTCTGAAAGCATCACAGACAGTGGGACTCGGGTGTTACACCCATTGTAGACAGTCATGACTCACAGAGTTATTTTCAGAGGATATACTTGATTTATATTATATTTTAAAAATCACATATAAAGACTTTAATGTTTATTCGATTTGCACCTGGTTGTAACTTTTAAGGTTTATTTTTGGGCTTTTTTTTATTGCCGTTATTGGAGAGACAGGACAGTGGATAGAGTCAGATATCGGGGAGAGTGAGAGAGGGAGGTGAATGACATGCGGGAAAGGAGCTACCGGTTGGATTTGAACCAGGGCCTCCCACTTCAAGGACTAGCCTCCGTACATGAGAGATGTGCACTAGCCACTAGGCTACCAGGGACCCCTGGGTATAACTTTCACACCGGATGGAGCCGGCTCAAGTTAGAAAATCAGACTAGTATCCAAGGTAACCCAAATGGAAAACAGTCACAGCCACAAAACTTTAAAGGAAAACTACACAGCAATGCGTCTTGTTTACAGGATGATCACTGAAAAGGCCTTAAGACGATGGAGAGAGTCATAAGTGATTAGAAATGTTTTCAGACAGTCAGCCCATTGAAAGGTTTTATTTCTGATCTTACAAAAGACACCTGAAGTAGTCGACATTTCCTGACATATTTCACCTCCATCAGCAGCCTCCGTTGTGCTGCTGCAGTCAGCCAGTGTTGAATTAAGAATAAGGTGCTTCTCTGAAAGCCGTGCCCTCTCTGAAAGGTTTTCAGGGGTTACTCAGGTTATGCTCAGTGCTCATCAGCAGCATACTGAGGTAAAAGAAAAACTAGGAAGAGAAAAAGAAAACTGGTCCTGCAAGATTTCAAATGCAAAAAGAAAAAGGATCTTACCTCGTTGAACTCAGGATTGAGCGTCTTCTTCTTCACAGCCGTCTTGTGCTTTGACTTTTTGTTCTCGTCGGGCTTCAGGTACCTGCAAGACAGACGAGTCAGAAAGAATAAATACAGCATTCGTGATGTGGCCTGTTTGTGTAGAAACAGCAGGAGAATACTAATTATCCAAAATGATACTGATGCACTATTCAATCCCCTCAAAGACAATAAAAATCCACCATTCATTGTGTGAAAGCAACATGCTGTACATAGCTCAGCTGTTATTGTGTTGTGTCCTGCAGAGGGCGCTGTGGCATTGTCTTTACTCAACACACAGCTGCAGCGCTTCACACACTAAACATCACATTACATGACTTTATGATCTGCTTTTATAGACTCCACCTGTTCTTCTCTCAAAATTTTGTTTTCACTTTATGAAAACATAAAAGCTGCTGTCTCAAAACCTTTCAAAAAAGCAGAAACTTATGTCCTTTACATGTTGTGTTTGACGTCAACACACCTCAATATATCAACATTTTCTTTACCTTAAATCATTAATTTATGGATTAATGAGTTTCTTTTGGTCCAACTTCTCTAATTTGTCTGAGTTTTCAGAGCCTGTTTTTCTTGCTGATTCTTGTGTACTTAGATTTATATATATGATTTATAGTCTTCAGGTTGACTGCTTTAAGAATTCTGAATCATTATGAACTAAATTTCCAGTTAATTAGGCACACCAGTTTAAAATAATGCAACAGTTCTGCAATAAATCATACATTAACCGTGTTGAGATAGGGAGGTTTTGATTATATTTTACTTTAAACTGAGTGTTTTTTTTATTTGTACACACCAACTCTTAATAATGGGAGGTGCACAATTTTAGAAACTTCACTAAGTATAATGCAGTGATTCACAAAATGTAGCCAATGGCATGGGGTTATGACATGGGGGGGTTGCAGCAATGCTAAATTCAATCGATGCACACGGTTTAGCACTGGCAGCAAAGACTTTCAGGTAAACATAAGGCTGACAATAAATCTACACCAGACTTCACAACAATGAGGAGCCACATCTCGTTGCTTGTTCCACATCTTTCCTGTGAGACTTTTTTGTTTTTTCTGCTGTCACCTCAACAAAGAAAAAATACAAACGAAAGCTCGACATTAAACATAAACTAAGAGTGACAGTCTCACAGCTGCAGCGTAGACTTGAGAAGATCTGTGGCACTAAAGGAACCCGTTATTACAGGAAAACAGAGAAATAAAATGCACTTAGGGCTTCCAATCCGTACATTATAACGTTAAAGGGGACATATTATTAAAAATCCACTTCTACAGTGTTTCTGAACATATGTTTGGGTAACCTGAGTGTCTACTGACCCACAAAATGTGAAATAAACCCATCCAGTCCTTTGTTTGTGGTCGGCATAAGTCTTACAACACAAAGAAAAATGCTCTGTTTTTAATGTGCTCTCTTTGTGATGTCACAGTGGGATTCTGGTAAAAAAAAACCAGGGGGGGGGGGGGGGGGGGGGGCTCATTGCATTTAAAGAGACACACACACACACCAAAAAGGAGCGTTCTGAGAGAGCTGGTTTATACAGGGTCACAAACCTCCTCTGGTGCTTGATTCATGTTATATTTTGACCAAAGCACAGCACAGATGTTTCATTTAGACCACAAGGGGACTGTTTGAAAAGGTGGAGGAGGGGACTGTTTGAAAAGGTGGAGAAGGGGGATAACATGTCCTCTTTAAAGCCGGCAGGTTTATTCAATGGTTGTTTTGTTTTAACTGGGTTTGTTTTGTTTGGATGTACCCATGAACTTGTGACTCAGTTGATGTTGTGCATTATGTGATATAAGTAAATGTATTTATTTTGGATATGTTGTGTTTTTTCCAGTGTTTACCAAACCTGTAACATTGTGGTATAGCCTGTGAGCTTTAGCTTGTATTCACTGCCGTCTGAGTCAGCGGGGAAAACAGATTGTTCTGCTGTTCTGGACGCAGCCTTTTGGTGTTATTGTACAGCCAAGGTGTGTTTGAGAGTGTGTTTGTGTGTGTGTGTGTGTGTGTGTGTGTGTGTGTGTGTGTGTGTGTGTGTGTGTGTGTGGTAAGCTTGGACTTTTCCTTCATGAATGATGCAAAAGGCTGGTTGTACTTATATCAATCCCTGAGTGTTGGAGTGGATGTTTTGTATCACCTCTGTCCATTTTGCAAAGTTCAGTTTTACACAATCCAGCTCATTCTGATGTGAATACTTCAGTCCTGCAGGCGATTACAGCAGCTCGTCACATCCTTCTTCCCTCTTACGTGCTCACTGGAGCCACACACACTCCTGAATTTCCCAAGGTAACACAGATACTTAAAGACACTTCAAGTGGGTTATTGCTCACAAATGTATCCCCAGAGGGAACGAGGGCTCAAATTGTTGTTGATGAGGATTTTGCAGCTAACTTAATTGTTGTCAGGTAATGGGACAAGTGATCCCCCCCCCCAGGCAAAACACGGTCAGAGCGGAAGTTAGGATGCAGACAATGCATCACAATGGAATCAATGTGTAAATTGCTGCAATTTCGCACAACTGCGAAACATATATGAGTTCAGCAGCTGTGCAATTAAACCAAACACTCTTCTCGATGTCATTGTAAATGAGGGAAACGTCAGTCATTTTCAAGGCTAAAACAAAGGTTTGAAATCAAAGCAACAATGTGTAGGAATTTTGTATGGTGCACTTTGGCGCCACCTGAAGGCTTCTGCATGCAACTGCACAATCGTTAGACACACATAGGGCTGTTATTCTTACCCCTCTTAGACAACAAGCATTTGTTTACAAGCAGGTATTGCGAGAAGCTAAACAACCATGTCGACTGACGAGGTTCAGTAATATTTCTAACGTTGTTAGTCTGATGTTTACAAACTGTAAAAAGTATGTGCATATATCGAGGCTAAAAAACAAAAAAACAATGCACACAGTATTATACAGCAAGCAAAGCGTGGAAAACTTTCTACTTAAGGGCTGGTAGGTAAAGAGTAGAAAATATGACGAGTTATATCTCGTCCTCAGCCACATCTGTGGTGGGTAATGAAGAGAAAACAGTTTGGGCCAGATTTACTAAAGGTTTGTGTGTCTTAAAATGTGTGCAAACTTGATACCACCAGCAAAAAAAGTGCTATCTGATCTACTAACAGCGCGCAGTGAGGATTGCGTCTTTCAAATGAGCAAAACAACACGCATTGACCATTTAGTACGTTTGCCTTAATGAATCTGCAATATGGGGCGTTTCTGCCCTAACATGCAAAACACTGGGAGGAGAAAATACAAACAAGTTAAGTTAGTACAGCATTGCGATTTACCAAACCTGGCCAAAATTGCGGTGATTGTGACAGTGTCTGTATTTAACACCTTTGAAAGGAACGTGCTAACCCAGGAGACCAGTGTTACGCACAACAGCCTGCTGTTATTGAAGTTAGGAGGAGACATCTGCACAACAAAAGAAGGCATAAAGTGTTTACATGTTTCAAATGACAGAAAAATAAATGACATGCATTTATTTTTTAATTTGATTCAGGGTTGTTACATTCACAGCCTCTGCATTCTATAGATTTTCAACATTGATATTTATTTCTTCCTATTTCCCTCTTCTCACCAACATTTTTCTCCTTTTTCTCGGGTTGCGCGTCTCTCCCCCAGTTCGCCCCCTCTGGTGTGCTCCTCTCCATAATGAGCTCGTCTCCTTCCTCTAAAGCCCCCTGCTGTTACTCTGTAGGATGCTTGGATTGGGGTACCTCACCACTGTTTGTACCCCCGTCTTCAATACCTTTTTCCAGGGCATTTATGTCCGATCAGACACAGCGCTGGCCAGCTGTCTGGTGCGCAACAAGTGGCCCGAGTGTAGATCGCCCACAGAGGAGACAGCTCAGATTTATATTCTTATATCCTATAACTCGAAAGTATTGTGCGTTCATTTGCCTCTTCCACTAAGACCTATTTTGTGCTTGCAGTCATCCTGCTTTCTGTCAAAACTATCCGTGATGTAAACCAGTAGAACACGCAAAAGCCTAACTTAAATAGTACCGCCTCCATGAGGTTTGCACCTGTTGTCATTCACGCACATTTTCTTAGTAGATCACCCGCAAAACGCCCACCAACCAAACGTGCAAACTTTTGGAGTGAACGCGCAATTTAGTACTCTTTAATTGGGAGCTTAGTAAATCTGGCCCGTTGTGTGTTAGCAGAACATATTTTCATATCCCAAAGCGGGGTCCTGCAGAGAAAGTTTGGGATCCACTGTATACACTAATTAGCTGATTGACGGGATAGTTCTCATTCATTTAAGCAATATAATGGTTTTGGATTAAAATGATATTCAATACTTTTTTTTTTTTTTAAATGAACATACAACCCTGAATTACAAAATTAGAAGGTTGCTATGGATTCAAGTCTTTCATCTGGCTGAGCAATGAAAGTGCAATTAATTTCCTACTTCGCCGTGCACACCTTGAAAACAAGGTTTTGGGGTCTTTTTTTTGAATCCGGGCTTTTTTTTTAGCTGCCCTGCGGCTGGCCTCTTGTACCGTGTGTCTGATAATTGATTTTTTTTTTTAGCTGAAAGGAGGCAGGACCCCAAAACCTGGATTCAGGTTTTGGGGTCTTTTTTTGTCCAACAATTGACACAAAGGATAAATCTGCAGTTCAGGTGACCGCTGTGGTTTGATGAATCAAAAAGCAATTCGATGGACAGGAGGAGAAACAAGCTTGTCTCGTCATTATGACAGAGTATACATTTCCTTTATCGCCTCTCGCATCAGCTTGTCAGTAAATCTATTATCTGAGTGTCCTTCAAGCTTCAGGAAGATTTTCTCAACCTCAAACTGTTGGAAAAGAATTGTTGCCAGCCCTCCTCCTCCCGAATCGAGTCGGGGCTTTTGTTTTCAAGGTGTGCACGGCGAAGTAGGAAATTAATTGCACTTTCATTGCTCAGCCAGATGAAAGACTTGGGAAATGTTCAGGTGTGATGAATAGGACTCTCCTTCAAATTGCAGCCCTGCGGCTGGCCTCTTGTACCGTGTGTCTGATAATCACAGGTAGTCTGCCTCCTTTCAGCTAAAACAGCAGCACAGCCAGCTAATCCATTACAGCACTTGTACAGTGTGTTTTACATCGTCTAAAAATAGCACGGGCTTTATTCAGGAGAATTATTTGTCAAGAGGAACAGAAGTAATCACCCGTCATCATACATGTTAGTGCCGAGCCCCCCTTGAGTCAGCTGAGAAAGAACAGCCATGAGTAAATAAATCTGAACTCACTATTTCAAATCCTTTCCCACAGATTCATAATCCATGCACACTGATTTTTGATCTTTTTTTAGCTTTACTAAAATTCCTCTTTGTGTGTTTGTTTTGCAGGTATGTGCGCATACTGACGTTTTGACGTAGGGGTCAGAGAAGCCGTTGGCGTCCATGGCGGCGAGGTGAGCACAGCGTATGATGCCAACGACCAGGCAGGACTTCAGGGTGTTGTACTTGAGAGAAATCATGATGCGTCCTCGCTCCTCCAGCGACTTGTCTTCTGTCTTGTTGACCTGCAGTGGTTAAAATGACAGAATTAGAAATACTAGCAGCTTTTTGTCATGAAGTTTTTCCAGATACAGTAATTTGAGGATAGAATGGATTCCAGCTGGGGTCCGCCTTTTGTGCCAAGCAACATTGGCAACTGACGTTTCTTATTTCTGGCATCCATATTATTTGAGACATAACCAATGCTTCAATTAAAAAAAAATGCTATTAATCCATGTAGACAAAAAATCGTCACCTGGAAATGTTCCTGCACTGTTCAACAGGTTTATAGAGTGGGATCGTTTCCAGTAATACATTTTCTTTTAATCCCTCTTTTTAAATTTAGTGAAAGTAAGTCGATACTCTAAAAAGTCTTCAGCGGCTGAATCACTCACTTCCAGACAGTTGTGTGTCCTGAAAATCAGCCAAACACTGATTGGCTGATTGATGTAATCTCCGCTGTAGATGGAGAGTTAATAGCCTCATCAAAATTAATTTGCCATGTTCTTCAGAGACACGATAAACATCTGAGCTGACACATGACCTGTGTGTATGTTTTAAATTTCAAACACCACATCGGGGCCTCCTCGCTGATGAGCACAACGTCAACAAGAGCATCATAAACCTTCAGGCAAATGAATTCAAACGTTTTGTCAGTTTGGGTGATTTGTGATTTAATGGGGTGTGTCAAAGGCTCAATTAAAAACCCAATTTTAGTGCGTGGTCCCATAAGGGGAACACATTCTGAAACTGTCAGCTTCCTCGGAAAGCTGCTGCAGCTGAATCAGTTGTGTCAGATGACCTCCAGCTAAGTGACACCATTAGTAATTGTTTTTGCTTCATAACTTGTACAAAGCTGCATGCAGTTAAACCAAGACAAGAAAAATGGGCACAAGAGAGCATTTATGCCTTCAAAACTCGTGTGACGCTGCACCCTTTCTCATTCACAATGGAAGACAACCATTAAGCCACTGTAGCTTAGCCATTAAAAACAGGCTCACTAGAAACCATGTCTGGATTGTTTGAACGATTGTGTGGGAGCCATAATGTGCATTTTACCTCTATTGATGATTTGTTATGTTTCACTTCTTTAAAGGGTTTGATATCATTTGTGGTCATTGGCAGAGGGACGTGGTTTCTACTTTTTTTTACCTGTTTGGTTGCTTGGCGGGAGGCAGACAAAGAGGGTGAATATTTTCTGTTTACTGTCACCGTCATCGTTAATTTTTTTATACTTACAAGTCAGAGTTACAGGCCCACTAAGCCTCTGTGTGGTATTTTTCCAAAGATGGCCAGCAAAAACATATTCACCAGTTAAAGTCTTTATATGCGATTTTTCACACTTAAATGTATAAATCAAGTATATCCTCTGAAAATAACTCTGTGAGTCATGACTGTCTACAATGGGTGTAACACCCGAGTCCCACTGTCTGTGATGTTTTCAGAGTTTTCAGAGTCCTATCTTCACTTTGTTTACATCGCCAGGACGGCCGGCTGACTCCTCCCCTCATGTATAAAAGTTGTTTAATTGAGGGACTAGAGAAAAGAAGAATAACATACTGTACTCACTGCTTAACTGTGTTTCTAGATCACGCTCATTTCAGGTAAATTTACATGCAGTGTGAAGATACCAGCATAATAAAGATCACTAGCATTAGCATGCTAACACAACAATGCACCGCAAGTTGTTTTGGTTTCATGCTGGTGCTCAAGGGCGACATCTGCTGGATCAAAAAATCGCATATGAAGTCTTTAAGTCAGATTTTAGTTGAAGAACGTCAGATATCAATTTCAGCTAATCCCTAAAACCTTGAGACAAGAGCTAATTATTCCTGCTTGATACCAGCAATCTGATCGATCATCAATCAATCAGTAATTATTTTTATATTGTTAACTAATCAAAATTATTATATACTTTACCCCCTCCATGGATGATTTTAAAGCTGCTCATATATTAGGGTTTTCAAGTCTGTTGATTATCTGTTGAAGATCTACCTGCAGTCAAAGACGAAGCCCATTACCCTCGCCATAAACCAATCATCTGATCAGCATCAACCAATCAACTGCGAAAGAGAACTGACTAACTGGTTGTCGACTAAGTGACTGAATTGCTGTCCATTCACCATTCCATTCAAGTGCTCTGTCAAAGCTGAATTCCTGCCAAAACCGACCATCTGATCAGCCATCATGTCAGTCTGGTCAGTTCTTACTGTCAAATGAATAAAGGATAGGTCGGTTGATTCAGTGACATTTTTAAGATCTTTAGTTCCAACTTTAACCTTAAGAACCTAGCCCTCCGAGGAACAAAACCCAATAATCTGCCATTCACCAATTAATCAAGGCAGACTGTAGATTGAACAACTGATGTCTGTCTGGTTGATCAATCGAATTGGCCAAGCTGCTCATTCATCAGTTCATGCAGTGATATTTTGGAGATCTCTGAGCATGTCTTCGCATACCTCCAGCCATGACAGTTCAGCCAATTATCCCTGCCTGAACTGATTATCTGATCAACCCTTCATCAATCAAGTCAGTTCCTCTGGAGCGATGGTTGTCTCAGATGGTAGAGCAGGCACGCCATATACAGAAGCATATTTCTCCATGTGCGCTGACTCCTGGCCTGTGAGCATTCGGTGCATGTCATCCCAACTCTCTCTCTTTCCAACATTTCTCGTCCTTGTTCAGCTGTCCCATGTAGTTAAGGCAACCACCACCTCCCAAAAACACTGTAAATTAAGCCACTTCTGGCTGTACAATGACTACATGATTGTTGGGTTTGAGTCAATATTTAATAGACTTGTTGATATTAAGGCCTGTAGTTCTACGATCAACCTTGAGACCCAACCTCATTAACTACTCTTGAAGCCAACCAAATAATCAGCCAATCATCAATCAATCAAGTCAGAGCTCACTGTAGACTCAGTGACTGGTGTGTGTCTGCTTAATCAATTGATTAAGTCAATCTGCCCATCCATCAGTTCAGACTGAAGATCTTTTTGGCCTGCTTTCCTACTTCTAGCCTCAAGAGTCAAGTCAATTTCCTAATGCCAAAAGCCAACCATTCATACGCCGCCGACGAAGCAGAGGGAGCAGCTTGAGGTTAGGTGTCTTGCCCAAGGACACATCAACATGTGGCTGCAGCAGCTGGGGATCAAACCCCCGACCTTCTGGTTGAGAGATCACCGGCTTTACCAACTGAGCTAACCCTTCATTGAGCAAGTAAATTTGTATTCTAAAATAACAAAAAATCATGGGATGTTTGGTTGTATAAATTATTTAAAAATTGCCCAATTATTACGGTTTGAACTTTTCCTTACGCCTTGAAACTGACAAATTAAAATAACAGCTGGCTTCAACCAATTAAATGATCAGCCATTCATCAATCAATTGAGTCATTTCTGACTGTAAACTGGATAACTGATGGTGATCTGGTTGATTAATTGATTAGGTAAAGCTGCTCATTCATCAGTTCATGATTGGATATTTTGAAGATCTTTGGACCTGCTTTCCTAGCCCTAGTCTTAAAATTCAAGCCACTGTCGTAATATCTAACCATCTGCTCAATGCACTGCTCAAGCTTTATATGCGATTTTTCACACTTAAATGTAGAAATCAAGTATCTCCTCTGAAAATAACTCTGTGAGTCATGACTGTCTACAATGGGTGTAACACCCGAGTCCCACTGTCTGTGATGTTTTCAGAGTTTTCAGAGTTTTCAGAGTCCTATCTTCAGTTTGTTTACATCGTTGGGACGGCCGGCTGACTCCTCCCCTCGTGTATAAAAGTTGTTTAATTGAGGGACTAGAGAAAAGAAGAATAACATACTGTACTCACTGCTTAACTGTGTTTCTAGATCACGCTCATTTCAGGTAAATTTACATGCAGTGTGAAGATACGAGCATAATAAAGATCGCTATCATTAACATGCTAACACAACAATGCAGCGCGAGTTGTTTTGGTTTCATGCTGGTGCTCAAGGGCGACATCTGCTGGATCAAAAAAATCGCATATAAAGTCTTTAACCAACCTTTCAGATCGGATCCAAGCCTTGCTTAATGGTAAGTGGCAGTTACCAGGCATTCTTCATACTTTTCTAATATCAGTGTGGTTGTCTTTACTGATTTCTTCCAGGACTTTCCAGAAAACTTTGAGCTCTCCTGGGAGAAAATGCATACTTGAGTCTGTGACTTTAACAGAAAAGCAGCCAAAGCCCCTAAAGAGCTGCTGTATCTGAGCTTTCATTTATTTTGAACTGCTATGCCCAGTGACTTAGAAATGTAATTTAACAGACACATTTCCACACTGGCTGATTGCATGACTATGCACTGGGCTTTCCCTTACATCAGCATTTATTCTTCACCACATATTTAGTATAAGACCATCCATATCAGCAGAGTAAAATGCGCAGGGGCTTAACAACTTCAAGCTTATCAAGAGCTTCTTGAAAGTGTGTGGACCAGTGGAAATATGGACATTGGGACTGAGAGTTCTTTCGATTGGATTCCTACCCTTTTCATATTTGATATTCATATTTTTTTTTCTGTCTCATTCAGATTCTCCTTCTCCTTGACAATCTTACACTTTCTTCACTCCAAGGCTAAGCCATAGAGTTCAAACTTAAGGACATGTAGTTTTATAAGAGCATTGGAAGGTACTTTATTTATCATGACGTCAAAAATACCACTAATGAATGTTAGAGCCCACAAGTCTAAAGCTCCTGTGATGAGATTTTAACTGGTTATGGAACAGACTTAAATTAATATTAAAGACGTCTTTATGACCTAAAACAGCAAAAATGTACAATTTTGATTCTGTTATTTATTGCCTCAATCCACTTTCAGGGGTAGGTGTCTGAAAAAGTGAGTTATATTTTTCCAGGATAAAGATTGATGATAAATGAAACATTTGACTGCTTAAAGACAGCAGCAGGAATTGCTTGTTAAAAGCCAGATATAAACTGGTACAGGACAAATCAGCAAAGAGATCAAAGTTACCGTTGTGGCCACAGGGGGTGCCAAAAGCAAAACAAAAGTTTCTCACAAGAGCTTTAAGGTTTTTAAATGTCTGACTTTGATTCTCAACACTGGTTCTGCCACTAACAATGTGAAAGACAGCAATCATATCACTATCAGCTGACATCCCCATCAGATCTGACTCTGATGACTGATCTAAATATCCGATCTCTACCGCCTTGCTCTCTGTGTTATATGATGGCTTATGCTTATTTCTGACTGTGTTACATTTGTCCATATGTCATGTGCTTCAAGTAGATACACAGTGGGAGAAGGGAAAAGTAAGCCATTGGTTTGAGTAAATGGATTTACTTTAATAACTGGGTTACAAGATGGCAAAAATTAATTATTAATTGAGATCCCCCCCAACCCCTCCAGTTTCCTTTGGTTTCTCCCGCTGGCCTCGTTTTATTGGTCTAGTTGAGTTTCATATTCTACTAAATATTCAGGTGACAGTTTGCACACCATAATTGTTTTTACAGACTTTGTGAAAGCCAAAGAAATGACATATCCATAGTTTAAAAGAATAATACTTAACTACATAAAACAAAAGCTAACTGACATTTTTATGGGGTTGTTGATTTTTTAGTTTTTGGTTTCCTGTCAACCTTTTCTCTGGTTAGAAAAAACTAAACATTATGAATAGGGCTTTACAATTAATTGCTATTTTATCGTCATTGCCATTTGAAAAGTCTGAATGTGTGGCAATGAATTAAAAAACACTTAGCAATGCATTCTCAGTTAGCCTCTCTTCATTGCACCTATTGGATGGAGATCTGGGTATAATAGTCATGCTTTCACACCATTTCTACAATTCTACAATTAATTCAGCAGACGCTTTTATCCAAAGCCATGTATATCAGACACACAGGGGCTGACAGGAAGTGACCACAGGTGCAGACAGGAAGTAATCGGAGGCAAAGCACAACATCCGACAGCTGTTCTTGAGAGTTCTAATCAACATCAAAACCATCCTAAATATCGTCATTATCAAACAAAACCATCGTCATCATCATCATGAAGGTCGTAGGTGTTCATAAAGAGCTGGGTATTTGGCTTTTTCTTAAAGGTGCAAAGGGACAGATCACATGGAGTTTGGTAGTTTGTTCCACCACCGGGGGGCGACAGAGGAGAAGAGTCTAGTTAGAGACTTAGGACCCTGTTGTGAAGGTTGGATCAGACGCCTTTCATTGGCAGAGCGTAGTGGGGGGAGGGAGTGTAGACCTGGATGAGTTTCGGTAAGAAGGAGATGTTTTTGTCGCTGTTTTGTAAGCGAGCAGCAGAGTTTTCAATTTGATGCGAGCAGTAACTGGGATCCAGAGGAAGGAGAGGAACAGCGGAGTGACATGTGCTCTTTTGGGGTCGGTTGAAGACGAGTCGTGCTGCTGCATTTTGTAACATCTGCAGTGGTTTGATAGTGACCTGCCAGTAGGGAGTTGCAACATTTTGATGCAGTCAAAAGAAACCAAAGCTAGCTATCTGCTACCCTCAGATTTATTTGTGCCAATTTGTCGGGAGGAAAAAAAATATCTTTAGATTTATTTTGGATTCAGGATGAACTTGTTGCAAACACATTTATTGTATAAAACATGAAGAACAACAAGTAGACATAGAAACGGAGTTGTAGCATATATGCACATGCCAACTGGCCAACCAGTATAAATAAAATCTGGCAATGTATGCTATAGCTACAACTATTCAAAAACACCTCAGGCATGCTTCTAGGCATGAATTCTGTTATTTGTAGTGAGTAAAAAACATCATGAAAGCACCACATGAACATCCTACATGAATAGAAACTCAATTCTCACTCTTAAAATAATCATACCCTCATCAGGTCCAAGCTGTGTGTTTTTTTTGCAACCTTTGTGCACACACACATCCCCTGCTGAACACCTGAATAAGATCGTGCATCAGCATCCGTCGAAAAAGAAAAGAAAAAAAAAAAAAACTGGCAGAAAAAGTCTGAGCAGTCCCAGACTTCTGTCGTGTCCTGTGCTCAACAATCTGTCCAGCGGTGTCCACAGCAGGGTACTAATCAGATCTCTCCAGGGAGCTGACTCGCTCTACATGAATCACAGATGACTTTTACAAGATGTCTCTCTGGACTGGTGGACTTGACAGCATCCATTTCGTCTGGCGTGCCAACATGTTCCAGCCGCCGCCTCGGTTTACTGTCAGGATCCATTTAGCCCTATCTCTTCTTCTTCTGCTGTTTATACACGGTATAAGGACATCCCACCTCCCCAACCCGGCCCGGCCCGCTTTAACAAGGAGCACTTTTTTTAGGAGGTCTGGTGACAAAACAAGAGGCAGACAGGAACACAAGAGCATCAAGATGTAAGGCTGGGCGAGGAAGCACAGACCTCAGGATGACGCCTCAGTGGAATCAAGGTCGACTCAACCGACAAGTGCAGACATCTTTACAGCAACCAGTGTCTTCTTCTTCTCTTTCACACGTCCATTAAACCTTTCTTCTCGTGACACATTATTTTTTTATGCTGCCATATAAACAACCCTACTCCAACAAATAAACACGTTTACCACTGACAGACTTATCGATTATCATGAAACTTTGAAAAGCTGCTTGTTATGGAGTTTCCTCTCTTTCCTTTTCCCTCTTTTTATCGGTCTGTTCAAACATTAAACCAACATCATAAAAACACTGCATTGCTGGGGTTTTTTGCTTCACATTTCCAGCCATTTTTGTATCGCATAAATCGTGTTATTTTGTCCCTTTAGGCTCACCGTAGGTAAGCAACTGCAGCATCTTCACAAAGTCACAGTGATGGGAAAGATCGACCCCGACTGCACCTTTGAATGTCTCACTTCAGATTAAAAACTAAGAAATGCAATTAAAAACACATAAATCTTATGCACCTACATGTCTTCTTGTCCCTTTTTTCCTGCTTCTATGATCCTCCTTCCTCCTTCCCATCTGTCTGCTCAACATTCAAATCAACTTATATAAACAAACACACCGCAGAGCCATAGCGTTCGCTTTACATTTACCAGCTAATTGTACCGTTGCCTTGAGGGGAAACTCAATTAAGATCGGCCTGGAGGATGTCCATTAATTTAATTTAATGCACAGTATAACCGGACACCACCCGACGTGACTGTCTGAACATTTTTTCTAAATGAATGCAGCTGCAGAGCTGAATAATCTGCCGGAATATACATCAGCCTGACTCACTGTTTTCTGAACGCCACAGGCTGGCAACGAAGCAGCCAACCCCGACACAATAATATGCCAATCGCTTTCGACTGGGTTCCAGGTATCAGGCGAGTCCCTCAGGGGGGTTGCCAAGGAAACAGAGATGTTACCAGGAGAAAAAAAACAGGACAGGTGATATCCCAGGATAAAAGGGGTTCTCCTTTCCGACTTGGTCCAGGGTTGCTGAGCCGGTAATCAATTCCAATTTCTTAACTTACAGTCTGAAGTGGATAAACCTTAATTACCTGCCACAAGTGTTTCCCCTCTTTGCCGGGCTCCTTTAAAAAAAAGCCTAATAACACAATGAAAAATCCTGACATGCATGGAGGAGCGCAGGTCTTTTTAGTGCCACATGTCATTAGTGAGGCTCTTTGTAACTTTGTGTGGGAGGCTCAGGATATGAGGCTGGAAGAGGAAGCTGGGGGGCCAGAATGCATCTCCTTGCCAATGTCCTGGAGGGACCCCTCAGATCAACACCTCTCAGGGAACAGAGGGGTGCTCACTGTTGTGATGATGAAGGTGTCTCTAGGTGTAGACGGCCTTATGCTGAGGACCCCCCTCCCCCCACCCGACTCACAACTGCTTGTTTTCAACCTGAGAAGGCTGCTAACAAGTCTGCCCTCTGAATACGTTTTTGCCTCTGTATCTGAACCAAAAGAAAGTCATGAGAAGAAGATGACACGCTGCTTCATCTGAGGGATTAAGTCAGAACTATGCACTTTAAAACGCCTTAAAGAAGATTTTTTTTTTACAGGGTGCAGTTGGCCTAGTGGTTAGGTCACGCCCCATGTATGGAGGTGTAGCCCTCTCAAGCGGGTGGCTGGGGTTCAAGTCCGACCTGTGGCTCCTTTTCCTGCATGTAATTCTCCGCTCTCTCTATCTAGTGATTTTTCTACTCTACCTACTCTCCTATCAAATTAAAAGCTCCAAAAAATATATCTTAAAAAAAAAGAAGAAAAGAGGAGATTTTTTTTTTTATACCTATTGGGGATGTTACAGGAAAGTTGAAGGTTTATCAGCTGTGCAACACCTGTGAGTTACATCATGCAGACAAATCGATCTGCACTGGTTCCACAGTTAACATGCATCACTCTCACAATCACCTGACAGACACATCGTCCTTTGGCGGTCTATTTGTGCTGCGCTCATGCTTTCAGCCCCATCACCTCCCGAGCATCCACCTGTAGGCTTCGACTGGGGGTTTAAAACATTTTCTTTTCTTCACTCTTCAAATTTCTGCAAGTAAAATAAATCTGCCTCCTGCTAAACACAAATGTTCTGCTGCTGCAATTAAATTCAAACCACTCAAATATAATCATGTACCATCCTCTGGGAGACAAAGATGCCTGTGCTTTCACAGTTTCATTTCTTATCGGGGTACATTTTTGCAGTTTACCAAAGTTTACATCAGGACCTGACCTCCATTATTAACCTCCTGTGCCTCACCTTTAATGGGCCGTAACCTTTCTGTGTGCTCCCTCCAACGATCCAGCACAGCAGTCACATTACTTCTGCTTGCTGAGCTTCCACAGGCAGACTATAAACAACGTCTCTACAACTCTGCTTTACATGAATTTCAACGAGATGGGGTGCCATTCCAAAAAGTACAGAATTAAAACCCAAACCATTTCTCCACAATGTTGACACGCTGAGCTACCAATTAGTGGGCATCACTTACATTGAGACCTTTTCGATTCCTGACTGAGCTGAGGGAGTAGAGGGAAATGTATTTTCCAAAGGGAGGCAGAGCCAAGTTTCATTGGCAAGATTGAGCTGCTGGCCTTCACACTGTTGCAGCCCCTGTTGCCGGTTTGCTCGTTGCCAATGCTTAAAGGCAGACTGAGAGCTGAGGACGGCACTCACACATCAACTTTACAGAAATGCCTGAATGGTCACAATGGAAGCCAGAAAACAGCTGCCCAGAGTGAGAATATTGAGAATATTAAGAATTCTAGTTCCAGCTCTCAGTTGCATGAGAGCATGTGAGTGAGCTTTGGAGCGTGAGTGTGCATAGAAAGGGGGGGGGGTGTTTGTCGTCATCTCTCATCCCTCTATTCCATTAAAAACTCAATTTGAAGTGGGCTGAACGAGGTTTGTAGTTGATTAAAAGGCATCAATTTGGAAGACAGGTTCTAGACTTTAGTCAACATTGAGTAATAGTTTTTTTGTTTTTTCTCTATATTTCAACATGTGACTGATCCACTCCACAGGTCTTACTGTCTGTGTGGCTTGTTTTTTGATGAGCTGGAGGAGCCAGTCAAAATGCTCCTCCATCAGCCAAAAAAACCCCCCCATCAGTAAGAGACACTCAGGAAGGTGCTACAGTGATTAAATGGCTCGTGCTTTATTCTCTCCAGCAGCACAGCAAACACCATCCTGTGTGCAGACAGAACGTCTTATCCTCCACTTCAAGAGTAGCCAGAGGAGAATAGCTTTCAGCCCCCCCGAGCTCGCTCGCGGTCATATCGGTTTGCCTTGAAGCTATTTCTGTGTGAAAAATAGCCAAACTTGTGCTTTATTCTCTCGGCTCCTTGGTTGAGACGTACGACAGGGAGGTGCAAAGAAAATGGCCACAGAAGCCAAACTGAGACAGAACAGACAACCCCCTAAAAATAAATACAGTTATGGAGTTTGACACAAACATCAGCTCTGCGGTGACTCTAAAAGGTCTGACGCTCCACAGCTACAGAAACACTCCTTTTCTCACAGAGAGCAGGTGGAAGATAAGAGTTTAAGAGCGTATTTACTGATGGCAGAGGCTGTCCATCCACTGTTTGCTTTAGGAAAAAAAAGAAGGATTTCAAAGGATTCAACCAGACACATCATGCAAACCAGTCGGAGAGGAGTGTTCCTTATTCAGCTGAAGGATGAAAATACCAGTGGGTTATCAATCTGCACTGAAAATACCATAATTTCTGACGTCTGCAGAACCGCTTTTTAAAGACTACGACTTGGATCAAACAAAGACATCACATTCAACCAAGAAGCTGGGCGAGGTCCTGTCTGAATTCAAATTTCTTCTTTTGTTATTTAAACATGAAACGTCACTTAATTCAAATATCTCACACCTAGAAAACAAACACTGGACTTTTGGAGTTCCACGTCCAGATAAATATCAACGTTGATTTCCTTTCACTTTCACTTGTTAAATCACTCACACCATCACTGTGAATATACATATATATATATATATATATATACATATATATATATATATATATATATTATTTAATTTAAATGATCAATAAACACACACTTATTTATGTAAATACTGTAATTGACATCTTAATTGACCCATCTGTCACATAACTGCATTTTACTTATCATGTTACTTCAGCATCTTTTTCACTGTTTCATATTTAGTCATGTAAATATTAGTCTTTTCTTATCATGTTTATTGTTGATATTTAATGTTGTACCTGTACATAAGAGAGGACAGATCACAGAAGTTAAATTCCTTGTGTGTGTGTGTAAGCATACCTGGTCAATAAATCTGATTCTGATTCTGATGTAACTTCATTTATTAATATCACACACGTGCACACATTTTTGTTAAACTAACTTGCTTATTGAAACAAATAGGAGCGCTTGTGTATTTGTCTAATATAGAAAACATTCATCTGATAAGTCAAGATAAAGATCTTATTTTGAGATGTGCAAAGGAAAAATTAAGCCTGAATTTGCTTGTAATAAAGGGAAAAAACATTGAAGAAGATCGCAGCGGGCCAATTTTACTTGTGTGTCTACCGATTTAAATAAAATAATCTAATTCCAACAAACTCGACGTGTGTGTATATTCTGATCGCTGAATTGACCTCATTTTTTCCCTTTGTCTTGACTTATCAGGTGAATGTGGCTTAAATTATTACAGAGCTACATACTTCAAAAAAGTACAGGAAGTTACCATCTTCGCTCGCAGGATTTACACCTTCTAACCATCCCTAAAGCCCGTACTGAATTAGGAAAAAGGGCGTTCCAAGTATGCTGCTCCCTCTTCTTGTAATCGGTGGCAAGATACTTTAAATCTTCGGGACCTGGTTTCCATGAATGTTTTTAAAAAGGTCGCCTTAATGATCTGGAGGCAGAAATATCTGACTGTAGATCTTTTTGTGATTCCTGTATTTATGTTCATTGTTGTTAAGTGTTTTATGTCCCTGAAACCCTGTGATTGTGCTGCTGCCTGTCTTGGCCAGGACGCTCTTGTAAAAGAGATTTTTAATCTGAGACTTTTTCCTGGTTAAATAAAGGTTAAAAAAAACCCAGAAATTAGAGTTTACACACCTGTCATGTTTTTATAAACACACATAGTACAACAAACACTGTGTAGGATATCTGCCGTCATGTTTCCTCTGTAATAACTGTGCTGTATGACCTACGATAACAATTACACACATTAAGAAATCACATCTCTCTGACATGCAGCTCCACTAAATAAAGAGCAGAGCCCGTGGTGAACGCTCTGTTTGATACACAAACAGCATATTGTGTATTTTAAGATGCTATTTCACACTCCCACACGGACAACAAAGCATACGAGAGGAGCAACAGGATTCTGTCAGGAGAAACACAAGTCAGTGCTCCACACTCTAAAAATGGACGATCCAGAATTACACCGTGTTCATTCTTTATAAAAAAAACATAAACTGTGTGGGCTATTTGAAAAAGGATATTCAATCACAGTTCAATGATACTCCACTCTCCTCTCATGCTCTCATCACACATAATCCACTCCATCGGCTCAGAAACACGGCGCTGCGATCTATCCTGTGGTTTAACAGTAATCCTTATAGATACCTTCGGTGATGCTTCCTGCTGTTCTGCATGCAGATTGTTACTTTACAGTACATCCTTAGCGTGCTGTGTTTCCATGTAAAGCGAGATCAGACAACGCTTTTATCTGTTTTATGAGCAGAACTAACAGAGGACGTGTTTTAAATCCATTGTTTTACAAATTATTTTGGAATGAAATCTTGTTGGAATCACATAAAAAGTGACTTCAGACCTTCTAAATATTGGTGCCATGTATTCACAAGCAGACAGAGCGAGTCAGCGGTGGAGCGAGCACATTTCAAGCACCATGCGCCGTGATTGGATTCTTTTTTAATATTAATATTAATCAAGACGGCAAACACTATCACGCAGCAATAATCCCTGATCTAATATTTAATATGTTTTATAACTGTGAGGCACACGGCAAGAAATCAGAGCCAACTCACACACACACACAGAAATACAAACACATGCACACACCTCACAGGACTATGGGAAAGATTTCTATCTTTTTTTTGTCGTTTTTTGATAACACCGGTAATGCGCTAATGTAAACTTCAATATTGATTGATGGTTATAGGAAGAATATGCGATTTTTTGATCCAGCAGATGTCGCCCTTGAGCACCAGCATGAAACCAAAACAACTCCCGCTGCATTGTTGTGTTAGCATGCTAATGCTAGCGATCTTTATTATGCTGGTATCTTCACACTGCATGTAAATTTACCTGAAATGAGCGTGATCTAGAAACACAGTTAAGCAGTGAGTACAGTATGTTATTCTTCTTTTCTCTAGTCCCTCAATTAAACAACTTTTATACACGAGGGGAGGAGTCAGCCGGCCGTCCCGGCGATGTAAACAAAGTGAAGATAGGACTCTGAAAACTCTGAAAACATCACAGACAGTGGGACTCGGGTGTTACACCCATTGTAGACAGTCATGACTCACAGAGTTATTTTCAGAGGATATACTTGATTTCTACATTTAAGTGTGAAAAATCACACATAAAGACTTTAACAAGTTTACATTTTTGATTAATTTTGCCCACATCTGTTTTTAACCATTCATGCAGCCACTCTGTAAAAATGTGCCCCCAAAAATTAGATGTTCTGAGCCACATTAAAAGCCTAGTATGTGCCCACGTGTATGTGTGTGTGTGTGTGTGTGTGTGTGTGTGTGTGTGTGTGTGTGTGTGTGTTTGGACTCACAGGTAACTGTTTCTCCAGGCAGTTGTTGAAGTTTTTGATTTGGTTGGGCTTCAGCTTCTTGAGGGGGATTCGAGTTTCCCCGATGAACTCGTTGTGTCTGAATTTGTCCTCGTCACACACTGAAATCCTGTCAGAGAGAAGAGCAGAGCGGGTGAATGAAGTGAGGCTCAGGGTTCAAGATCTGTTGCACAGAAGAGGCTTTAAAATCTTCAAAAAACAGTCATTTTCCACCTGGAGCCCATCATCCTCCATCACAGGGACTCAAATCTCTCCCAAATCTTCTCTTTAGGACCAAACTGCCCCCTCTGACTCACTGCACTGAAACTCTGCAAGAAGAGAGATGATCAGCTCCATCAGTGTGACAGAGGATGATGTGATAATGATGCTTCAGGAAGCGTTCGGCCATGTTTGAATCAAAAGAGTCTGAATGAGAGGAGAACTCCTGATGAGAAGAAATGTCTGATGATTGATGACGGACATTAGTTCTGCATTTGTACCATTTTACAGAGCAACAAGTTATCTCTGTTTTATTTCTGAAAACGAACGAAAACAGGGCGCCGGAGAGCATAGCGGTTGTGCGGTGCGCCCCATGTACAGAAGCTACAGTCCTCGTCGCAGAGGTCATGGGTTCGAATCTGGCTTCAGCACTATGCTGCATGTCATCCTCCACTATCTCCTCCCAACGTTTCCTGTCTCTCTTCAGCTCCAATTTGGGGCGCTAGTTGACTAGTGGTTAGTGCACACGCTCCATGTGTACGGAGGCTGTAGTGTTCCAAGAGGGTTCAAATCCGACCTGTGGCTCCCTTCCTGCATTTCATTCCCTCTCTCTCGCTCTCTCTCTGATTTCTGACTATATCCACTTTCCTATCTCTCTAAATAAAGGTGTAGAAAGCCCGATAATAAACTTTAAAAAAGCAAGAAGTATTTTGAGATAGAAGAGCTCAAAATTTAAGCTTTTGAATTAGGGAGAATTATTATTATTATTATTATTTTTTAGGAGCTCTGGTTTTAAGATCTTTTCACTCAAATTAGGAAAAAAGCAAACAGTGCATTAACTGACAAGCTATCATTTCATTAAATTAAATCCACCATCTTTACTTCTAATCAACCAGAATTAAAAATGATTTAATAAAGCTGAGTTCCAGAAAGTGAAAAGTTTTAAACATAGAAAATCACTCTGCAGGTCAAACCTGCGTTTTTTTTTTAAATTTTACAGTAAACAAAATATGTGAGGTGGTTTTCATAGTAACATAATACTAATAGGTGAGTGTTAAGAACTGTAAAGGAGGATGCTGAAAGTGGAGCACCAATGTTAAGCCAGTGTGGAAGCAAAACTGTATGAATGTCTTACAGCGTGATGACAGCTGAGCTTCTTTAATTAATGCTGAAAGTGAGTTTAATAGAAGTGTATTCATGTATTAGTGTCTACTCTGCGTCTCCTGGAATAAAGTCATCATCTGTTGCATTGTGCTCACGTCAGCACCATAACAACCTCGAGTCCCGACTTCAACATGAACACATCAAGCCACTCTCGTCTTATTCACTCAATTAGTTCAGCTGGGATTGAATTGTGTCATCATGCACGCTGCATTCAGCCTGTTTACGCATTTCTATTATTTCTCTATTTTTCTGTTTGCGCTGAACAAATAAACACAACAAACATCCTGCTTTGGATGCATGAAAAACATCCTGTGATGGCGTGCTTTCCGGTGTCTTCTCCAATCAATAAAAAAAAGAAAAAAAGAAAAGGAGACTCATTATTCCACAAATTGATGATTGTTGGTGAACCAAGCAGGAGACCTCGGATAATAAAAGTCACACACACACACACTGCTCTCTGCAGACAGGAGATCTATACTCCTCTCCCATTTCATTAAATTCATAATAAATGTCAATTATCGTTGGGCGAGGCTTCTTCTTCTCTCTGTGGATCTACGTCTTCAATAAATGCAGAGAGCCGTCTGTATGTAAGCATGCATGCAGTGTTTCAGGAATCAGACTCGTGGAGGATTACGGCTCGTTTCAAGTGTTTTTCTCGGCATAATGGGCCGACGTGTGGAGGGAAACATGCACCCGGCGGCATGAGTAATATGTGTTAGTGTTGTATATTGTTGAGGAACAAATGAGGTTCAGAGGATTTAAAAAAAAGGAATAACTTATCTGCTATACGTGCAGCAGGTGGAGCTGAATCTAAATTTGAATTTACAGAAAAAATAAGGTGTTGCCTTCCCTGGAAATGTGGAGGCTTTTTTTTTTTATAAGTATTGTTCCTTTTCATTTCAGCTGATATTTTGGCTCGTTTACAGAAAAGTGTCCATCAGATCATTCTGAATCTTTTCTGATTTGACTTTTGACATTCTTTGATAAATGGCCTTGAGCTTGTTTATTTCTTTTCTAGTCTTCTGACTACTCAAAGCTCTTTCACACCGCAGGTCACACCTACACATTCACACGCTGATGGTCGAGGCTGCTGAGTAAAGAATCCATCAGAAGTAACTAATCCATTCATACACATTCATACGCTGAAGACGAAGCAGTGGGAGCAACTTGGGGTTAAGCGTCTTGCCCAAGGACAAATCAGACACGTAGCTGCAGGAGCTGGGGATCGAACCCCCGACCTTCAGGATGAGGGACGACCAACTCTTAGCTCAGATTGCTTAATTACTGTCATGATATTTCTATTTTTGTATGTTGTTGATGTTTGAATTTTTTTTTTTTTAGGGAGCCTTTTATAAAATCTGGCCAGGGACAACAGATGAAAATGAGCCTTTTGGCTAACGCTGGCATATTAACCTAAATGTTTATTAATATGCAATGTCCCTGTAAAATAAAAAATAAAAATGTTTCTGGGACTCAATTCAGTTATAAAACCATTTTCCTCTAATGCAAAACAAAAATGATATATTCACAGACCACTGATAAAGTTGTCTAACCATGACTGCCACAAGATGCTGCATACATATTAGTAATCTAAGGTTTCAAGAATGAATAATTACATTTTTTAAGTAATTAAAAAATAAAGTGATCAAGCTTTAAGTGTTTTCTGATTACGCCGCACACTGTGTGGGATTCTAAGCTGTCAGATATTTTCATTCTCCATCATCCTGAACAACTGTACAGTTCCTCCTGAGCAGCTTTTGAACATTTTATTTTAATATTTTACATTCACCAAAACACTCAAACTGGGGATACACTGTACGATTTCACCTCAATTTAGACCGAAAGTACGACACATTTTTTAAGTTTAGGTTGAATTTCAGCCTGATGGAGGTCCGGTTGGTCATGCACCAGAGAGCTCAAGTTTGCCACAGAAAAGTCCACACTTGAGGATGATTATGTAAATTCTGAGATCAAATAAACATGATACTAATGTCAGTTATCAATAGAAACATCAGATCTGCTCAGGCGACTGATGGCTGGTGGTCAGAACACACCGTCTGCACCGTCTACACTCGGTTTCTTCAACATGCACAAACGTAACAGTACTGGTGTTTGGATACAACAATTAACCGAATGCATCCATAGAAATCGAAGTTACAGCGGCTGTTGAGAGCAAAATAAGCCCTTGAGAATGCCTCTGTTTAACTTTTCTTTATAATAACACTCATCTGATATGTGTTATATGATAAAGAAATATTAAAGCAGCCAGCTGAAGGTCATCGATGTTTTTGAACAGCAACACCTTTCTCGTTTCATCGTCGACTTCTAATATGAAAACTTTTCTGTCTCAGCTATTCAGACAGACATGTTTGTTTCTGTGAAGTTTAAATGACACATCGTACAGATTTAGACAAATGTGGATTTTGATTTATCTGTTCGTCTACAAAACTTTAAGCTATTTTTGTCCCCACTGCTGTTGACTCGATCACACCCCCTCTGCCTCTACACTGCCCCTACAGGTCATGTGTGTACTGCAGCCTGTGTCCGCGCTGCGATCAGTAAACCTGACTCAGTGGACGTGGAGCATGTGTGCTGCTCGGGTGAGTGATGATATGGTGGACTGCACACCGCCCACCGCTCACTTGGACATAAAGTATGGTGTGCTGTAGCCTCAAAGAGATTTCACATATGATTACACAACCTCCTTCAGCTCACAGCTAACACTTTGGTAAAAATAACAGAGCTAAGAAGAGTGAAGTAACACTTCTCTTGTATAACACGCTCATGTTATCATAGTCTATCCTCGGGTGTCGTAGTAAGAAGACAAACAGCGCTGAACGTTTTTCTGACCCAAACAAAAGTTCTGTTTGGAGGTTTCACCAATAAAGGATTCCATCGGCTGTTTACCTGATCCGAGGCTTTCACAGGTTCAGGTTTCATTAAAAACACATTTCAGGCAAAAAGGACGCATGCAGGATAAAGAAGGAAAAGAGTCATCGCAGGCTAAAGTGTTTGTTATCAAAAAAGATGCTGTAACAAAGAAGGCAAAGAGAAGAGGAAGTGACAAACATCAACGCTCCCCGAAAAATCATTTTAATAAAAACGTTCAAAACACAAAGAGGCTGCCCTGTCCAAAACACAGCAGAACAAGGAGACACATTTCCCTTCCTCTCATTTCCTTTCCTCTCCTCTCCTCTCCTCTCCTCTCCTTTCCTCTCCTCTCCTCCATTATTCTTCCATTTTCCACTTTAATCTCATTCTCCCTTTCTATCCTCTTTTCTTCTCCTTGACTTTTTCACATTTTCTTCCGTCCTTCACTTCATTTGCTTTTATTTCCTTATTAAATTGTCTGCTTCCCTTCCCCGTCATTATTTTATATTTTCCAATTTGCCCTCCCTAAATAGTTTTATAGCTTTATTTCTTTCATGTTTTCCTTGAAAGTATTTTTCTTCCCCATCCGTCCTTTTCTTCTCGTCTCCCTCCTTTTCTTCCCTCTTTCTCTTCATGCTGGTCACACACACTCCGCAGGTCGTGCGAGTCGAGGTTACCTGAGTGTTTTGCGGACCATATCCTCGTCGGTGATGCCGTAGTAGGTCAGGGTCTCGCTCCAGACGGGGTTGAGTGTGTTGTGCAGAGTCTTGGTTCTAAGTTTATTGGCCTGAAAGACAGATAGAGAGAGAATCTGATCATTGAACAGGACTGAGCAGCATCATCGACCGAGTACCTGCTCTACCTCCTGTACAGCTCAGGAGACTTCATCCCTCAGGTGTCAATGAGTTATTGAAGGGCTGCCAGAATTTTTTTAAACATCCCTGAAAAAGTACAAAACCTCTGAGCCCTGGTGAAAATCTGTCAATGCACTGACGTCCAGCCAGCTCGCAGAAAATCACGAGCTGCTTATCGAACACTGCTGGGAATGAAAAATAAACAGCAGAATGAATTTACATGAAGTGACGGGCTTTGGATATTCCTGTGCGTGCGAGAGAGTGAGTGAGTGGTGATGAATAAAGTGAAGTTAAAAGGTGGCTACAATGAGTCAGTTCGGCCTCAGGCTGCCATATTTGTGTGAAAACAATTCAAGGACAACATTACACAGACATATGAGGCAATCGACATCTGAGGACATCGTTCAATGATGCATGAATATGAGATAAAAGGCAACACAAGGGAGTCCAACATCAAATAGAAAGCTGTTAGTAACAGAGAACTGATAAAACACCATAAATACAAAATGATTTTTGATCACACATTAATATTTAAAGGAGCAGTATGTAACTCTGACACCTAGTGTTTAAAATGGGTACTGCAGTCCAAATTCAAAACCTTAGAAAGAGCTGTTTCCTCCCGCCCCCTCCTCTCTAGAGTCGATGCTCACGCAGGTTGGGGGGTGCGGGGCGGGGGGTCGCCTTAAAAGCGCCTACCTTCTCTGGTCCAAACAAATCCAGAGCATTCAGGAGCAGAATCTAAAGATAGAAGGAGGACATACTGGCTGCTGTGTTGTTGTCAGAGAATCCGGCACACAGGCGGTTATTTGAATAATTCTTTATGTCTATCTTTAGTTGGTTTCAACGCTTATGTCAACTAGCCTGTCAGCTTAGCCTCCAGAGCAGCAGCACAGGCCGGTATTTAAAGACGGTGTCATGGGTTATTTGACTCATAAGTGAAATAAAACTCTCCATTAGCGCATGTGGTTTCAGGGATTTGTCTGGTCTCTCAGTGAGCAGACCTCACAGAGGCCCTTTGCATATTCCTGCCAGTAAAACAAGATGTCGTCACCTTCCAGGCCGCTCTGCTATTCTCTCAGCTCGCTCTCCAAATAATCATTAGGCTCGGTCTAAGAGCCTCATTAAGAGCCACTAAAGAGGTCATAAGTTCTGCTTGCACTCTAATCAGAAGTGAAGTTTCACGCTCGGCTGAGGAGACAGATCACAGTTTCTTTTCCCCCAGAGACCACAATCAAACAACAACGAAAATGCCTCTAATTTTCCCCACATTGCACAGTCAACGCCGGCGAAGATTTGTGACAGTAATAGTTCCACTGTTTGTCTGAATGCTGATAAATAGAATACAGGCAACACTTAAGAGCCTGATTGGCTGAGAATGGATTGCTAGTCGCTTAAAGCTCCAAAATTGTGCATCATTTGCTCCCGCTATCCGCTCCGTCTTTAAGGTCAAATTCACAAAGCATGATGATGATATGCAGGTGCAAACCAGCCATTAAAGTTTCCCTTCTCCCTGTGGTTAGCTCTTGTTTTGGCGTTTGAATGGTGAAAGAAAAAAAAACCTGCAACACTTAAGTGGCAGCATGATGTAGTTCAGGTCACTTACTGACATCCCTCAGCCTGCAAGGCGACTAATTGCTCATGCGCACATCACAATTTCCATGGTAACACGGTAAACTGTTAAGCTCTATAAGCAACATAGAACATGTACATCTTAATCTCATGCCAGATTGAATTAAATAAAGATATTTCAAGGCCATATTTCTTTATATTTGGACATATGAAAACAGATGTGTGACACCTTTAGGATCGGCCTGGATGACATTTAGCATTTATCCTTTTTTTTGTCTTATCATAAGTGAGGCACAAGTGATGAACACAGTTTGGAAGTCAACATCTTTAAGAGGGATTTCTTTGTGATGTAAACTGTGGTCCTGGACTGTCTTAATCTTCAGTGTGAGCACCTGCAGCTCAATGTGAGTCCCTCCTTCATGCAAACATGCTTCAATAATTGGCCTGAGAGGGAACCTTTTTTAGCCTTGGTATAGCTGAAATGTCTTGTGACTCAGGTTGCTCATCAGCCCTCCATCTGTGAGCAGGTGCTGAATTATTTCCCCTTTAGTGCACGCTGATCACCGATGTAGCAGAGAAACATCCCTCTGAACCGCAGGTTCACTGTTCTTTTATATTTAATTCACCGGCCGAGTTAAAACCACCGGCCTTTCATTATGTCTTTGCAAAAGGATGTCAGCCACTCAGGGCTGCGTTACTTCTTTGATTAAATACCTGTTGAGTCATGACTTCAGGTCAATTCACCCACATCTCCGGCCCACGAGGAGACTGACATCTCAACACATCTCCATTTCAACTTCTCACTCCGGCTGCCTTTTTGTGATCCTGCCAACGATCCACTTAGAAAATTTGGAATAATTTAAGTACCCCCCACCCACCCCCTCATTTGTCAATCACCTCACCTTGAGAAAACTGAATGTGACTGCAGTGAGGAAGATGAATAAACAGTTTTCATTTAATGATGAATATTCTTGTTTTTAAACAAACAACACCTCAGCAGCAGCTCTAGATCTAAACTGCAGCCTCCAAAAAACTAGTCAGATTAATTTCCTTATAACCTGATTTCACGGTCATGCACAGAGTATAAACTGTAGTTTGCAAGATTTCCATTATCTTATCAACAAGCTGCACTTCTGCAAATTATTTTTCAGAAATGTTCATTTGACAAGATCAAAACGCAGGAAAGACTTTGATACAAGTAAGACAGAAATGAATAATTAACGGCATCCCACAAGGTCCAAACTTAATCATTTCATTCAGATACAGAATAAAAACTTGTTGTTTGCATTTCTATGCAAAATGTGGTGTGTGTGTGTGTGTGTGTGTGTGTGTGTGTGTGCGTGCGTCAACAGCCTTCCTGTTGGAATCATCTGCTGATAGAGGCAGAAACAATCAGCGAGAGGCTTATTATGTGGAACCCCGCCAACAGACCTGCAAATAATCACACAGCTAATTGATTAAATTCAGCAGAATCACACATCCTGCACCCATGACTCACAACACACAATCATCACCCTCCATCCTGTCATGTTTACCGTTCTGCTCAGAGGGTTTCCCCCCTCGTGATGTCTCACACTGATAAAAAGCTCTGACGCTTTCATCGTTTTCTTCTTCAGAGTAAATCATTCAAAGTTCTGTGTCGCAGTCTAATATCTACTTTTATATTCATTGATGCTAATTTGGATAATTAAGATCATTGATAGCCTAGCGGTTGTGTTGCACGGCCCATGTACAGAGGCTGTAGTCCTCGCCGCGGTGGCCATGGGTTTGAATCTGACCTCGCCCCCTTTGCTTACACTCTCTCCTCCCATCATTTCCTGTCTCTCTTCAGCTTTTTGTGGGAATAATTAAAGGTACAATATGTAAAATTATTACTCTAAAATATCTAAATTAATAAAAAAATGGACTCAACCTAGGTTACATATTATTTTGTTGAGTACTTACATTACCTCAAATATTCCCAACAGTTTTGTGGTGTTGGAGCCACCATGACAGACACGAGATGTTAATCGTTGCCGTGGAAACACCGGATGTTACGTCAAAGACAGCTGCATAATAAGGACGTGGGAAAGCTGCAACTGAAAGCTGCCGTACTGTTGCTGTATGTAAATGATACTCGGATACATGAGCTCGTCGGTAAACATATTCTCTTCCTCAGTTCGGTTCTCTTGACTACGGTCTGCTCCGAGTTAGTGGCTGGGTCGGGGTGCAGTAGCAGGAGAATCACTCCCATGATTCCCCACTGGTGGTGAAAGTTACATACTGTGAGTGGTAACACTTTACTGAGTTGTTGTCAGAGAAGCCAGCACTTCAACATGTTTCCTTAATGTCTGATCATATAGTAAGGTCACTTTATCATTTCATTCAGAAGATATCTTACTGATTACTCCTTTAAATATTGGAATAAGAAAGAAATAAGCAGACTTAACTTTGTAAAAACAAGCATTTGAAAACAAGTTAGCTGCCATTAGACGGACGCTATAAGTTTAGAAGCCATTTGATGTGGAGCGTTGTGCATTAATGTGTATGTATACTGTTTGAGTATAATGTAGTATGCTGGTTTCATCATTTCAGCGTGCCAGAGGAAAATGGCCACCACAGGAATATGGTGAATGAAAACTCCTGCGACAAATAATCTAAAGAAAGTTTAGAGCTAAAAACTTGTGGAAAAAAAAAGTTGTGTGTACTTATAAAGAAGTTCTAACAAACCCATTTAAATACGCTTAGAGACTGCACTGAGACAGAATCTTTTGAAGAAGGGAGAGCCAGCATCCATTAACAGAAGATGTACAGTAGCACTTTATCAGCCGGGTGTGGGACGGAGAAGCTGGTGGGAGCAGCAGATGGCAGGGGGGAGAAGCCAAACTCAATGGTGCAGAAAACAAAAAAAAAAGCCTGTTTCTTTAGCCTCTTTCAGCCTTTGAAGAACTAAGTGATGAATTATTTAACTAAAACCTATCAATAATGAGAGGAGTGGCCAAGTAACGACTGGATTACTGCTGCCAGGTTTAGGACAAAGCATCGAGATTTACCGCAGCTATCAATACAAACAAGGAAAACGTTCCAAGGCAACTCCAATCTAAAGCCCAGTATTGATGTTAAAAGATGTTTTGACCCTTCGTTAGTCATCGCTGAAGGTTTTGTGCTGCATGACCCGGCCTTATATCCACAATGTATTTGTAAGGACTAACCTACAGTAGCGGACCTTGTCTACTTGATACTCAGTTTCATTTCAGCACCATGTCCTGCTCAGTCAGAGGCAAATAGGCAAAGTTTGCAATGACAGTAGGTGACCTCCTTAAGAGGGGCCCCATCTGACAGCACACACTTTTCACCTGTGAAAACCAAACATTTGTCAATAAAAGTCAAAGAAAGAAAATGAAGAGGAATAAACCATCTGGGTCTCTCTCTCTCTCTCTGATTTCCTACTTTGGTAGTCAAAGTTTACATTTTCACTTTTAATTTAAAGGTCCCATATTCTTCTTTTTCTTGTTTTATATGCTCTTTAGTGTGTTTTCCAAGTGTCCTGTGCATGTTTAGGCACATCTATGTGCAAAAATTCAAGCTGCATGTAACGCTCGGTTCTAGCCCCCCTCGATAAAAATGTGTCAGTGCGGCGTCATTGTCAGTGTGAGATCACTGATCTAAGCCCATTGGCTCGTTGTGGCCCAGCAGCTCATGTTGCTCGCCCGCTAACTTCTGTAGCACGCCCACGATATGCCGTAGCCTGCTGTAGCACAGTAGTGCTAAGGTGCTAAGGTTTTTGCTCTGTTCGGAGCCAAAGTGGCTGCATTCCCAATATGGTAAAAGGGGCGGGACATTTCCGAGAACCGTGCTGAGCGACTGACCAATCACGACAGAGCCGACAGGCCGACCAATCAGATCAGACTTGGCACACGTGGGGACTCTGAACGTGGGCACTTCAGAGCCTTAGAGAGAGAGTCAGAAGAGAGCCGGTGCATGGAGCGGCAGTTCATGAAAACAGACACTTTTTTATAACTTTATCTATTGTGAACATACTTTAGTAGGTACATAGATTAAATATATGAACCCCAAAAAGGGCAGAATATGGGCTCTTTAAGTCACAATTTGTTGACTGCTATGGAAGTTTGTTAACAGAGGCTCCGCCCAGAACTTCATCAACCATCTTTGGATTAACATCAGACACACAGTAGGTGTTTTTACATTTTTGTCAGCGCTTGGAAATATTAACTTTTTTCATACACAAGATTGTAAGGTGGGCTGCACTGTGTTGCCGTGGTTACGATACAATCAATTCACTTTATTGTCCACTTGGAGAATTTTGTGTTGGACTCACAGTGCTGCCAAACATTCAGCCGCTTCTACTCGAATCAATAATGGTAATGGATGGAGGTTGTAAGCTTCTGTTTTGTGTGTTTTAATGACAAGACTTTTGGATGTTATCTCATAACAGAATAATTCTACCTGATTCAGTGATCTTAAGATAATGAATGACTCATAACAATTAAAAGTTGTCACAAAGCTGTGAGGGCGAAATTAATAACGTACTGTAGATAACATTTCCATTTAGAACAAATGACTCACTTCACTTTACCATCAAAGTATTTTTAACCACAGCATTTTGTACGGGCTCCATCATATTTTCAACACGTTGGTTTACAGCTCGTTCCACGAGAGCAAACAACTTTGGCAACAAGTGACCAATATTGTTGCAAAAATCAAATCAGTTGCATTAAAAATACACTCAACAATCTGGTGCCTCGTTGGGATTCAATCTTCCTCGGGATGAAATCTGTTGGTGGGATATTCTGACAGATGAAGTGTACAGGTGGTGGATTTCTCCTGTAACTCTCCTGATTAAAGGGGCGGAGCTACCCAAATCCAGACCTACAGCAGGCAGACACTTTTCCATCCATGTGTTATGCGACAATTATTAAACCATTGTTTTATCACAGTAGTCAGGCCCTGGGCTTTCTCTCTCTCTCTGTCTGTGGCTAATTACACATTCTCCAGCGAACAATCACAACTCTCTCCAATTAGAACATTTTCAAGAACACAAGTTGTGTCAAAACAAAGCAGCAGCGTTGTCTGCACATTCGAAGCAGCCAGTAATTTATTTCAGTCCGATATGAGTGCGAGATGGAGAACGTTATTAACACTGTGTGTCTTGTTGCTCTGGACAATAAAAGTCCCAACACTTCGTCTGGCTGAAGCAGACAGTCGGACAAAGTGGCGTCGATGACAATAAAGAGAGAGAGGCATATGCACGGCAGACATGTTGACTGTTTCTATCGGTCTGCAGAGATTTCTCAGACTCATTAGTTTATGTGGAGTGTTTAGTTCAGAGTTCAGAGAAGCAGTGTGGGATGTTTCTGCAGAGAATAATGAAATAATGTGCAAAAAAACCCAAAACATAACTTTTTAACATTTCTCCATTAAGACAAAAAAAAACCATTTTAATACTAAAACTCATATCCTTTATCTAGCTTTTTTGTGATTAAAAAGCCCACCCTGAAGATTCTTTTTAAACAACCTCACAGCTTATTTTTAATCATTGTTGTGTTGCTCACATATGGGGCTTTCACACTTACAGAAATCTCCTGAAAAACTCTGGATATTTCCAGGAGGAGCTGTATGTGTGAACGCAAACAGCTGAATTTTTCACTCAGACTTCACCCAGAGTTTCTCCTGACAGACCCCTAGTATTATTTTTTGCCGCAAGTCAGAGTGAGCTGATGTGAGAACGCAGCAGGATATTCTCTGGAGAATTCACCTCAAGACAATGGGAGGGGGAGTGATGTTAACAGTGTTTGTGAACATATATCTGGGTAACCTGAGAGTCTACTGACCCACAACATGTGAAATAAACCCATCCAGTCCTTTGTTTGTGGTCTGCATTAGTCTTACAACACAGAGAAAAATGCTCTGTTTCAAATGTGCTCTCCTTGTGATGTCACAGTGGGATTCTGGTAAAAAAAAAAAAAAAAATCCCCTTCCCTCCCCTGGTATCTCCACCCATGGACTTCACCCCCAGACTAGAGCCAAATGTTTGGGCAGGTCTGCCATTTTTTATCGAAGCGAAGGAGTGATGTCTACGGGGAAAACTCAGGGGGCGGGGTCATTGCATTTAAAGAGACACACACACCAAAACAGAGCGTTCTGAGAAAGCTGGTTTATACAGGGTAACAAACCTCCTCTGGTGCTTGATTCATGTTATATTTTGACCAAAGCACAGCACAGATGTTTCATTTAGACCACGGGGGACTGTTTGAAAAGGTGAGATATTAGATATCTTACATATTGCTCCTTTAATAATTAGACATCAACAAAAACAAGTTTATCCATCTTTTTAAATATCTGTCCATCTTAACTTCACAAAACAGCAGCCTGGAGTCAAATGCCTGGAGTCTGTACTTAACCATAAAAAAGTCGATATCGAAGGAACAAATGAAACGAGTTTGAAAAGGTATCTGAGTAAAAGGGAGATGTGAGTCAGGTAGACGGATAATCACACAGCTCTGGCCTTCAATAAGCCGCTTTTGTGGAATGTACCCATTCAATGGATCCATATTAGATTTGAGGACTTTAATGAAAGGATTAAATCAACCTCAAGGCCTCCTGAGAGGCGCAAGCAAATTAAAAGATTCATTGTCTCATATAAAACATCCAGTGAGTCATACTGTGCATTGACATTCAAGATGGATTTTTTTATGTATGTGATTCATTTATCCGCGTTTTGCGATCGTAAAGATGGAGGAGTAATGATTTCAGTTTGACGTAATGGTGTGCTTACATCATGACAAGAGTGAAGTAAAAGCACACTGCTGGGTACATTAGCGCGGTCAGTGTTTGCTTAAAAACCGAGCCTTGCAGAGATGTGTAACCTCCCTGCAATGCTTCAAGATTCACAAATTAGATTATTAGCCTTTGGCCTCATGTGGGTGTCTTTGTGGCCCCAAGAAAACCACAAAAACACATCAGTACAAGAAGTTATTTTCCTGAAAACTCAGGCACCCAAATTGATTTTAATCTGCAAAGAGCCATCCATTGTCATTTCAATGATGGACCTCTAACCTGCAGACCAGCAGACAAACATTAACAAACATGAACTTCAGTTCCCGTCACAAATGAAAAGATTGTCTCTGATCATTTAACTCATTTTAAAGCTTCATATTTCACAGTTTCTCACTCCTGTCCTCGTGGTTACAATCTGATAACTTGCCTTTTGTTCTTGTTTTTATGAAATCATGATTAGCAGAAATAGTGCGACACGTTGGGAACTACTCATGTTGGATAACAAAACAAAAGTAAAGTGAGAAGAGTGATATACAGAGTGATACGCATTCAAGTTTTAAACAAACCGAGTCAGTCCGCTCAAGGCCATCATCAATGTTTCAAAGACAAATTTACAAACATCATCAGGTAAAAGATTAACCAAAATAGGTAAATTAATACAATAAAAATGAAAGAAATTTACAGAAAAACAGAAATTTCTCAAAACGTCAACTACAATGTAATCTACTAGAATTTGCTGAATTGTCGGGTCACATCCACATGTGTCTTTGAATCGTTGGTTTCCTTCAGCTGCTGTTTATCTTTATTATTCAAAGTTTAAAACTTTAAAGTGCTGACATTATCTTGCTAAAGTGTTCTTTATGAGGAAGCACTGATTGCCTTTGAGGGTTTTTGAGTTGAGCAAGTCAATGCTGTGTTGGTGAGAATAATGTTAAAACCATCATATTTTTTTATCAGGAGCTGGAGTCGAAATGATGTTAGTCTACAATTCTGTTTAAGTTCATACTAAGGAATGAAACCAAATATACTGAAACTTTAGTTTATATCACTTTGGACTGTGGGGAGCCGCTGAGGCTCAGTTGGTAGAGTCGGTCATCTCTCAACCCGAGGTTGGGGGTTCGATCCCCAGCTCCTGCAGCAACATGTCCAAAGTTTCCTTGGGTAAGACACTTAACCTCAAGTTGCTCCCACTGCTTCTTCTGTGGTGTATGAATGTGTATGAATGGATTAGTTAAAACTGATGGACTCTTTACACAGCAGCCTCTACCATCAGTGTGTGAATGTGTTGGTGTGACCTGCAGTGTCAAAGCGCTTTGAGTAGTCAGAAGACGAGAAAAGAAATGTACAAACTCAACTCCATTTATCATTTACGCTTAAGATGTAATGGAGAAATGTATCCACTGTGGGAAGAACAAAACAATAGTCCTCACTGGAAGCTAAAGATTCTGTAAATATATACAATTAAAGAACTTGTGCCTCACCTTGCTGGCTCCTGGCAGTAGATGCAACTTGACGTAGGGGTCGGATAGCCCATTGTGGTCCATCGGCTTGAGCCCCTGTGAAATAAAGGTAGAAAAAAACACGTTATGAGTTACAGAGAGTCTAAATCTCCTTATTAGCTGCACCCTAGAGGCAGAAATGTTCATTAAAGATCTTATGATTAGGGGGCAACTGAAACCTAGAAAGTCATCGTCTTGGACCACAACTATCCAAATGAGTAAAGAAGACAAGTTTATCCTAAAATGTCCAATGTTCACATTAGATTATACTAACGATGATCTCCTAATGTGGGGGGACTTTGGCCTACAGCTTGGTACAAAGGAGGGATGGGAAAGTGTCATGTCCACAGTGTGGCTAGACCACTTATTTACTGCACTATGTAACTCATGTAAAAACAGCAGCTTGTAATGTAAGAAATAGAGCCGATACAATCCAGACCATACAGGGTACAGAAGCTCATTTAAGTTTTTTTCCTCAGTCTCATCCTTCTCACTGTAGTGATGGACTTTTTAGACTTCTCGGACTTAAAATTAATATTTGTTTTACAAAACTTTTTCTCTGAGTTGTATTACAGCCCAGCATCACCTCAGCACTTCTTTCAATAAGGGTGAAAAAAAACCTTTACATTTCTCTGGGAAGCAAATCCATGAGGCTGAGAGAGGGAACAGAAGGTTAAGACCACTCGTAGATGAACCAAATAAAAACAGCTTATGTGGGTGTTGACAAAGTAAAGATATCTTAAGTGTTTCAAGAATGAAATGCAGAGGACCAATAAAGCGCTGAGAGCACTTACTGAGTGTTTTTTTTTTCTTCTCTGACCTCACGTAGGGTTGTCTTTCATGTTTACTTTCTTTTATTAGTTCTTCAAGAGGTAAACCCATTCAGCCTTTTTCGTTCTTTGAAGTAGGAGTGACAGCCTCTTAAAACGCTGCTCTGCAACAACGATATCAAATCGTCTTCAATCCAAAAAGGACCAAAACGAGAAAAAGCACAACTCAAAAAAACATGGTTGTCATCATTTAAGCCTTACTTTGTATTTTATGGGTGCAAACAAGGCAGCCTCAAGTGGACACTCAGGGAACTGCAGGTTTTTCTAACTCCTGGAGGTTGCAGGTTTGGACTGATGGAAAGAAGACAGCTGCACGTTTCATCACAAGCATTTAGTGTCTTTGTGGATAAAAGCACCATCAGTTATCAGATGATGATCGTTTAAATTCTGTCCCTGTCATCAATGAATGACTTTGTTTGATATAGTTTTAGAGTTATGGTTATGTTACATTTAAACAGTGGCCATCGAAGGGTTACAAACCAACAGGAGGGTTGTTTCGATCCCATCAGTGATGAAAAAATAAAATCAAAATTGTCATTTTTTAATCCAGTTAAAGTCGGCGGCCACTTCTTTCAAACCTCTACAACTTCAGTTTGTAACAAAGCTTTTCTTTTTCTCTCTCTTTCTTTATTTAGTCGCAGAAACAGAACATATCACATAACATACTGCCTCACACACCACATACTGTACAACACAATACATATGGCAAAGCAGACATTAAACAGAACATATAGTGGAGACGTGGGGGGTGTGAGTGTGAGTGATAACCAGTGGGTGTAGAGTGAACATATGCAGAGGAAATAGAAAGAAGATATGCATGTAAAGAAAGTTGTCATAGGGGCCACAAGGGAAGGAGGGGAATCAAATGATGGCTGCTAAATGTCAGAGGAATCTAAATCAAATCTTTGGTGGCTCTAAAAGTTTAACGCTGGATGGAATGAAATGTTGTTATAAAGCTGTAGCTGCACGTCCTTTATATCTTTGCCAGTGTTACTGCCAATTTCCACAAAGTCTGTGCACGCTGCGCCCTGTCACATCACAGGAGAACTACAAGATCACGCGGGAATAAAGAGAAACACATGTGAACAGCAATTTGCTTTGTCTATTCATGTTTGATATGTTGGTGCCTGTTTAGACGTTCTGTTAAAAACGTGATGAAAAATACGATCGATGTTGTGTTTTATTTTGAAATTGACCGGATGCTCTGTGTGTTTCCTTGTCTGACTTCCTGTCCCGGTCAATCTATTCATTCAAAATTTGAGATTTTATGTTTGTTTGTTTTTCTTAACTTTATTGTTTGTTTGAATGAAATAAAATCTACAAATAAATAAATAAATGATGTTCTGCTTGACGTGTGCTTGCAGCATGCTTCATCAAAGAAATGGACTTGAAGTGTATTTGGAAGGGAGCAGGGCGTAATGGTGATGCTGGCAAGCGCCGGAGACTGACTGCGGTGCTAGCTGTGGAAACTGGAGCAAGAGTGGTAGCGTAATGCAGGGTGTTGAAGAACCACGGCCCACATGTGGAGATTATGTGGAGAATGGCAGTTAGGGTGGTTACTCTAAAAAAGTTTGCACGTTTAAAAATCTGATTTTATTACGTTTACTTAAAGTTAAGTCTCTGAATACTTGCACAAGAGGGTTATCTTTCCAATAAAGCATACTGCAGTCTGTTGAATATTTGAGAGTAATCAACCATGAAACTGTTGCATATATAAAATATGGTCTAATTTCAGCTTGGCACACTGAAACGGCCCCCTTTGTGGATGTATTTCCTCAAACAATAAAAAAAAGCAGAACGTGCAAATCATCCTCGCTGCAGGATTTTTGTAATCCTACAGAAAAGTGAAGGATGAGACCCTGACGGTTTTGGAAGTAGATTTTTATGGCTGCTCTGTGTTGCCACTCTGGTCTATTGAGGACACTGTCAGTGAGAAAATTGTGTATGTGTGCTTCTTCTACAATTGATTTCACTCTGTGATTGCTGAAAACTGGTGAATATGTGACATACAACAGACACAGGGTTATGAGACGCAGTGCGTGACAAATTGTTGCTGAGCAGACTGAAAACGTGGACTTTCTTTTCCTGTTGTCTGGCTTCATGCGCATTAAGGAGGAACTTTGTTAGTGTGGCTTAGAGCCGACAGTGTTTCTGTTTGAAAGATTCATCTTTTGGATATATGATAAGTCATCGTCTGTGCCCGATGGAGAGGGCGATGTTTCATAACGCTGAAATATTTATGTTTACTGCTGATCTCAATCATCTAGTGCGTCTCAATCATACCACTGACTGTATGAGAAGATTTATTAATTTGACATCTTCCCTGAGGTGAAGCCAAACATTTGGAGATCCCCATACTGACCGGCTGCAGTGTTGGTTATAAGCTCTGCCTCCTCCATGTTAACAGATGGGAAATAAATCAAACTTCATGATAATTTAATGTTTCTAAAACGTGGTTTCTGTCATTCAAGTTTTTTGTTATCGTGCTGATTTATGACCAAGTGATCTTTTTACATAAGATGTTGTTTTTAATATCTATAGAAAGAGGTGAAATGATGATTGACAGCTCTGTTGACAAATATGGCTCCTGCAATGTTCTCTGCTTTTGTCGATACCTGTAGCTGAAAAATTTCCCTTAAATAGTGTACCTTTATCTTCATCTGTTTTCTAAAATATTGTTGTTTACTTAAAGCTATCTGTTAGTGTATTGATCTACATGACACAAAGAGAAACAGTCAAAAAAGACATCATGGATTATAAGCAATTCATAATTCAGAAGGAAAAAGCCGAGAACACCCTGCTGCTTTATAATCTTGCAAACAAATGATTCTTTTCATATCTGTCAATTCCTGCAAACAGCCGTCATGCTAAGACAAGAAAATCTTGATTATGAGCTTGGTGCCATTATTTTAATTGTTCCCCGTCTTTATGGTTTTCTCTCTCTGATGGACCAAAAACGGGGAAAACAAAACAAATATGACGTCTCTTCATCCACAATTATCAGGCTTAATAGAGGATCCGGGCTCCGAGCCGAGCACTCAGTAGGAATTACTGGCAGCAGAATGACACACTCACAAACACCAGCACGGCTCCACATCCCGAGAGCACACAGTATAAAAACCCACAGAGACACTCTCTTCTTGTTTGGCCCGCGCTCATAAACATGTCTGCATTTTGATACCACAGAGACAGCACGGTCTGATATTTAAAGAGACGACTCTGACAGACATCATAAACGCGGACAGTGAAATCAGAGGAAGAGGGAAAACAACAAATATTTCTGAGTCTGTTGGACTTCATTCAGGTATATCACAGAAAGTAAGAAACCATTTCAGGAGGATTATACTTATAGTTAGGATTTTGTCACGCTGTGGCTTATTTTCAGTGAAACTAAAATATGAGAGATCACTGATAAATACACTGTAAAGAGAAAGTCCCTCATATTGTGTTTTTTTAACAACGGCATGTTGATTCTTAAAGTCCAGATGATATCAGGAGTGTCAGATTTTCTGCTCTAACCCACCCCTGACTTCTTAGCAGAAGGGTCAGCAGCTTGGAGATGATATAAGCAAGAAATATTGATGTTACTGAGGCAGGATGATGTCTGTATTAATGTTAATATAAGCTTTAAGGTTAGCATCCTAATACCTTGAGCTAACAGCAGCAACATTAAAGGGGACATATTATTAAACTTGTACAGTGTTTTTGAACATTTATTTGGGTAACCTGAGAGTCTACTGACCCACAACATGTGAAATAAACCCATCCAGTCCTTTGTTTGTGGTCTGCATAAGTCTTACAACACAGAGAAAAATGCTCCGTTTCAAATGTGCTCTCCTTGTGATGTCACAGTGGGATTCTAGTAAAAAAAAAAAATCCCCTCCCCTCCCCTGGTATCTCCACCCATGGATTCCATCCCCAGACTAGAACAAAACTTTTGCACAGGTCCACCATTTTTATTCTCTCTACAGAGGAGTGATGTCTATGGGGAAAACTCGGGGGGGGGGGGGGGGGGGGGGGGGTCATTGCATTTAAAGAGACACACACACCAAAACGGAGCGTTCTGAGAGAGCTGGTTTATACAGGGTCACAAACCTCCTCTGGTGCTTGATTCATGTTATATTTTGACCAAAGCACAGCACAGATGTTTCATTTAGACCACAGGGGACTGTTTGAAAAGGTGGGAAAGGCCCGGGGCAAATAAGGCAACTAACTACTCTGCGCTCCTCCTTGCTGCTCATTAAGCTTAATTGCCGTCAGTGCAAGGTAATAAGGCGGCTCGAGGCTTATGAACATTTTAATCAAGTCTCCTCTCATCCAGATTTTGGCAGCTGGAGTGTCAGAAGACAACATTTACAGAGATTATAGTTGGCACACTGAAACTGTAAAGATGGAAAAACACACAAAGGATCTTAGGCCAGCATGCGGCAGCTCATTAGAAATCAAACAACGGCCAGAAACAAATATTGATCTTATTATTCTTCACAGAATCCAGCCAACACGTTCCTCTCTGTCAGCTGGAAACAGAGAATTTGCTTTTGTAATTAAGTTGAAAATGACTGGAAACAATATTAAGTAGTCGACAGTCACTGTCAGTAAATGTTTACATAAATATTGAGCAGATTAACCACCAGATTCAGAGGTTTCCTTCTGCTACATTGCATAACAAAATACTTTGCAAGGTGACCGCCAGCGTTTTGTTGAGAAATAATATGAATACATTTTGTTTTTCATTACTTCACTCACATTGTGTTAAAAAAGAGGGACACGATGGTGCTTCCCACAGCACACTTGACCGATTTCACCTCTCCATTTCTTACCAATTAAAAAAAAAATCCTCTGCCTCGACCAGTCAGAAGATTGCTGCTACTGCTGTGAGAGTTTTTTGGACTTGTAAAGTTTTTCCTAATTCTCTAAATGTAAGCATTTTGTATTTCATTATCGTTACCCTAAGTGTAACTGAGCTAGCAAAAAACACAGTGATGTATTTTTCGAGTAGAACTATGCCTTCGTCTATCTTAAAGTCTTTATATGCAATTTTTCACACTTAAATATGATAAAAGAAAGAAATACGGTATACTACTGTATTTCTATAAATAACAGTAAAAAGCTGGCAGCAGAGACACTTTTGTCCTGTTGCTTCAAGGTGAGCATCCCACAATGCATTGCTTACTACAGTTCTTAACTGTGTGAAAAATTGGCTTTAAATTAAAGGCTTTATCTTTATCTATCTAAGGCTTTATATTTTTCACACGACACATCAAGTATATCCTCTGAAAATAACTCTGTGAGTCATGACTGTCTACAATGGGTGTAACACCCGAGTCCCACTGTCTGTGATGTTTTCAGAGTTTTCAGAGTCCTATCTTCAGTTTGTTTACATCGCCAGGACGGCTGGCTGACTCCTCCCCTCATGTATAAAAGTTGTTTAATTGAGGGACTAGAGAAAAGAAGAATAACATACTGTACTCACTGCTTAACTGTGTTTCTAGATCACGCTCATTTCAGGTAAATTTACATGCAGTGTGAAGATACGAGCATAATAAAGATATTGCATAATAAAGAGATTGCCTATCTGATAAAGGCAAATGGGCCAGAATAATATATATATTTTTTTTTTTTAAGAAAAAAGGAAAACTGAATAATATATCCAAAATTTTGATACCTTAGACTTTGGGAGAAAAGACAGAAAACAAAAACACAAACAGCTGTAAAATAAAACCCACAACACAGCCTGACGCCCAGCCACCACCGTCAGGCTGTGTTGTCCCAGCAACCACCACCGCAGTCCTCATTCATGCACGACCTGCTCCGACCTCCACCTCAGCGGTAAGGAAGTGTAAGCAACAGGAACGCCATGAATACAAAGGAGAAATCCTTCCTGCATATTATCCCATATGCTGTTTCCAGATAACACTTGTTATGAATTGTCGCTACACAAACTAATGATTGATTGACATTTAACTCCATATATTCTGTTAACTCATGTCCCCATCTGTCTTTACTTTCATGAGCATTAAATGTGCGTTCATATAATGCCAAAGGCCGTTTATGTTTTGCATCTTGTGAAAGCGACAGTCCAACATAAAAGAAAAATGATATCTGTTATGATGGCCGAGTCGTGAGGCGCCGGAGGGTTGGAATCGAGCTGCTGGGAATTTATTTTGTATCTTAAAAGTATCAAGTGTTGCTTCATCCATCTCTGAAGGGAAAGCATTTTTACTGTGCAGGATATCACAAACACAAACCAAAGGACTGAGTTTACCCCTTAAACAAAAGGTTGGAGGCTATTTAAGTGAATACACTGGGTGGAAAAGCAAATGAATACTTGCTTGGTAGTCAGAGATCTAGCTTTTGGACATGTTTGTAGCCCTGTTTCTGCACTGAGAGGATTGTAAAAGTTCAACTATAAAGCTGGAGCTGGAAGGCACAAGAGGGTTTCCAAGGCGACTTTGAAATTAAGGTGAAACAACACAGTCCACAATCACTTTGCAACCCCAATCTCTGCACCAGCCATGACCCTCTCTGCACAATCTACTTTCTTATTTCGTCTCCCTTTCCCTGCAGCCGGGGTGAAGGAAACATAAAGTATTCTGCATGCCTGTTACGACACCGGACACGAGGGAGATCTGAGCTGTCACAGATGCCTATATTGATATTGTCCACATCTGATTTCTGTAACTTGTAATTTATGCATCACAAAGCTCACAGATTTGACAAATGGTATCTACGGGTTTTCAGGCAAGTGCAGTTAGAAAAAAATGTGATGATATAATTTTCATTGATCCAGCATATAGACTCAGCATGTCCCGCAGATAATTCATGCAAAGGGGGGAGCATGTTTGTCATAAATTATAATAAAGCAATATCACACAAGACAGAGTGCTGTTGTACTGAATATCAGCATGGCCAGGATTCAATCAGAGACTCTTGTCTTCAGGTATTGATCAATCTATATCAGTGTTTTTCAAAGTAGGGGGTTCTGACCTCCTGGGGGGGTCACAGATGCACACACTAGGGTAACATTTATATAGCAACTGAGATGGGAAAACAAAGAAGTAAATGATCTGGAACTGACTTATGAGATAATAGGTAAGGAAAGGTGCTGGTAATAAAGGAAGTGGTGAACATATGAAGCCAGGAACTGACATGACAGGAGATGCATCACTGTAAATAATTTTCTTGACAGTAAAGAGCTGGCAGCAGATATATAGCAGCAATATACCGTAATTTTACAGTATGAATACTGTAAAATGACTTGATAGTAGTTGGCTGTAAACAAGAAATACGGTATACTACTGTATTTCTATAAATAACAGTAAAAAGCTGGCAGCAGAGACACTTTTGTCCTGTTGCCTCAAGGTGAGAATCCCACAATGCATTGCTTACTACAGTTCTTAACTGTGTGAAAAATTGGCTTTAAATTAAAGGCTTTATCTTTATCTATCTAAGGCTTTATATTTTTCACACGACACATCAAGTTTATCCTCTGAAAATAACTATGTGAGTCATGACTGTCTACAATGGGTGTAACACCCGAGTCCCACTGTCTGTGATGTTTTCAGAGTTTTCAGAGTCCTATCTTCAGTTTGTTTACATCGCCAGGACGGCCGGCTGACTCCTCCCCTCGTGTATAAAAGTTGTTTAATTGAGGGACTAGAGAAAAGAAGAATAACATACTGTACTCACTGCTTAACTGTGTTTCTAGATCACGCTCATTTCAGGTAAATTTACATGCAGTGTGAAGATACCAGCATAATAAAGATCGTAGCATTAGCATGCTAACACAACAATGCAGCACGAGTTGTTTTGGTTTCATGCTGGTGCTCAAGGGGCGACATCTGCTGGATCAAAAAATCACATATAAAGCCTTTAACAGCAATTGCTTACAGTGTAGATTTCAAAATAAAACAGGAAAAGTATAATTTTACTCATAGTTACATCGCCCCCTTGGACAGTACCTTCATTTTTGTGCATTTACTCCTCCAGTGCAAAATACAAAGACCTAACAAGCTTAAAGCTAAACATCTCCTAAAGTCAAACTTCTTCTCCAGCTCATTCATTGGTTTTCATTTCCTGCCATTATGTGCCCCCCTCTGGGTGTTGAAATGACGCCTTTTTCTCGCCGATTCTCATCTGTACCTTTTTGACTGTGAAAACACTGCGGCTGTTATTGAGGAAGCACCATGAGAGCTGATTGGAGAGGTTAATGTGTCGTCTTCATCTACCTCTATTGTTGCCTTCAGCAAACACCTGAGCTATCGTGTAAGTGGAGGCCCATTACTCCGGGGTTGGATGGGGATGAACAGGACAGCAGCTGCGTCATGCTGCTGATTGCGCGGGCACACTGTGAATACACGGTTGATCACAATTACCGAGGGCTGGAGGAAAGAAAAAATGACCACTGTGGAAAGGCAGATGGGTAACATGCATCAGTGTATCTACACACCTCCCATCTCACACATACTCACTCATAACAGTCGCCTTGAATAACAACCTTTAAAGACTGTGAAATGATATTGAGCTCTCTTTGTTTTTGGGAGTTCAGAGGAAGTGAGCGAGCTGGTGTTTTCTGCAGAGTGAGTTCTACAGCTGAGGAACATCAAATGGTTTGTAAATTAAAGTGCTAATGCTGTGTACTCAGTGTAGTGTTTCTACTTTTACACTGAAGTAAAGGATCTGAATACTTGGTCCACCACTGGTTCCACAGTTTGAGGAACATTACGGTAAATATTACGGTTTTGTACATTTTGTGTTTTTTATTTTTTTTTATATTTTACATTTTACATTTTTAAATTATATGTTATATATTTTAATATCTTCTTATACTGTATTATTTAAGTTATTACTAGTTCTGCGTTATTTCCTTGTTAATTGTTTAGCACCAATCCACCAAGTCAAATTCCTTGTATGTGTAAATGTACTTGGCAATAAAACCCGATTCTGATTCTGATTCTGACTCTGATTCTGATTCTGATTCTGAATGGCTATCTCTGAATGAAAGTGAAGACACCCCTCCAGCTACCAGACCAACGTCCACATTATGGTGCTGCTCATAATGCTTCTTCAAAAACCAGTGGGTAACATCATTGGGACTACATCCATGTTTGATGCAGTCTGTAGAAGCGGTAAATGTCCATTGCCTAAAAGAGTCTTTTAAAAAACAATTACAAACGTTAATGTTTAGACAGGCCTATGGGTAATCAGGTCCACCCAGTGTACCTTGAGTGTACCTTCTTGATTTTTTTGTTGATGTAAAGCCCTTTGTGACCTTTGTCTGCGAAAAGCGCTGTATAAATAAACTTTGTTATTATTATCATTATAGTCCTTATTTGGCAATCCCAACATGTTCTTGGTGCGGCCATTAGTCAAAACAACAAAGTGTATCTTAGAAGCAGTGTAGGAAAATCCAATATTTTTACACAACAATCTCAAAAGCAGTGTTTTTTTTTCATCAGGTGCATGTATTCTACTGTGTACATAAAAACAAACAAACAAGGAGCTCACTCGATAGTAAACACAGTTAAAGGTGCACGACCGCAACAAGACTAGAGAGAGTCACCTTTCCGCTACTGTCTGCAACGCTAATAAAAGCCTAGTGCCGAAACGTGCCCGATGCTGTTGTTTTGCTTACATTTGGATAAAATGAAATCTAAAGGACATTTGTAGGCTGACTTTTTTTGTCTCTTTCTATTATATTATATATATTATCCATTCATTAGCACACATTCTTAATTTGAATCCATGAGATTGGATCTTCTTTTTTCATGAAGAGCTTAAATATCTGTTTATATTATCCATGTTTTCTGCACCACATGTAGCAGTGTACACTACAACACAGTGATGCCCCCCCCCCCCTCCACATCCCACAGTGTTATCAGCCTTTTAGTCAGCCAGCGAATATGTCTTCATTATCATATCTGACTGGTCGGGGTAACATGCAGGTGGAGGAAGCATCAATCCTCCAGCGGGTAGCAGATAACAGGATGGATGAAACGGTGCATTGATCTGATCCAGAGGGAGCTGACACACACAGTCGTGTTGGAGACAGGGTTAATGCTTCAGGGGACACTTGGGATCAGGGAAGGGGCTCTCAGGTCAAGGCTCCTCCAGGCCATGCTGGATTGATGGAAGTAAGCAATATGGAGAGTCGACAGATGGGTCCCATTCGTCAGCGATGAATGTCGACGCTGATGATCGAGAGGCTTAAGGAAAAGAAGGGGGGAGGGGCAGGGTGAGGGGGGAGGTGTCGCAGTGTCACGCTGGGACACATTGCTTTCAGTGTCATTGATAACATGTCATTGATTTGGTGAAAGATTTCATCAGTGGGGCTGAGCTGGGATTTTTATCGGCAGAGACAAACTAAACCAGCAGTTAAACGGATAAACATCCTCATCATTTAAATCTACTGCATCAAATCTTAATTTCTCATATGAGCATTTCAGCAATGAACGTAAGAGATAGCATAAAAGGTAGCCATTCTTCCATAAATCAACTTTCAATATCATATTTCCAGGGCTGCATTAGGCCCTGTGTCCACTAAAGCCCAGAGTATACTTGCTTAAAACTAAGCGTATGAATGCATGACATGAGCGTTGTGTATCCTGGTTTTGCAAATCTTCAGAAATTGGCACAGAAATTGTTCAGTGATGAGACCAGAAAGGAGACACCAGAGAGACGCTACAATAAAGGCGGAACGTTTAGAAGAAGAGTTAACAGATCAAGTCCGCAACTACCCGCACTATGATGTGTCATTGCCGTTGCATGGCACCCAAACACGCTTGTCAAAATAGCTGGCATTATGTGGTGCTCCCTCTAGAGGAAACCTCCAGTAGCACGCGTTATGCATAAGTAGGTATTTCAACATTTACGTTCACGACGCAGCAGGTTGTCTACGCATACAAAACCAATGCAGTACATTGATTTCAGCGCTCATATCGCCCAGAAGCCTTGAGGTCTCGTCTCTTATTGATGCCTGTCCCACGGTAAGTACAAAGTGATTGATTGATGTACGTGTTTGTTGGACGCAAACACCAAAAAATATTTCATGCATAGTAGAAGGAAACTTGCTCTTCAGCCACTCCACAAATGGAGGTCGGTGCTCTCAGAGAAGGACTTAAAATTAACAAAACACAATTCAGTGGATACCTCCGTCAAGACAGGAACCAAAGAAAAAACTGGAGCACACAAATCACTTAAAGTCAAATTTAATAAAGGTGCAAAGGGCTAACATTTCAATGCACTGCGTTGTTTGTATCTTCATGCCTCATCTTGGTATCTCACAGCACATGCTAAAAAACACATTTCAAATTAACATGCAACTGTGATACGTGGAGCCTCTCCATCAGCAAGGTGAAAGACTAACAATGTGATTTATCCAGCAAAGGCTGTCGGTGAAGGGCTTTTCTTGGTACGACAGTAAACTGCTAATGTAGGCAAAAGAGAGGGCTGTTGGTTCAAGGGAAGAGGGTTCACCACAAACATAAATTACAACAATTAATTACAAGTAACGACTGAGAAACACTGACTCCATTTCTTTAATTAAAGGAACTGGTCCACCTTTGAGTCCCGCATGCTCAATCTTTGCACTGCTATGCAGACAGTAACTGTTATTAAAAAGTTTCCTTCTAATTACTGGACTTGTCTTTATGAGTAATTATTTACAAACCGCAGGATAGTATAAACCGTTTTTTAAGAGACAAAGAGAGACGCAGAGGGGAGGAATAAAACAAGTGCTATCACTATGTTTTATTGTTTTCGTCAAAGTTTGAACCATTCACTTTATAAGGAATGGACAGCACAAGAGCTCCTGAAAATGAAGCCAAAATATTTAGCATAAACCCCGCCTCCTCCATGTTAACAGATGGGACACGGGGCAAACATTTAATAACTAAAATATACATCAAATACATTTTTCAAAGTTAATTCTTATCATGCTTTGATTTATGCCCAAATTTATCCTTTTAGAATTGAAGTTTTAAACGCGTTATTTGACGCGGAAGTGTAACAGCATGATTGACAGCTCCGTTGACTAATGAGCTCTCTGCAGCGTTTATTTCCTGATTGGCAGAGTAGAGGGGGAACAAAGACAAATGTGAGGGTCGTTGAACATTTTGTAACCGCGAGTTTCTGCTTCAAACTGACACAAAAGTCTGTTCTGCTGTGGACTCTACCCATCGGTTTTGATAGGTTCAATGCCACTGCTCCACAAGCCAGCTCCCTTTTGGGTACAGCTTGACTCTAACCCCCAATTTCCACAGGTCCGTCAGCGTCACGCACTTCAGCCGTTTGCTGCCACTTGCTTTGAGTGTCCGGTCAGTTTCAAAATAAAACACCACATACAGACTCACAATCGTATTATTCATCACTTTATCAACATTATGTCAAAAGAGGCACCGAGTGAATAACAAATCAACCTCAGAAAGTCAAAGCAACATGTTGTTTGCACGTTTTTCTCTTGTAGTTCTCCTGTGATGTGTGAACAGCTGATCATGGCTGCGCTCACGTTCAAGAAACGGCTTTAGTGGGGCAGGGAGCGCCGTCCAATGGAGCAAAAGCGTGGCGCTGATGGACTGCGCCGCACAGAGTATGTGGGGATTAGGGGGAAAAGATTCCACCAGGGCAATACACTGGGGTATTTTGGCTTCAGTTTTGCACAACAGAAGGAGACTGGGACAGTTGTCCATATTTATATGCAGTCTTGGGTATGAACAAAATGGGGATAAGTAGGAGGATAGTTAGGGGCTGCTGGTGGTTGGGATCAGAGTTTACAGGGGTTCGATGTTTGTTGGATAACTCTACAGGATTACGGATTAGTAGGGACAGGTTGGGATTTAAACTCAACGGCTTACCTTCTTATATCTGGGGATAGGAAGCTGTTTTCCCAGCAAACATTAAGCAGCAACACAGAGACGATGAAAGCATGCAAAAGAGTGAGGCGGAAGAGAAAAGAAAAGAAAAAAAAAAACATTGATCATGTGAAATCAAAGTTAGAAGCAATTAACATGCAATTTAAAACAAGAGAGAGAAAAACAGACAAAAGACACAAATAAATCCAAGACGTTTGTGTGCTTTGTGAACACAAGGCGGCTTAAATGTTGTCTTTGGAAACAGTCTGTGAGAAAAACTGATTAAAGCCGTGCTGATTTCAAAGTAAACATTTCATTTGCAGTTTGAGACAACAAGTAAACTAGTGTGAGCTACAAAAGCAGCTTTAAATTGGACTAATGACTTCAAAGCAGAGAAGTGAAGCAGCTGTTTCTGCTCATAAATCGTCGCCTAATTCCCAGAAAAAGGAAAATAAATCAAGTTAAACACATGCAGCATGCTCAACCTTTCACACACTGAGCACCATCAAATGATAAAATGTATGGATTCACCTTTTCAGGGAAGTTGGTCATTCTTGGTGATGCCTTTATTTGCTCACTTGATAAAAGTGAGATTCGAAGGACTGTGTTTGCTTGGCTCTGTTTAAATACTTGCTCAGTTTTAAAGCATTTCTTGTTTGTTCAATCTTAACCAGTATAAAAAGGTGTAGGTGGAGGAGTTATTACTCTATTTATTAGTGAAGCCAGGTGCATTCCATTTCCACAACATCTTAAAGCCTAAAGTCATGTTTCTAAACGTTTATTTTTATGCCCAAAAAGGGAAAGCTTTCTGACAACTGTTCGACATGAGTCTGGTTCTGTTTGAGGTTTCTGCTAGCTAAAAGGAACATTTATTCTTGCCACTGTGACTGTGCTTAAAGGGATATTTCACCTATTTGCATTAAACTTTGTATCATTACCCTGAGACGGGAAAGCTCTGTATTTCTTGTCTGAAAAGGAGCATGACACAAAAATCGTCATTTTGCGTCACCGGTGGCTGCTGTGGTTAGCGGGGATGAAACTACATTGCTAGTTCCTCGTATTTTCAGCCCGCACAAGGGGGCGTGGGACCCTCTGAAGCTACAGACCTATTACAGATCAGTGGGTGGGACCTCACTCCCAGAATCAAAACTCAACGTCCGCCATCTTGCTTGGAAGCTATGCTAACAGGCTCTGTGGAGAAAGATGAGGAGAATGAAAGTATGATGGATTCATGTTTCATCCTGTGAAGTATGAATGAATGAATCGGCAGTATACAAATAAAGATTGACTGATTGCTCCCAACCCGTTGAAGAGTCTCACATTATTTGAATACCTCTGCGATATTTTAAAAGTTTGCACAAATGAAGGGAAACAAAGTTGAGATGATGCCAGATTAGCAAACATCTGGTGAAGTGCTCACTGACCAAATCTGGCCCCCTCTCCTTTCCGATTAATGAACATATTGCTCCTGTTAAAAAGTTTCTGTTTCTCACACAGACTGGATAAAAACATTGACGACACTGACGTCACCTAGAAGGGATCTTTATAAGCCCTTCAATGGCGCTCACCATATTGAAAATGCTGTCTCAAGCTAACTTTCATTCACTGAGAAACAGGCAAAGAGGTGAAACTGAAGCGGGCCTTAAGCCTCCTGACAAACAGCTGCAGCGTGCCCGCTTACTTTCAAAACAAAAGAGTATTATTAAATCCCCAAATCCCCCCGCCCCTCCTTACAGTATGTGCTGGTAAGGACATGGCAATTCAGATCAAAACTGTTTTTTTTAACCAGGCTGTAACATTATTATTACTGTAACTGGTCAGTTTATGTGACTTTTCCGGGCGCCTCAAGTGGCCACTTGAGGAATTGCCGTTTTTACACGTCGGCATTGGCTTCATTTTTAAACACCCCAGGTTGCCGCTTGATTTCTCATTTCCCCTCATTAGCTCTTTCAGTTTATGTAAAGTCTTAAAAGTGCGTCTCAAAAACACTGAACCATTCCTTTGAGCTGATGACGCACGACCTTAACAAAGCGCTGTCTAAACAAAAGGCAAGAAAAAAAAAAAAAAGCCTGAGACCCACGGCTTGACAGCAGCAGCAGAACTAACTGTGAAGATATGAATCACAATTGATTTTTGCTGCTACTCACTTCATTCTGCGTGAGAAAAGCTTTGTGGGGAATGTCTGTCAGACATTTCATCAATACTTAGAGCTCGAGTGTGACAATTCTTTTTACAGATTTTCTTCCTTTTTACTTTAATGCAAGGCTTACAAATGAAGACAAGTTGTGTTTATGAAGCCTTTTTGTGTAAAAACCAACAACATGAAAACAGATACAAACACAGATATTGAATACAAAAGAGCAAAATCTTCTCCAAGAAACAGAACCAGTGTGTGTGTGTGTGTGTGTGTGTGTGTGTGTGTGTGTGTGTGTGTGTGTGTGTGTGTGTGTGTGTGTGTGTGTGTGTGTGTTTTGTGTGCTCCCACACGAGTGTGTGGGCGTAGTGAATGAAAGGGCAGTCTGCAAAAGAAGGAAGAGAATGAAAGAGCGCAGTGGAGTGTTAAGGTAGGTTGTAGTGTAGGCGGTTCTGAATAAACAGGTCTTGGATCTGCAATTGAATAGTGAGACGGCGTCTGATTCACTTATAAGGGCAATTTCTACAGAAGGAGGTGACGCCTTGAAAAAGAAAAACTCCTTGTGTAGAGCTATTTCCTTCATGATGACGTGTGGGCTGACAGAAAGAGATTTGACAAGATTCTCTGATAGAGAGGCAATATATCCATGCGTGAGGTCAAGTTAAAGCCTCGGTAAGCTCTACATGTGACGATGATATACCTCCACTGTGGCAGAAATCGAATCGAGCGCACAGCGCAGTAAACATGTCTGCTGAATGAATCAGAGACATGAGGTCTAAATGAGGACGCTCCTCGTGTCTTAAGCCATTTTCACATCTGCACTCCTGAAAATATCTAGATCATTTCTGGAGATTCTCCTGACCTGGCTTTTTACATATACTTCTCACAGCTGGAGACTACCCCTGTCAGACTTGAGGGGGGGCGGGGGGTCTCCTGAGGTAAGATGTGATGTAAAAAACCAACGCGGAAGTAACGGGCGAAGCAACAGAGTCCTCGATTTGACGCTATGATGAGATTATTTGCCTTTATGTGTAGTGCAATGGAATGACAACATCACCAAAAGAGCGGAGAACAACAAAGCAGTCACAATATAAAACGTCACCCCCCCCTCCCATTGGCCCCCCCTTCAAGAAAATGTGTCTGTTTCCGTTTACACATACAGCTCCTCTGTTTTTCAGAAGATTTCCCCTCTCAATTAAACCCAGATTAAATTTCAGAGTAGTCGAATTGTTGAGTAATTTAAATTTAAATGTCATACAGATGCGCTGTTGGTCCTCCTTGTAGGTTAATGTGTACATGCCTAAATTGCTCTGGTCTAGTTGTTATGTATTCCAGTTTAAAGACTTTATATGCGATTTTTTGATCCAGCAGATGTCGCCCTTGAGCACCAGCATGAAACCAAAACAACTCTCGCTGCATTGTTGTGTTAGCATGCTAATGCTAGCGATCTTTATTATGCTCGTATCTTCACACTGCATGTAAATTTACCTGAAATGAGCGTGATCTAGAAACACAGTTAAGCAGTGAGTACAGTATGTTATTCTTCTTTTCTCTAGTCCCTCAATTAAACAACTTTTATACACGAGGGGAGGAGTCAGCCGGCTGTCCTGGCGATGTAAACAAACTGAAGATAGGACTCTGAAAACTCTGAAAACATCACAGACAGTGGGACTCGGGTGTTACACCCATTGTAGACAGTCATGACTCACAGAGTTATTTTCAGAGGAGATACTTGATCTCTACATTTAAGTGTGAAAAATCACATATAAAGACTTTACGGCCGTTTGAATTTGGTGTTTTTGTAAATTGTACTTTGTCTCCGCTTGTGTCGCTGTCTGTAAATTTGGTGTTTTTGCGGCTGCCTGTCTCGGCCAGGTCTCCCCTGGAAAAGAGGTTTTTAATCTCAATGGGACCAACCTGGTTCAAGAAAGGTTAAAGAAAAATAAACTATAGGATCACCAGAAGGAAAGAAAAGACAGAACTCTACAACTTATCTTGTTGTGTTAGAAAACAAGATTTATTATTGTTCCACATCCACATCAGGCTGGAAATATCTTTTACTCATAGAATTACCTTCAAATCTTTCCTCTTTCAAAACATGCCTTTGCAGAAACCCAGTGATGAGAATGTGTCATCGCTGTGCCAAGTACACAGACTGCAAAGTTTTGAAAAACTTGGATAGCGAGGCTGAGGGAAAGCCAACTGTGAAGGAAGCAAACGGTCACAGTAACTTGGGCCAGACTAACCGCCCTGAGAAGAATCCTGCTATCAAGGCTGTACTGTACTGACAGTGAAGTTAACATTGTGAGCACTGCTGATCAGCGTGTTGCCTTTGTGCGGGGTAACTTTTGTTGAGGTAGCTTTTGTTTGTTAGTTTCTTGACAGATGATGAGGTCATTTCCTGTTTGGGCTTGTATGGTGTCTGCTAACTGGTTACATGATGAAAATTGAAAATAAGTTTTCCTTCCATCCCAGTACATTAAAATATTTATCTCCTTCAGCTGACACAACATAAACTGTGTCTCCTCGTCTGTCCTCGCTCCAACACTTTCCATGTCGATACTTCAGTAGGTTTTTCTTTACAGCTTTTTTTTACACATTTCTGTTGTTCCACTTCCGGGTCAAAGCCCTGTGAGAGAACTGTGGAGTAACTGCACAACACTTAGGTCAGTTTATCCCCGTTTCCACCAGGCATTTCAGTTCGGTTCTTCGCGGTACGGCACGCATTTTGTGCCGTTTCCTCGATCAAAAGTCGGGAAAGATCCCCAAAAAACCGTCCCGTACTGTCATACTTTTTGCTACCCCTCTGTTGGGGTGCCAAGTCTACCGAACCGACCCTAAAAGCTGGAGCTAAACACTGCAGTCCGTTGATTGGTTGAAAGAATTGTCACTTCCTGTGCGACAGCGGTAATAAAGGACGGCTGTATTTTCCTCGCGGCCTCGTCTGAAACAAAGCTTCATTGCGTTTTGTGACAAAGAACCACAAGCCAATGAGAAAGACCACGAATCGCTGGATGTCCTCCATTGTTGCTCGTTGTTTGCTGTGTTGCGTTCTTCTTCTTCGTCAAATTTATTAGCGGGGTATACGTGTCGCGCTGCTATGATGCCACCCTATTAGGTAGCTGACGCAACTATCGGCATTCGGCTTACACGCCGCCTACCAAAAAAAGAGTACAGTAACTACAGTTGGCTGTGGAAACACAAACAGGATCAGGCTTTACCGAACCAAACTGTACCAAACTGTAATGATCCATACTGGACCGCTCGGTGGAAACGGGGCTTTAGAGGTGTATATGTGCATGAATAAATTAACCCTGGACTGCATTATCCAGGTGTGTTAGTCCGACTTTCAGAATTTAGAATGATTTCAGTCAGTTTAAAAGTCCAGCTTCAATTGGACTCACACAGTAAATCGACTTTTTTCAAACATCAAACATGCTGACTCCTGAACACAGGGAGATGTAAAACAGACGTCAGATGTGAGTGAAGCCACTTAGAAGTGCGGATTTGGACTCCAACAAAGTGATGTCAGCCTTTCAGTCAGCCGTGTCCGAGTTACATGAGGTCGACAGGGCGCTTGTCAGAGGTTAACAGGTTGTTTCTGCTAAAACATCGAGGTGTAAAGTTTATAATCTGGCCTGTCATTTTCAGCTCTTAGGAAGCCGAGCGACTAGAACAATGGCGGAGGAGTGAGCAGAGCATTTTTTCCCGTACAGACAGGCGTCCTGCAGAGAGTTCTTCTAGATAATTTTATGGTTATTTGATAAAGTGGGGGAGCCATAAATAGTGATAAGTAGACCTGCACTTGAAGTACATTGACAGAAGCTATTGCTTTTTGCTCAGCTTTAGTCATACTGTGATGGGAGAGCAGAGAGTCCTTTATTTAGCAGAGTTAAGAGGTAGCTGAAGAAAGAAAGCAGGATGCTGCTGCTTTGTGACATTTGAAGTAGAACCAAAAAAAGGGATGGTTATTTATATTCACATCATGCAGGCTTAAAAAACATGTAAAAGTGGATGTTTCTTATCCTGCATGTAAAAGCTGTCTTTCACATGGTATGACTCGTAACGCAGAGGCTGTATATTAACACCTCGTGTCAGTAAAGCGCTCCGGGGCTCTTGAAGCGTTTGTGCACTGAGAAGAAAAGCTCTGCACGTCCCTCCTGTCTCCATGACAACAGTCTGTTGACAATGGCCGCTGTATGACCGACACTGCTCTGTTACTTTTTACTGCATGTTATTTTATTTTATTTTTGGGGGACTTTTTGTGCCTTTATTGGAGAGATGGGACAGTGGTTAAAGTCGGAAATCAGGGAGAGAGAGAGTGGGGCATGACATGCAGGAAAAGGAGCTACAGGTCGGACTCGAACCCGGACCGCCCGCTCAGAAGGACTGTAACTTTCCATACCTAGAATGCGTGCAGTAACCACCGTGCCACCACCGCCTCACTTTTGACTGCATGTTTTATATTTGAGATTGTTTATCCCCCGATCTGGCACGGAGCGAGGAGGATGTGGGTACGAGACACGATCTGTAGGCGGCAAAACTACAAGGAATATCACACATTTAAAAAAGAGCGCCGCTGATGTCAACAGCGTGCTTCTGCAAAGGTTTTCAACTTGAGCGTTCAAAGCGGACAAAGACACACAGGTGCTGACAGGAAGTGACCAGAGGCAAAGCACAACATCGAGGGCAGTTCTTGAGAGCTCTAATCAGTATAGAAACCATCTTATAAGTCGTCGTTATCAAACAAAAACCATCGTCATTACCATCATCATCATCAATAATATGGAGACCATCATCATTAAGTTAGTAGGTATTCATGAAAGAGCTGGGTCTTTAGCTTTTTCTTAAAGGTGCAGAGGGACTCTGCAGATCACATGGAGTTTGGAAGTTCATTTCACCACCGGGGGGCGACAGAGGAGAAGAGTCTAGTCAGAGACTTAGGACCCTGTTGTGAAGGTTGGATCAGACGCCTTTCATTGGCAGAGCGTAGTGGGCGGGAGGGAGTGTAGACCTGGATCAGAGAGTTAAAGTAAGGAGGAGACGTTTCTGTTGCTGTTTTGTCACTTTCTCCCTCTGCTCTGTAACTTTTAAACATTTGCGTTAAACAGTCACTGTCATGGCATTAAGAACTTTAAATATGTTGCGTTAAGAATATCCACATGTATGCTAAGGAGAGGCTTTTACTGCAAAGTGTCCTCATTGAATGTTGACTGTTAGACCGGCTTCAGCTAACTGTGACACAAAAAGAATCAGCTGTGTGATACTTTTGAGTAAAAATAGTCTGTAAGAGCATTTTGAACAGGAAAACAACATCTGTGTAAAAGGACTTAAGGGAGGAGGAGGTAGTGGGAGACAGCTCTCTCCAATGTTTTGAATATGGGCTGTAATAATTTTAAAAGCTAGGTGTCAGAGTTACATGTTGCTCCTTCAAGATCTACCATCTTGATTGAACTTTTTCCTCATCACACCTGTGGCTGCCTGAAACAGCTTGGAGAGGATCTGAGTCTCGATCTTTATTGGCATGCTCATTTTAAAAGTGAGTCATCGTTGACATACAGTCAGTTCGATTAATGATGTGATTTTTTTAGCTATAAGCTCGGCTCTCTCGTTCTCCTCTCTCGTCGGAGGATGAGTGAGAGATCTTGGCAGTGAGGAAAGTTTGAATACTTGGCTTTAATACTGTATCAACTCACAGCTCTGAAATATGTGCACTCTGGACTGGTTTGTCATCTACAGACAAAGGGGGATAATACACTTTTTTTCAGTCTTAAACCTAGTGACATAATTGACCTCCGCTGATATAAACCTGCAGTTATGTCGGGACAATGACCTCAATCGATGTCTAATGTTCTGAGAGCGAAAGCTGTGAGTCATTCTATACGATTCACTAAAAACCTTAGCAGGAGTAACGGCGGTGTAAAAACCCCCAGAGGCTGAGATCCACAACAAACTCCTTTATCTGTGCTTGAGTCATGAAGAACCCACACATCCCGAATCCTCCTGCCAAGCAGAGACGACGACGACGACCATGTAAAAGGAAGACCTGCTAGCGACGAGCTATTCCTGTCCCTCTCAATTTCTACACGCATGTACTCCCATTTAAATCAATTAAAGTCCCATTTCAGAGGGCTAAATGGACTTATTTCCCATCATGTGATCCATTACAGCCGAGGAGAGGATCTGATTCACTCGGTGAGATGGGGACGTTATAGATGGAGACATGTTAGCGGGGCTAAAACTGTGAGCGGGGACTCGTAATACCATGATTATGAAGCGTTAATGACACACACTCGCTCTACTCTTCATCATTTTCACTTCATTTACTGACTAAACAGGATTCTCAAATGGGATTCTGCACTGATCCTTTAATAGAAATCTTTTTTTTTATACTTTGTTTTTACTTTTTTTGGTTTTTTCATTTCAACAAACATGTTTTCAACATAAGATGTTGAATAAAAAAAAAAAAAGAAACTACCCCCAAGAAAAGAAGCAGCAACATCTTTAGAAATGAATACACAGACATGCAAACACATCAAAACAATGAAATAAGAGAGAGAGAAAATAAAATAAATAGAAAAACAAAAAACAAACAGACAAAAACAAAAACGATAAGGGGAGGGATACAGCCCCAATGTTCAATGCAAATTGAATTAATTTAAATATTTCATGGGTATTGTCACACAAATATGCACATACATTTCATTTTCAAACCTGCATATAATTACACATTTATATTAATATTGACTTGTATGCTCCTTTCCACAAAGGTATTCCCTTAATAAGAAATTATACGTATAAGACCTTTAATAATGTTAGTGCTACATCCAGATTAAAGTTAGCTATTTGAAAGTGCGTTTTCATTAATAATTACTGTTATCATCTGCAGTCAGGCTACTAGATAAGTTCCATGCACGGTTGGACTAAAGCACTTCACATTAAAGTTATCTGAGAGTAGTAAGATCAAGTTTAACTCTGTTTTTTTTAAAAAGGAGTCGAATGTAGAATCATCATCGTCACTGATTTTAGTGGAACGACTCCAAAGAGGGGTTGGCTTGGAGGGGAAAAAACTCATAAAGGGGGAAACACAGGAGACTTTATTTCCAAGGTATATGAAGCAATTTTCTTTTCTTTTTTATTAGATTTATTTTGAGCTTTTATGCCTTTATTTAGGTAGGAAAATGCAAAGATTAGGAAATAGGGAAAATGGACAGAATACTTGAAGCGCATTAGGATTGGAACAGAGCGTAATGGCGCAGCTGGCTCGCTCTGGAGACGGTTCACATTCGTAAAATCGTCCTGTTTCAGAGTCAGTAAACACGCCTCATGACGAATATCAAAAATTTGACATTTACATTTAAATGTAAAAAAATATTTAAAAAAATTAAACTTGACTTACTCGTTCCCTCAAAGCACACTCAAAAACAAATGAGAAACGTGAGTTTAACTTTTCCATAATCACACATACAATTTAAAAAAAAAAATCCCCAAAAAAGGCAAAAGGGAAAAAACACTCCAGAGATGGATTCCAGGTGACAGTTAAAATAAATGACAACATTTGGAACGAGCATGTGGCAGTTTGCACATAGGTGGTTTGAAAAAGCAGACAGAGGGAGAAGCCACCATGGTAATCCCTCACAGGGTAGGGTCGGGTATTTCCCACAACCCAACGATAAGAGAGTCCTCAGAGATCTTAGAAATACATTCTGATATTTTACACCCAAAGCTAAAGCTATGATGTTAATGAGAGCTGCATCATAGATCAATTATCTTTCAAAACTGTCAGCACAGCTTTGCAGCCGTATCGATTCTATAATATCTGCATCGGTACATGTATTAGCAAGGAGCACATGACAAAGAATTGCAATATCGATATTTTGAGCACAGTGGTTTGAGTCCATCCTGCAAACTGTGCTTTTTTTGTTATTTCTGAGACACCAACAACAACTCCATTCTTCTTCCACATGCACCGTGCAGCTCAGAGGACCAAATGGGCCCGTGCTGCAGGGATACAACGGTTTTATGAAGCAACAGGAGCCGTTTAGAACCCACTCCATCCACTCTTTTCTTTTCTGCCATCGGGTCGGAGATACAGAGCCCTGACCTGGAAGAGGGCACGCCTCAGTGACTGACGCTCTGAACAAGCTTCCACGCTGACCGGCCCCTTCTTTGCTATGTGTCTTCTGCCTGCTGTTATACATTTTTTGTATGTGTACATGTGCAAAGCTGTGAGGACAAATTTCCCCCGGTTGGACAATAAAGTATTGTACAGCAATTAGTTCATATAGCTCTCCCATTCCTTGTTCACATCTCCTGCGGGCCGTACTGAAGTACACATGAAAGGTGCCCGAGACCCTATGGTACATTTGTGTTCACACTGTTTAAATGAGCTGGACTTTGGGGTCAACTGACTCTGATCCGGACCCCTAATGTGAAACCACCCTTAGTCAGTTTGCAGAGGAATAACAAGAGCCATTGGTGTTTTTTGTTTGTGTGTACTCATCACCCAAACGGCTTCTCTACATTATACTTACATTTTATACTACTTAAGAAACTGGAGATTTTATAATCCCAAACATCAGTTTCAATGAGCATTAATGAATCAGAACAACACGAGTCAAACAATGCCTTTATAGTTAGCATCTATTTCTGTGTGCTGTAATGAGGACAAGAGAGGTGCACCGTGTAAATCATTCATACCTTTTTTTGAATCACACAAAGCACTAAAAGAGAAAAACACACCGACTGATAAATAAAACATAATTTATATGTAATAACAGATCAGAAGGAGAAAGTGGAAAATGCAAAAGGTGATGATTGGCGGCTTAATTGAAGGGCAATCATGCATGTCAGCTTTGTCTGCTTTGTGCTCGGTTCCTGATTACAGGTAGAATAAAAGAGGCCTTGGACACCTCAGAATGTATTCAATGAGGGAAGGCTTGTTGTTGTGTGCCTCTGTTAAACTAAACCTACTCGTGCCTGATATGGTCAAAATATATCTGATTCAATGATAGAAATTCTGAAAAATAAGCACGTCTAAAAACAGTCACACTGCCAAGTTAAGGCTCTTCCAAGAAGCCAGAAGCCATAACACATGTGAAAGCAGCTTTTTTCTGAGCACTATTTTCAGATGGTTGAGGGGGAGTTCATGGAGAAGAACGGACTAAGACAAAGAGACAAAGAGAAGCAAGGGCACTCTTAACTTGAATTACAAGTCGACATCTTTTCTAAGCAAAAGAGAAACTAACTTCAACATTTTAAAAGGTGTTAATGATTGGTTAATGCTTTAATGATGAAACTGATTCTTCATCACATTCATATTATGTTCCAACACAAGTCATTCTTGCAGGTTTAATTGGTCTCTGATAGCTACTGAACAATTCATTTTGAGACGACCCCTGATTGCGTCAGTGCTCCTCCTGTTGCCTCTAGTCTCTGCCCATTCAGGTTGTCTTCAGTAGAAATGGGCGGAGCCAGTTAATTTGATTTCATCTTCCTGGGCAGGCTGGGCGAACCTGGGTTTTTAAACTTGCTTCTCAGGGCAACGCTCACACAAGACAATCCATACCGTGCCTAAGGATGCTTCACCCCTAAAGTCAAGTTCGTTTGACTAATGTGAGTGCTCCCTACACATCCACTGGCACAAGCGCGGGTACACAACATGGACAACCTTCATTATCGAGAAATCCTGGATTGTTCTGGCTGTTTCGGACTAAAAAAAACTCAAAATAAGCCATGAATAGGGAGGGGGGGACTACTTTGCCTATAGTGCGAATGCGTCTCTCTCTCTCTTCATCACCACCTTTGGTTTCTTCTCGTCATTTGCCTCAACAACTCCACACACACACACACACACACACACACACACACACACACACATTCACCATTGCAATCACCACTGATTAACATGCATCATTGTCTTTAATTATGATGTTTTGCCTCAGTTTTCACTACATTATTGTTAAAATTACGTTTAAACTGTTTGTTCTCTCTGTTTGCCGGTTGTGACGAATTCTTCTTTTACTGAATTACTGAGCTTCTCTCTCTCTTTCTTTCTCGACCTCTGAGGTATCCTTCAGATAATGTTGAATATTACAGTTTACAGCTGCTCATTATCACATCTCTCCGTCACAGCTTACAATAACTCTGCTTCAAAGTGTGACGATGCTTGTACCCCACATCACTTTGTTATTGACTGATTTCAATGAGTCTTTTTTTTTCTTGTCAGATTTATCATCAGTTTTGTAGCATTTTGCGCCTTTTTTAAATCACTTTTTATTAGTTAAAGTTGTGTTTTCTGATGACCGTATTAGTGTCTGCTATGCACATTTATCTATTCCTATGAAAAGTTTAGCATTTTACCTTTTAGTTTAGTTAGTGCTGCTTATATATAAAGCCATGTCCTCCCTTCTTACTGTCACTCGAACAAGCTCCATCATCAGTCTCCAGTATTTAGTGATAAACTCTCTCCCAGTCTCACATCTAATCAGAGAAATGCTTAATTGAGGTCCACTCAGTCAACGTTAAGGAAGCTACTGAAAAATTGGCAGCAGGCGCGTCATGAAAAAAAAAATCAATAGTTAGAAAGACCAATAAGGGATTTAGAAAACAAATTAAATCACAGAAATGGGTATATCCAGTATTTGAGAGAGAGAGAAAAAAATCATTTTCTCTGCTCGGCTAGGCAGCAGCCAAAGTGCAGGAGCAGAGCAGTACAGAAAATAACCACCATAAATCAAAATGGCCCGATGCCCACTCTGCTGTCCAAACGCTCCTGCCAAAGACCGGCTCCTCTGATGCCACTTTCCCTCAATACGAGCTATTCAGGCCGACAGAGAGGAAGAGTTACAGCTGCTGACAGCTGCCGCGGCTGTCACAACCACCGCTTCATCACAACAAACACAGACGAAGAAATCAGAGAGGACGACACCTCCGGACTCATATTTATTGTATATTCAATCGAAATTGGCTTTGTGTTCAAAATTAGTTATAGGTTAATGTATTCCACCTACAATATGCTGGGTATTTAGTCGATTTTATATGGTTTAGTAATTAATCAATGCTACTTTGGTTGCCCAGAGGAAGACTGGGAACAGTATTGATTCAGTTGCAACATTAATCTGCTGTGATGTAGTTGGCCTCTCGATAAAGGATAGTCCAGCTCCTCAGTGTATGACCTGAATAAATATATGAATGAAAATAGCACCAGAATAAGAAAATGAAAACATGACTTTGTTACTTACTTTGTATAGATTTTTTTTTTTGCACTGTAATATTGAACTTAAACACAAATGTGGAGTATATTCCGCAAAACTTTGTCATTATTAATCTCATTGTATATGCTAGAAATCATTAGAGGCACTATTGTCACAATACGCCCTCAAATATAAGCTACTATTGAGCTAACTACATGCTACATTTAGCTTAAACTGCCAGTTCATCTCGCTTTGATGCATTGGCTGTTCACATGTATTTTGAACTCCTCATAACATGTGTGTGAAGTTTCTTCTTTCTTCTTTCTTCTTCTTTCTAAATCCACTCTGATCCTGTATTTGATCATGTCTATAAACCCCTCTATTTCAGCCCTGCTCAGAACAGGCTGTTTCTGTGTCTGTACCTTTAAATATGTAAATGAGCTGTGTCTGACCACGCCCCCTCTCTGGAAGGGCTTGAGTGGCTTTGGCTTTCTCGCTCCATGTCCTATTGTTTACGGTGAGAAGGCAGACTCAGAGGGCAGAACAAACACCTAGCTGTGGGAGTGTCACCCACCTGGGGGAGGGGCTACTGCCCTTTGTGATGTCATGAAGGGAAAATCTCCAAACGGCCTGTTTGAGCACTCATTTTCTGAAAAATGGAGCAGGCAGAAGACGGAGAGGATGGACTTTTCTCATCATTGGGGGGTTTGTAGACGGAGACACATATTGGAGTTAGAGGAACATGGTGAAGTTTATTTTGCATAATATGTGACCTTTTAACTTATTTTATCCATTTAAATTGTGAATACTTGACCCTGACTATTCTGACGATTCTACTGACATGACTTCTACACCATACTTGTTACACTTGTGATTTTCTTGCAACATCAACTCAGCTGTTCATCATGAGAAGTCTATTAGCCGCTCCAGTCTAAGTCGACACTGTGGTGGAAGGCTTTGATTTTTCACCCATTTGCAGGAATGGCTGAATTTTACTGATAGCAGCTCAATGCAGAGAGAAGAAAAGACAAGAAAGATAGGAAGTAATTAAGTGAGTAAGAAGAAAGGGGTTTCTGTGCAAAAAAGAAACAGTGAGTTCTGATTTTGTACTAATGATGTAAAAAAAATGAAAACAATGAATCATGGAAGAAATACATTTGAATTTCTAAGTAGCAAACAACAGCTCCAGCATATTAACGCCTCAAACAGGAGGAAATAAGCAAACAAAGTGACTTTTTATTTGTAAAATGTGATAAAATATCTACAGGAAAAGGAAGCTAGAAACCCCCTCACAAGGCTTAGTCTGTATGAAGTGCAAATCTGCAGAAAGAAACTGTTCAACTGTTATGGTCTTAATATGGTTATACCTCATGACCACCAGAAGTGCACACTCACTGCAGGAAATAGTGTGTATGTTAACTGCTTACACCCAAACTGCAAGCTAACGCACGCTAGCACAAGCTAAGCACTGGTGTTTGGCACTTGCCTGTCCAACAAAAAGCAGGTCAACTCTGATCTGTCTGAGTGACGACAGTCATCTGTACCTGCAGGGGGCTTTGGAGTCCCATCGAAATCCCATCCCATTCTGGAAATGCTAACTTTCAGTCAACCTAACAACAGGCTGAGAGCTGGAGCTGAGGCGGGTTTTAAGCCTCTTGACACACCGTTACGCGGCGCCCACCTGTCAATCATGTCAGCTACACGCCTTATTGTGAATAACAAAACGGATGAACTGATGAGTTATCAACAACTTCAATCCCCTGTGTGCCGATCGAGAGATGAGCTAATCAGACCAATATCGTTTTTTGAACAAGGCTGTAAACGTGTTAATTTCTGCTTTAAAAACTGCTTTTTTCAATGGGTGTGTATGTGACTTCTGGTGCTTCTACAGCCAGCCTCTAGTGGACACTCGACAAACTGCAGGATTTTACACTTCTGCATCGGCTTCACCTTTCAACACCAAAGGTTGCAGCTTTGCAAGGTGTTGTTTATAAACCAGATCCCTGGTTATACAATGCCATATCTTTAAAAAAAAAAAAAAGGTTTAGTTTGTTTAGTTTTGTAATCTTTCAATTTTCATTCGCCTTTCAGCTCTGTTTTGGCCTCCACCAACGTGTGGCCCCTCTCACTTCTGCATGTTTGACTTTATTCACCCTCATAATAAGATTATTTTATAATTAACAAAACAAACTGATTTAAGCAGCTTAACGCTCAGAAACAACAAGTTTTTGGATGCACACTCTTGGTCTGTTTGTTAACAATATGCTGTAGAAATAATTACAGCTTTCTGAGATGAAAATAGATGTCAATATCTCGCTCACAGAGAACAGTGGGATGTGGTAAGTTGCTGTTCCACAGTCTTTTTTGCCAGTTTGTGTAGGCTGACATACTGTACGAGTTGCTGTTTGGAAAAATGTCCCTCTTCAACAATCATTTCTTTGATTCTTAATACCAATCCAGCCACAATATACCAGACCAGTTCAGCTAAACTTTAAGCAAATGTGTTGCACATTCGTAGTTCATGTTCCTATATGTTTTGATATTTTCTTACCATTTGTGATTTTTATCTCTCATGCTGTGTTTTTGCAGATCTAGTGCACTTCTGTATTGGTATCTGCCTTTCTGTTTACATGTGGACGTGTTTTTCTATTGATTGCTTTTCATTTATTGATTCGAGTGGAAGCAGCTGAATGTTTGGCAGCACTTTGAGTCCAAGAGAAATTTCCCCAAGGGGACAAAAAAAGTGTATCGTATCTTCAGGGGCGTGTCCAGACTTTTTTGACTAGGGGGGCCAAACCGGGGCAGGGGAGGCCGGAAGTGTGATGTGCACACAAACACAAAAAAATATAAATTATTTACGCTTTCTAACTTCAACAATAAAATCTACAATATAACGCAAGATAATATGTAATTTTTAATGATGCAAAAAGACGATTATGTTCAAAGTCACAATTTAACGTACTTAAAAAAATTGCATGCAAACTCCTGCACAGTCTAACTTGCAAAAATACATAATTTGGTATGAACACGTTAGACAGAGTAAGTAAGACAGAGTGCATCACTTTCCTAAGCACCTGTTTCAAGAAATAGGTGTGCCAAGTTCTTATTTACAATTTAAGTAAATTCAAGTACAAATAAGAATATTTTATATTGATATGTAGACAAATACTAAAAAAAGCCCTGATAGTTGGTTTTAACAATAATCCTGCCACTGGCGGGTTAAGGATTTTTGGAGGGGCTAATCAGGGGCCCATGTCCCCCCTGGCCACCCCCCTGGACCCTGCATATCATATTGTTTTGTATGTTAAATTTAGATAAAGGTAGGATGCTGGCTTTGATATAAACCCATACTTAAGTTTGATTCCTGTGTGGATAAGTTACCTAGTTTCATTAAATGTATAAAAAACAAAAGATCTGCTTCAAATTTCATGTAGACTAAAATGTATTTAAACGACCCCTTTACAGGCTTCAAATTAACGTCATCATTGTCGTCATCAAGATGGCTCACCTTGGCTTTGTTAATGGTGCAGTGCAGTGCATTGTTCTCCTGGTCGTACTGCAAGCTGAACTCCAAGGTCCCCAACGTAGCTGTGAAGACAGAGAAGCAGAGCAAAGAGAGATGGAAATTTAGAATCTTAAAAAAGGAAAGAAATCTTCATGGCACACGAGAGCATCGCTGGGGGAGAGAAGAAAAGCCCCAAACCTGCATGCTTTCTTTGTTTGAAAGAAGAAGTCCTAATGGGAAATCTGATGGTATTCCTGGCACTGCCTTTAAAGATTTAACTGCATTGATATTCTACACAGAGATAAACATATAACCAATGGACATTAAGAAGATTGCTTCATGGCGCTTTGAGTTCTGTGCTGCATCAGTGTTTTTCTGTCTCCATCTGTCTCAATTTGTGGTGCACAGGCTTAATTAACAAAGTGCATGTGTGCCTGTATAAACAACTAAGAAGATCCTACAGCTATAGGATCTTGTATAATGTCCCTCTTTTTCTTTGAATCACTTGAATGGCTCATATAGTCTGTGTATAAAGTCTCATCTTTTCAATAACATTGCAGACATCAGACTGTGTGGTTTGTCTTGCATGAGACTTTATATGTTGCCGTAATTACACAAGCTGCTCTTCTTTTTCAATATTTCACTTGGCTCAGGGCTCAGTTGTGTTCATGTTCGCTACCATTTTAGTGAGCTGTAAATGTATTCAACTTGGTCATCCAGTTGGAGACGCTTCTTGGTCTCGTTGGCTATCAGGTATAGTCCGTCAGAGGCAGCCCACAGATCAGGGAGGCTCCGACTCGATATTGACACCACAGCCATTGATTCAAGATTCAAGAATTTATTTGTCACATGCTCATACAGATGTGCAGTGAAATGTAAAAGAGGATTATGTGGAAATTGGCAATAAGATCCCATGTAGGGTTCAACATCGATATAGAAATGGGTCAGATGTTTTCTTTGGTTTGGCTCTTGGTGATCTTCAGAGGTTTGATATTTCTCCCCAGGCTCTTCCACGTACTTGAGGGGAGCCACTCAGTATTGTTTACCTCCTGGACGGAGACTGAGACCCTCTTCACCCTTTTTTTCCCTTGTAATTAAGAAGCTCTTCTTAAAACTCAGGGGGCAAATACATCTCTTTGAAGCACCACATTTTAAAGCATGATCTCATCCTTTGTTCTTTTCAAAGCGCAGAGTGACTCTGAGTGACTCTCTCATTTCCTGGATTGATGAAATGTTGTTTCAGAGGCATTTCAACAGCATAAAAGGAAGATGTGTGGGATTGTTGGGGCCAGATGACACCACAGTCTTTGCTTCATTCACACTTTTATTTTCATGTGAGACGTGAACAACATTATTTTTATGGACTCCTTATTGCCCACCCGTCTCCTCTATTCTCCATTTCCTCCTCAGAGTCTGAATGAAGGGAGATGACCTTTTAGTTTTTAGTTTCAGTCAAACACTTTGATGCAGTTTGAAATATCTTCACAGCTACTGTAGGATTTCTTTGACTGTTGTAATGTACAGTGATTCATCGTGCTCAGAGTATAACTCTCTACGACTTAACCCCCTCATATTTCCTGTGAAGCTAATGTGATGATGTGGCTCAAAGGATATCTCAGCACCTGTTGGGTAGTTACTTTCAATTCAGTGCTTCATATTTTTAAGCTTCTGTACCTGATTCGCATCCAGAGAACAACTTGAAGGTGTATTTTGAACCTTCCAGGGCAGGGCAACTTTTTATACACCAAATAAAGGTTAGTGTTGTCGCCTCACAGCGAGGAGGTTCCTGGTTTGAATCCCCGTCCTTCAGGAGCCTCTCTGTGTGGAGTCTGCATGTTCTCCCCGTGCATGTGTGGGTTCTCTCCGGGTACTCCAGCTTCCTCCCACACTCCAAAGACATGCTCGTTAGGTTAACTGGTGAATCTAAATTGCCCATGAATGAATGTGACTGTAGCTGGTTGTCTGTCTTTATATGTCAGCCCTGTGATTGGCTGGTGAACAGTCTAGAATGTAACCCCACCTCTAGCCTAATGACAGCTGGCATCAGATAAAGCCTCCCTCAACCCCGAACGGGAAATGCAGAATAGATAACAGATGGATGGAAAAGTCCTTTGTCAGGCTGTCAAAACATTATATTGATTAGTAAGGTTACAGAAATTTATGCAAATTCATTGCAATCAGACATCCCTGATCATGTCAAGTGCAAGTCTGCCTCCATCGTTTCCTTATCTTATAACCTTGAGGAAAAGTGTGTGAGATGAATAAGAGACCGTGGTAGGAGCCTTAGAAATAAGTCTGACATCAAACCTTTTTCAGAGGCCTGATTCAGAAATGTATTTTCTTGTTTTAGTTCATACTAAGATAACCATGCAGTGTTAAGGAAGTTATTTAATTATAAAAAGCGACTCCTTAAGAGTCTTCTTGTGATTTTTTATGATCACATTGATGACTACCCAAAGAGCTCCTCAGTTTAAGTCTGGGCAGAACTCCTCCCCGTACATATTTAAGTAAGCTATATTGAGCTCTTCAGCTTTAGAGGTACGGTTGTCTGAGTGAAGACAGCTCAGCTGTGTAACAGGTGTTTGAGGAGGAGGATGAGGCAGTGGAACCAGCGGGGAAGACGAGGTGAGAGAAGAGGCAGACTGAATCTCTAAGCCTGGAAAGGGCGAGACTTTGGTGCCTCGCTTGAGGAAATCTCGACAGCTGTGATGAACGGATTGATATTTGGAGAGGTATCAAAGCTGCGGTCTGGGAGTCACAGCCTCATACTGAATTATTCAGGTGCATAGTGTGCATGATACAGATTTTACAGGTACTAAAGACAATTTCTTTGCACTTCATTGAACCCAAAGTCTCCAGACTTCAAAAACAGATCAGTCCCAGGATAGCGCAGGTTTAACCCTAAAAGCCGTCCTGATGATTCAAACCGAGATCTCCATCCACATTAGTACCTCTTAAATGGACTCAGAATCAATACTTGGTTTCCTTCCAAAGTGTCTAAAGTCTCTTTGTGTGATTTTAGTAGTCTCCTCTTAAGCAGTGAATCAATGCTGCTGCTGCTGCAGAGAAAGCTGAGCTCATCAACAGTGACTGCAGCGCTTCACCACTTCCACCTCCACCACCTACTCACTCGGAGACGAGGAAGACATTCAGTTTTCTGCACAGATTTGTTGATATTGTGCGACATGATTAATGGGTACTGTTACACAAAGTTTTACAACACTGTGCTCAGTCGCTGTTTGTTGCCAGAGTGCGAAAAAAAAAAGCACAAAGCTTCAACAAAACAAATCCATCCTGGTGTCAAACTTTCTTTCTCATCTATGATTGTCTCAATAAACCAGATCTGATGTTATCCTCCCTCCTAACTCAGGCCAGTTTTCTCTAAGACCACAAATGATAACTTAACCTGAGCCCTGAAGCCAAACACAGATGGCTCTGTGATGAGATCTGAACCTGAAAAAAAAAAGAGCGAACCAGAAAAAGTTTGACTTCTTTTACCCCGCTGGCAGCGAGGCCTCGGGATGTTGATGCCACATGGTCGGCTGGTCCGTCCGTGCAGCACTTTGTGCCCAGTTGAGAAATATCTCAACAAATAGTTGGCAGATTCTCTGCTCTCTGGATGAATCATTTGTTGACTCTCCTCAGGTCTGCAGGAAATCCAGAAAGAGGCACACGCACTACCATGAAATTGAAAATCAAGGCACATTCATGCTCCCCAGAGGATGCCTCCAGCTCAACAACAAAACATCATCAAATAGAAACTGTGTCGTCTACATCGCTTACTGCTGACACACGCCAGGCTGTAGTAATGGTGTCATGAACGGGAAAAAACTAAAAGGACCCAGATGCAGATTTAAGCCAAACAGCAAACAAAAACTTACTATCATTGAAATCTAAAAAGTCCGACTGAAAGATCAAAAACAAAGGCAGCAAGAGGAGTCACAAGGACAACATGACATGAGGCAACTAACATACAACAATGATCTGACACAGAAGGGAAGAAACACAGAGACCAACAAGACACAGGTGAAGACAATCAGGGCAATCAAACCGGAGAGGAAACACACAGAGGCAGGAAGGAACACAAGACAAGAAACAGTGGAGACAAGAGCTGCGATCTAAAACACTAAAGACACAGAGAACTGAAGAACAAAACACACCAGAACATAGAGAGACATGAGGATAAGAAATGACAAAAATAAAACAGGAAACACTGAAGACTAAACTAGGAAACCATCGACACTAGGAAACATTAACACACAAGGGAAACTGTCATGATTCAGTCTTCAGTTTGTATTTTGTCTATTTCAAAGTTTAGGTTTCCTTGTGGTTATTGTTTCCCTTGTGTGTTTTTTGTCTTATTGTTCCATAGTTTGTTCTTTAGTGTTTCCTGTTTTAATTTGTAGTTTCTTATCCTTGTTTGGCCTTTTTTGTTAAAATAAATAATTTGTGTTAGTTCCTGCAATTGGGTCCACCTCTTTGTTTTCCAACCGTTCATGACAGAAACGAGCAACACCAGGATATTCAATACCAAATAAGGCAGAAAACAACAACTCAGCAAAACGAGGGAAAAATGAGAAATGAAAGGAAATCTAAACTCTGAAATACACACAAACTAAACTAAGACTAAATCATGACAAATTGCTGCAGTCAGTGTTTCTTAATGTACTCAGTTATACAGGTGTTACTTTTGGAAGTAAAAAAAGCCGAAAGAGCTGAGCCAATCTTTTCACAAGTGTTTTGTTTCAGGGATTGATTCTGTCTCCGGCTCAGGACAATAATGTTCGTATTCTAAACCAACAAAGCTGTAATTGGTCAATTGTTTTTCCAAGTGAGAAGAGAATCAGTTAATGAGCACAATATCCGACTGGGTGAAAATGCTGAAAAGTCTGAGATGTGGGAATGATTGTGAAGCCTGGCGCGGCGAAATGATCAGAGTACCAATTGTTCTGCCTTATGACGTTCAACAGGAACCATGGAGTGAGGCACTGCGACAGGATTACGATTGTGGTGGATCGGCCGGCTTGATTTTGGCTTCGACCGTCAATATCAGAAGTTTCAACTACAGCCTAACCGTGTTGAAAAGTTTCAAAGAACTTGCTCTGCTCGAGATGTTCCTCTGAAATATTTACAATACAAAGACAGCCTTTCTCTCACCAGCTGATTTCACCCGCGTTCTTCTTTTAAGAATGTGATGAAATAATAAAAAGAAGTAAGTTGGCGCTCTGGTGTGCGGTGAATCTTCTCATTTGCTGTCAAGATGTTTCCCAAGTTTACTTTCTTGCACTTTTCGCTGCTTACTAAGAAGTACACTGGACCGCAGATTGTGTAGTTATAAACTTGTTGTGAATTTGGGTTAAAAGTGTCATTGAGTTGCTCTAATCCTTTATGTTGTGATGTTAATTTGTTGTCTTATAATGAAGGATATCACAAGAGAGTGTAAGACTCCTACTTAGAAAAATTCAATTAAGTTTCTGTTGCTGTAAACGGTTGAATTAAAAAGATTCAACGAGCTGATCTGTCTCAGAGCGATGTAGGGAAATCAAACTTTTCAGACTTCTTCTTCACTGCATTCTCATTACATTTACTGTAGCTTGAGTTTTCCTCGGTAACAGTAGGACAACAGTCTCCGACAGTTTGTGCAGGAGCTGCTTCTAACACTTATTTTGAACTGGAAATGCACGCACCGTCTGGATGGCTGGTGGGGTATGGCGCAGTCAGAAGCAACAGTGCTGTGAACTCTACAGGAGAGTAATAAAGTGGAGTCGCTTTTTTTTTTTTTCTTTCAACACAGGAGTCATAATCCGCTCGCGCTGTGCAACCTAATTTCTGCGACTCTGGAAAAAGGGAGATAATTCAATTTCAAGTGGCTGCTTAGCCGCGTTATAAGAAATAATTTTCTCCAAGAATCGTTAATTATGTCATTTCTGGCAAAGAAAGGAATTAAATTAGGTATAATTGCACCACAGTCTCGCCTTATAAAACTTAATATTAGTTATTCTGAGACTTGAAACTGCTTTGACTGTGCATTAAAGACGCACATGTTGAGACCACATGCAGAGTAATTACCAGTGCAGTTTGGTGCCTGAAAGTGTGCAGACATGATGAGATGTTGATCAGCTGAAGATCCAGAGAGGATTCCTTTGTAACAGTTAATGCGGAGGGTAAATCAGGTGACTGCTTCAATGAAAAATGAAGATGTTATAAAACTGTTTAAATGTTTACAGCATCATCAGTTCATCTAAAAAAACAACAAACATGTATGGCTCCTGTTGTGCATAATGATTCATGTGTCAAGGGAACTCACCGCCTTTAGCAAGAAAGCAAGAAAGCAATGTTTTTAGAGATGATGCATCATTTTTTTTTTTAAATGATGGATCGAGGATTTGGAACGACAACAAACATCCAAAAGGAGAACATCAGGACGATGAGTAAAAGTCATCTGAAATGTACTTCCAAAAATGTTTAGAAGCTGAAGCCTAGAAATCTTTAAGGGTCCCAAATGTAAGATATCAAGTGAGTGAGACGATAAAGGTATCTTACTATCTGATCAGACATTAAGGAAACATGCTATGTTGAAGTGCTGGCTTCTCTGACAACAATGCAGCAGCCAGTATGTCCTCCTTCTAACTTTAGATTCTGCTCCTGAATGCTCTGGATTTGTTTGGACCAGAGAAGGTAGGCGCTTTTAAGACACCCCCACACGGCCATTTTGGACGCCCCTCGGTTTGCCAGATATGAGAGCAGTTATCAGGTCAACAGGTGTTGCAGCGATGGAAGCGGTCAAGAGAAGTGGTTCAGATAGAAGTGATTGTACCCGACCTAAAAAGCCTCTGCATGTTTCTAATAAGCTCCACGAGCAGAAACATGCTCAAACTAGGATCAATATTGGAGATGCTTTTGAAAAATGGAGAGAGGTTAGAACACAGAAAGGTTTACAGACCCATGCAGAGCTGGATAAACACTGAAGCTTCAGAGTCCACCACATGGTGACCTGAGTGAGCATCCACTCTAGAGAGGAGGGGGGCGGGGGGAAACAGCTCTCTACAATGTTTAGAATTTAGACTGCAGTACCCATTTTAAACACTAGGGGTCAGAGTTACATACTGCTCCTTTAAACCTTTTAATTTCAAATCATCTGTGTTACCAAAATAAAACTACATCAAATGTACTTTCATATAACTTTTTCATTCCTGCATGGGCTTCAATTTAGCACATCAGAGTTAACCCGGGTCTTCAGATTTATAGTCATAGTGGCCTGTAGAAATGCTGAAAACCTTAGCATCCATCCCTGCAATATGTCACAATGACATCTTTTAAATTCCTTTTCTGAATGTTGGCAACAACATGTCCTCATTCAGACACAGATATAAGTTTTTAAAGTGTACTACAAAGTTTAGTTCAGTCCTTCTCAAGGCTCCATTTCCTGCATCACTGCCCGTTCAACGACAAACATTCAGTGAGTAGTGGTGTCCATCGCTTGTGCGGGCTAATCTCAAGGCACATTAGCCCGAGCACATTCTGCAGAACTCCTCAGCCACAGGCGGCAGAGAAAGCAGAGGGAAGAATCCCACGTAGCTGCGCATGATTCTGCAGGAAGTGACATTTTTACAAATCTGAAACAGCCTCTAGCTTCCAGCACATAAAGGTTGACTAAGCAGGGGGAAAAAGTCAGGCTCTTAATTTACACTTTCACACATCGGTGCTTGATGTGACAGCACCGCCGAGCTGCTTGTTGCCTATGTCATGAGTGCTTTTTAAAGAATTAGTCTCCTTCTTTTGGGCGGTAATAGCACCAGAAGAGCTGATATAGAGGAAACGGCTGACAAGCTTCTCTGAGCGATGATGGGTGTCAAAGGGGCGACCACAACGCTCAGCTCAGAGGGAAACCACAGCAACTCCTTTACTTTCCTCCAGGCGAAACTGGAGAGGCAAAACCCAGAGAGAGAGAGAGAGAAGCTGACGGGGCGATCAACCCTCCGCTGGGAGTCAAGTTCATGATACACTGCAATACTCTCTGAACAATAACTTGGTATTTCTCATTTTGCAAAAAGCATATGTTACGGCCAAATTATGACGAGTTTGAATATTTAACAGCAGGCAGCAACTAAAGAGTCGTAACACAGCCAAGCACACTTTCAAGAAAATCTATGAACAACTGTGAACAACACCACAGTTTATTTTCAGAGGCTCGCTCGAGTGGAAATGAAAGTGCAATTAGGATGTCATTAGCAACAAATGGCTCAAAGTCATAAATTGCAACTTGCAGATGTTTTTTTCACTTTGCTGTGTTGCTGTGCTGTGAATGCAGGGAAATCAATAAACAATAAGCAACTGATTCTACAAGCGCGAGAAATGAAATGCTTTTTAGATTTTCTTTTTTTTTTCACCTCATCTCGAACAACTTCGTCGGTTTAATTTTAAAACTAGTTTTTCCAGAGCATTTTATGTATTGGCTAAAAGAAAGCTCCAGCACAGTAATGTTTTTTTCTGGCATCTAAAGCAGACAAAGGGGGTGCAGATGGTCTAGTGGTTGGGTTGCGCCGAAGGCATTGGTTCAAGTCCGGCCTTTCCGTCATGTCATTCCCCACTCTCTCTCGTCCCCTACTCTGTCCACTGTCATATCAAATAAAGGCAAAAATCCCTCAAAACAAATCTTAGATGGAAAAAAGCTAAGACGGACAAAGTTCAAAAGAAGCTGGAAGCCAAACAGGCGTACTGGAACTTAATTAGGTTGTTATAGATAACATGTTAAAGAAAATCAAAATCAGGCATATGCTCTGACTGACACAAGCGATTGTTCAGAGTTATAAATATGAAACATCTCCTTTCTTTAGGCTCTGTTTTGTTTTTTCTTTGGTTTACAAAGTCATTTGGTTCTCCTTGAATCGTCCTCTTGCAATGACACTCTGCCATTTTGCCTTTGTTAAACGGTTGGACATGCAGAGAAACATAAACAAGCTGAGGGAAGAAAGCGTCGCCCCACAGGAACACAGAGCTCAGAACAACAAAACCCAGAGGGAGTTTGACTTCACTCTTTTTCAGAGAGGCATTACTCATATGTTGTTAGAGTGTTGTGGCTCAGTTGGTAGAGTCATCGTCGTCCTCTAAGGTCAGGGGTTCGATCCCCTGCTCCAACAGCAACATGTGTCCTTGGGCAAGAAACTTAACCCTGAATTGCTTCTGCTGCTTCGTCAGTGGCGTATGAATGCAAATGAATGGGATTAGTTACTTCTGATTGTCTCACCACACAGCAGCCTCTACCATCAGTGTGTGAATGTGTAGATGTGACCTGCCGTGTAAAAGTAGTCAGAAGACTAGAAGAACGCTAAACAAGCTCAAGTCCATTTACCATTTACCAATTTACCATATACTTGATATCTGCTACTATATTAATTAAAAGGTTGCACATAACGCCTTTAGGGGTTAAAGTTAGACGTAATTAGAAGTGTGACAGGTGGAGTTTGTGTGGCAGCCGGTTTAAGTGAATCAGGAGTGTTGTTAATTTTCACCTGAGAGGATGGTGATAACACCTGGTTTCAAAAAACAACAACAGCAAATGCAAAAACACGGCTTCAAATGGTTACAATCATGAAGCTACGTCCATTGTATATACAACATCTATGATACCACCCTATTCATTTTTTTATTGCAGTAGTCTAAGGGACAAATTATCCCAGTGTTAATTATCTGCTTACACAGTGCTTGAATGAACAATTAGCTTGTACGCATTTGCTTCAGCGTCCCATTATGTCCCTCTCATTAGATTGTAAAATCCTCAAGGGGGTTTACAGGTTCAGGAGAAGAAGCTTTTATCAGGCCCGACAAAGCCGATTTAATGTCTGATGATAGGAAATGTGAGATTTTGACCTCAACTGTCACAGGATTTTGAAAAGTGTTTAACTTAAAAGATCTGCACACTTTAAAATGTAATCTGTTTTTGACATCAGGGGTTATATTTGTGAAACATGATAAAAAAAAAAAAAAGTTCCCCCTGCAGAGGAAAATGATTAAATTCTGGGGCTCATGCCTGCACAAATTTGCATGTTAATGAGAACTAAAAAGTGATGACACACTGAAGCATCTTAATGATTTTAGATAGAGTTCATATTAACTTAGAGCTATTTGTTCTGTGAGGATTTTGATCAGGGAACATTTACTATGTCAAAATATAATTAATACATCAGAGCAGCTGCTGGTGTTTGATATATATTCCAATGACGGTAGCACATCATGAGACCTCTGATTGGATATTATAACATATTAAAAACTAAAGCCTCTCTAAAACATACTGGCATCAGAAAACCATCCTCAGTCCAAGAATCTGAATCTCTGTTAAATACTCATCTTGTTCCACCCTCTTACATAAAGCAGTTTAATACACCTTGGCGTAATTATAATTTCTTGCATACAAGGAGATTACATTTGCTCATTAGTCACCTCGAAGAGAATATAGATAGGAGCCAATTTTGAATAAAAAGACGAGATGTGCTGTCATGATGTTTTCACGACAGGTGAACACTGCTGGCAACAAAGTGAGAAATCCTCCTCGGAAAATCACGTTTAACAGATTACCTGCTCTGTGGATGTGAATGTTTACCTTTTTATTCATCCCAACAGAATGAACAAAAACAAGAAAACATTTTAGCTTCAACTTACGAGCATAAAGTAGTTGCTACTCAGTCGCTGCAGTTCCCCAGGTGACCACTAGAGGCCGGCTGCAAAAGCTCTGGAAGTCCTATTAACAGCCATGTTAAAATGAAGTTATGTCACTTGAGTAGGGAGTGATGTTGTAGGCTTAAGGCTGCTGAGGATAATCATATTTACATTTAGAACTTAGATTTAGAAATGTGGCTAAATTATCTGTAGGAGAATTCTGTTGAGCTGCAGAGTGAACGATACATTTTCTAATGTTAAGTTTCCAAACAGCCTTCAAAGGGTGGCTCATATCTACTCAACTCATGCTGGCTGACTTAAAGGTCACATATCCTCCTCCTCTTCTTCAGTTTAAATAAGTCTCAGAGCTCCTCAAGACGTGTGTGAAGTGTCTTGTTCTATATCCACTCTGATCCTGTATTTGATCATGTCTATAAACCCCTCTATTTCAGCCCTGCTCAGAACAGGCTGTTTCTGTGTCTGTACCTTTAAATATGTAAATGAGCTGTGTCTGACCACGCCCCCTCTCTGGGAGGGCTTGGGTGTACTCTGTGCTTTCTCGCTCCATGTCCTATTGTTTACGGTGAGAAGGCAGACTCAGAGGGCAGAACAAACACCTAGCTGTGGGAGTGTCACCCACCTGGGGGAGGGGCTACTGCCCTTTGTGATGTCATGAAGGGAAAATCTCCAAAGGGCCTGTTTGAGCACACATTTTTTGAGAAGTGGAGCAGGCTAAAGACGGAGAGGATGGACTTTTCTCATCATTGGGGGGTTTGTAGACAGACTAGAGACACATATTAGAGTTAGAGAAACATGAAGTGTATTTTGCAGAATATGTGACCTTTAAAGATTAGCTCAAACTAAAATATTTTTTATAATCTTAACAGATGTTGAACAGGTTAGAGACGGGTCAAGTCATAACAACGGCAGCTGGTCAAGTCAGACACAAATTGACAGCTGATAGGAGCAAGAGAGAGGATGCACTCTATCAATTTGTTTGTAGAAGAGCGTCTGTTGTCCCCTTCTCTCTCGATCAATGGAGAGCTGCTGTGAACAAGCAAATTGGATCTGAATGAGGAAGTAATGAATTAGAGACTTAGAACCTTATTTGGTGACAGGTAACATCACCCAAAAAGGTCTACAACTCTGCACAACCCGGCTCCTGCAGGACTTTTTTATGTGAATCTAGCCAATGTACATGCACCCTCTTGCCTCCCTCAAGACACCACACATCCAAAATAATTTAATGTTTTAACTATTCCACCGTTAAAGAAGAACCAGATCGATATTTTCTGATGCATGTTTAACATCTTTTGTCCTTCGCTTCTTCTACCTCAGCTCCAGCTCTGAGTCACCAACACACCGTGTGTGCAGAAAAACAAGTGAGACCGTCCTTTCCTCCATGAAACTCCTGACTAGAGAATGATATTTGACAGCTCAAACTTTCCACACAAACAGAAAACGACACACAGCAGAGTCTGAAAGGAGCTTAAGAAAGACTAATCCTTGTCACACAATTTAAATTCAATATTTAAGAATATGAAATTTAAGATTGTAGATACGCTTCAGGCATCGCAGTATCCTCAAATATGAGCTGTGAAATGAAAGACTTCAGTCGCAGGAAGAATCCATCATTGATGTTTCTTTGCACAGAAACAGACGAGAAGGATTTGTTGGATTTGTTGAAATGTTATCCACACTGTGCTGCAGCCTCGGGAGCCACCACACACCTACAAGTATCATGACAACAACCTGCAAGTCTGAACCCATCAATCCACATCCAGCACTGAATCCATATGTGTCTGCTTCTGCCCTTACATCCTCTGTGTACAAATACATGGAAACACAAAAACCACTTTATGGCCTTTGTTCAGCTTCAACAAACAAGCTGAACATAACATGGAGATAAAAATGTGACATTATAGTTCCACCAAAAGTGATCAAATGATGCACAAAAACACCAACATGTCTTTAGCTGTGGGCTCTACTACTCATGATAAACCTTTTAGCCACTCATTTTCACTAGCCCCGCCTCCAGCATCTCATCATTCCCTTGACTGGAGAAAAAAAAAAATCAGATTTCATACATTTCCATTGTGCATGTTTGTTTTGTGTTTTTCTCTCTCTTCTGTGTGCTCCCCAGGTGTTACTTATCAGAGTGCCCAGCCACACCTGTGGCAATTTAACAATCAGCGGCTGAGCTGCAAAGAGCTGCAGGAGAGGAGGCCGCCAGGTGTTAGCGGGTCATTCGGCTGCGTGTGTCTTCAGTGCGACCTTCAGTGTCCACCATCTGTGTGTGGAGTCTGTTATTGATCGAGGACTCACGGCTCTCGCATTGTTGTATTTTGCTTGTTAGAATTGTCTTTAATTTAAGATTTGTTTTGTGGAAAAAGCTTGTTTTTTAAATGTGATTATATTTAGTTCCTCCTTCTGTTCGCTGGGTTTTATTTAATTGTGACTCCCCTCGTCCCCCTAGTGTTCTCGGGGAATGTAAGATAATAAAACAGGAAAAAAAAGAGCAGGAACAGAGATTCATAGAAGACTGATGAGTTGATTTGAGCGTACTGTAATGTGCAAAGATAAGAGGACATCATTGAGCCTTTTCATGGGTAACCCAGACCTCGGTTGGAGGTGTCTCGGAATCCACCCCAGGTTTTATTTTTTAGTAAAATCAGTTTGTATGCTACTTTATGTCATATCTTGGTTATTTTGATTATCCTGTAATTCAGTCATAAACACTCAGAATACACATATTCAGATACAGTTTATGTTCGACAGTGCTGCAGTACTGTTCACCTTTTTATTAACTGCCACTTCACTGTAATCAAACTGTAATTATTAGAAGCATAAGATCAGATAAAAGTGCAATTATTAATATCAGCACTGGTGATCATATGAAGAAACGTACAATGTCATTACTCAACATTCTTCATTTTACAGTTGTTGGATCTGAATGCTCTGACCTTTCACCTCTCCCTGTGTGCCGTTTAGTGAGTGAGTGGTAAAGTGAACCAGATAAAGCGAGATTCTGAATCGAGCGGAGATGAGGGAGAGGAGACAAAAAATCATGAGAATTTAATAATCTGTCACTTTTGAGACGACTGCAATGAAAAAAGTAAGTTTCAAAATTCAACCCACTGAAGGGGTTAGTGGGAGTAACAGTGTTACAGGCCACATGTGGCGGGTTGGCAGGTTTAAATGTCAAACGCTGAATATAACATCTAATCAAGACATTTTCCAGAATAACTACGAGTCGATTTTTAAAAAAGCAGGTTACATGTTTGACCGCCGCGTGGCAGCTTTACAGATTAGCCGAGCTGGCAGGAGCAGAGGTCAGAGGTCAAACTCTGTTAATTAGCACAGCCAGTGAAGTGCGACACATCGACTCCGTCAATCACACTGCAGATTATCCTTATGTGAAACACACACACACACACACACACACACACACACACACACACACACACACACACACACACACACACACACACACACACACACACACACACACACACACCTGTAGAATACTCTGTGTGAGCGATCAGGCTCATATGAATGTGAATCACAATCCGGGTGCACTGAGGTGTGCTGCCCTGCCGCTGTGCAGTATGTGATAAGATATACGTGGCAGGTGACAGACGAAGGGAGACTATAATCTCTGACGAGGTGGAAATGTGTAGAATTGTATAGTTTTACGTTGGGATGACTGAACTGAGCCTGTTTAAGATGAGAGGAGGGTAAGATGTCAGGCGAGGCAAGGATGATGCTGCTGACACAGGTCCAACCCTGTGTAGTGTTTAAAGTCTGTTATAAAACAGACTGATAGAAACACTGATGCCTCTCTATGAGCTACAAAAGCAGAAGAGCTGATGAAGCTAACATGAAATGTGATGCCTCATAAAATTGGTTTTTAAGTAAATCACAAGTCAGGACGTCTTTTTAACATAATCAACCTCTTTTAGTTGTCGAAGAAAATCTTTCACTTGAACTGGAAAATCGAGGATTGAGGACATGTCAAGAGGATTGTTTTTTGCATTTCTATTCCATTTTTAGATCAAATTAAGCCACTCTTCCTTTAATTCATCAAACTAAGATTTGGTCATATGAGCGGCGGCGGCTGAAGGCATTAGGCGCCGCCCCAACACTCCCCAAAAGGAGACATATGCTTTTAAAAGGGTAAGGCAAATATCATGAAGGTACTGAGTCAAAAGTAGAATCTTCAATAAACATTTAGATCTTTGTTTTTTGTTTTTTAAGATTTATTTTTGGGGCATTTTTTGCCTTTATTGGAGAGACAGGATAGTGGATATAGTCAGAAATCAGGGAGAGAGAGAGTGTGGGGAGTGACATGCAGGATACGGATCCACAGGTTGGATTTGAACTATAGCCTCCATACTGTCATGATTTGGTCTTATGTAGTTTGTATTTACAGTTTATGTTTCCTAGCTTAGTTTGTAGTGTTTTTATTTTGTATTTCCTATACCTGTGTTTCTTTGTCATAGTGTGTATTCTTGGTTATGTTACATTCTTCAGTTCTGTGTGTCTTTAGTGTTTCATGATTTAGTTTGTAGTTGTCCTCAGTGTTTATTGTATTGTATCCCTGCCTGTGTGTTTCCCTCCGTGTTGATTGCCTTCATTGTCTTCACCTGTGTTGTTATTCTCACCTGTGTCTGATTACCCCATGTGTCTATTTAGTCTCTGTGTTTCTTGCCCTCTGTGTCAGTTCATTGTCGTTTGTCGGTGTTGTATGTAGAGATGTCAGATGTCAGATGTCAGATGTCAGATGTCAGATGTCAGATGTCAGATGTCAGTTGTCAGTTGTCAGTCTCCCAGTGATTCCTCGTGGGTACCTTTTATTACATTTCGGCTTTTCAAGATAGGACGTTTGTGTTTAAATAAATATTTTAATTTTTTTCATTCTGGACTTGGGTCCAGTTCCTGATTTTCCACACCTGTGACATATACATAGGGCGCGCCACCAGCCCCCAAATTAACATGTAGATTTAAAACGTTCTACATATATACAGTTACTCAGTGGACAGGGACTTGGGTTGGGAACTAGAGGTTTGCTGTTTCATGCCTCGATGCGGACCGAATCTGGAAATTGCCCTGGTAGCTTCAGAGGTGCCAGTTCACTTCCTGAGCACTGTCGAGGCGACTCTGAGCAAGGAGCCTCTTTCCATGTGCAGCCCCCTCACTCTGACATCTCTCCATTTAGTGCATGTTCACAGGATGTGTGTGTATCTCAGACTGTGTGTGTGTGTGTGTGTAGCATGACTCAATAACAGAGTATAAACGTGAATGACCCCTTGAGGGATTAATAGAGGATATCACCACCATGTTCCTCTTCAAGGTTTGCAGGATTAATCCTCTAGAGACTGTCAATATCTGTCGCCAAATTACATAGCAACCACCTGTCCAGTAATTCAGATCTTTATTTCAGGGCTGTGTGTGTTAGGCAGCTTTAAAACTGCAGGATAAAATGACCTGAATCAGATTTTTTTTGCTCGTATGTGACTGAGATCAGATTTATTTTATGATAGTGTGAACAGCACAAGTCACATTGAATCTGTTTTTTTTTCAGATCCGACTTGGGCCCCTTTTCATATGTGGATTTCCACAGACCTCTGATCCAGCCCACATTTAAAACATTAAGTGAATAGCCGTAAGATGTACACAACCAAATCAGAATTGAGCATTTAGGCTTGCAGTGTGAATGCGGCCTTATTGTTTTTCTCTCATTCTGTTATTTCAGAATACAATCCCAAACAAGCGGGGCGGACTTTGAAATTTCATCATGTTGGGGGATAAATCTGGGGAATTGAAACTTGAAGAGGCAGAGGGGCAGGGAAATCAAAAGGATATGCAGTGCAGTGGATTCTTTTTTTGATCATTTATTATTAGTGTACATTATTCCCGGGACGAGCCCACAGGGCGGGTCTTTATTCTAACCGAGGAGGCTGGAAAATGATGCAACACATGGGAGGGCTGTCTTCATGTTGGAAGCACTGATGTGTGATATATCCTCTGTTGACGTCACACATCACAAAAAAACACAATCTGTGTTTCTTCTCCCTCTTAAATTGCTTTTCTGTAATTCTGATGAGGCTCAGATCTGCCAAATCAATACTTCACATGGGTTTTATCCGCAGGCTAGTTGAGAATAAAGGTCAGGTAATAATGTATTAGGATGGACGTTGATACTTAAATCAATCATTGAGAGGAATTCATGACTTAGATTTGATCATAAATCAGACAACTGCAACCAAATCTCTTTGAAGCAGTTTTCACATATGCACTCCTGAAAATATCTAGATCATTTCAAGAGGACTGCTGCTGAATTCTCCCGACCTGGCTGTTCACACATGCACCTCACAGCGGGCGACTATCACTGTCAGACGGGGGGTAACGTGATGTAAAAAGACGTGGTGGATGAAGCAACAGAGTCCGCTATACGATGCTATAAGGAGAATATTTTCCTTTTATACCAATGCTACGAGTAATTCAACGTAATCACAATATTAACAGAAGAAGAAAGCATAGTGCAACTTTTTTTATTTGGCGCACAGAGATCATAGCGGTCTCGTTCAAACATTCTATGAACCTTGCACCAGTTTCAGGGAGTGAACGTCACCACCACTTCCTATTGGCTCGAGGTGAATTCTCCTGATTATATCCTTCTGCGTTCTCACATCAGCTCACTCTGATTTGCTGCAGAAACAATACTAAGAGGCTTGCAGGAGAAACTGCGGGTAAGGTCCAAGTTTAAAAATCAGCTGATTGGGGAGCTGGTGGTGCAGTGGTTAGAGCGCGCGCCCCCATGTATAGAGGCTGTCGTCCTCCAATCGGGCGGTTCAAATCCAACCTGTGGCCTTTTTCCCGCCAGTCATTCCCTACTCTCTCTCTCTCCCTGGTTTCCGTCTCTATCCACTGTCCTAACTCTCTAATAAAGGCACAAAAAGCCCAAAAATAAATCTTGAAAAAAAACAAAAAACACATTCAGCTGGTCCTGAAAATATCAGGAGCTTTTCAGGAATTTTCTGCAAGTGTGAAAGGCCTTATAATCTGCCTCATTGTTATTGAATGTGTCAATTTTACACACAGATTGAGCACAGTGAATTAAAATGTACGCAACAGGTTGAAAAGGGAAGTACTTTTAATTATTTTTTAGGGAAGAAACGATTTCTCAAAAGTTCCCTTGTTTTGTTTTTTTTTGCAAACATTTCCATGCACACGGCGGCGGCGGCAGCGGCGGCGGCAGCGGCGGCGGCGGCGGCGGCGGTGGCAGCTCTGTCCTTCCCTCTAACCTTGGCCGTCGGGATTCTTTAATGACTCAGCTCAGGTTGAGCCTTTCACACAGTATGATGTCGTCTTTATTTATAAAAGAAAAGTCTAGCCGTATAGTCTGGCCGCCCTTGGCCCTGCAAATGAGCTTGACGAGCGTCCAAATGTGTGCGTGGGAGGAGCGCACTGCCTCCAGTGTATCAAGAGATGAGAGCGAGATCGGTGCTGAACCAGAGGGCACGGGGAAGAGAGCAGAGAAATCTGCACCGACTTAAGTGTCAAATGAGCTCAATAGATAATTACTGATAGTAATTTGCCAATGGTCAAAAAGCAGTTTTTCTTTTAAATATTTATTGTTGGGCTTTTTGTGCCTTTAATTGAGAGACAGGACAGAGGATAGAGTTTGAAATCAGGGAGAGAGAGGGGAATGACATGCGGGAAAGGAGCCACATGTGGGATTTGAACCTTGGAGGACTACAGCCTCCATACATGACTAAAATATGCCCGCCCTGTTCACTGGAGAAAGCAGGGAAGATGTTTCTGACAGTGAACTAAATTTTTTTTTAAAATAAAGTCTGGCCTCAGATTAAACCCTGGAAGAGTGTCCCCTCCCCTCCTGGCTCATCATCTTTATATATGGACACAATAGTAGGATGAGCTCCACACAGAGTAACGGTACGGCTCCACTGCCTCAGGTGAGGACGCTACTCAGGACTCAACTCGCCGCTCGGTGGGCGTATACATTTATTTTATTTAGTTTTCCCTCCTTTTTGCTGTAGATTACACAATAGGTGAAGTAGCCTCAATGAATGCATCTGATTGGCTAGACGCTTGACTTGGATAGACTCATTTGGACCCTGGTCTATTCTTGTCCGGCAGGCGCCCCCCTGGGATCCCTTCTCAAAAACGCACCGCAAAAATCCCATAATGCATTGTGCGACTGCCTCTCCGTCTCTCCATAGAGAATGAATAGAAAGTGTCGAGGCAGCTATCCGTCGCCGGAACCTGTGGAGCCGTACCTCAAAGGTGCAGATAGCTTCCCAAAACACTTGGATGCAAAACAAGAGCAAAATGCACAAAGCAGCAGGAGGGGCTATTAGCGGTCGCATTCTCGTTAAATCTGACCCCTTTTCTGTTTGTTTTGCTCTGCTCAAGTCAAGTTGACCTAAGACGCTGACGAGACTCTTCTCCTCTGTCGCCCCCCGGTGGTGGAATGAACTTCCAAACTCCATTGGATCTGCAGAGTCTCTCTGCACCTTTAAGAAAAAGCTAAAGACCCAGCTCTTTCATGAATACCTACTAACTTAATGATGATGGTCTCCATATTATTGATGATGATGATGGTAATGACGATGGTTTTTGTTTGATAATGACGACTTATAAGATGGTTTCTATACTGATTAGAGCTCTCAAGAACTGCCCTCAATGTTGTGCTTTGCCTCTGGTCACTTCCTGTCAGCACCTGTGTGTCCAATCGGACTCAAAGCTGATCGTTTGCTCTTACTGACATTGTTCCCTTTTTTCTAGATCCTTGCTTGTGTTGTACTTACTCTCTGATGTACGTCGCTTTGGATAAAAGCGTCTGCTCAGTGAATTGTAGAAGTTAGTGATTCCGACTGATCTCAGGCGAATGAGAGTGTAAAGGTAACCCAATAACACTTTGAAGCCAATGAACACAAACATATTGACAAAATCAAGCCAGTAAATGACTGATGAGAATAATCAAACGTATATCAAAGACACAGTTTCCCCATTCCATCCTGATTAAATATTCTTCTTAATGGAGAAAGAAAGCCCCCGCGGTGTAAATATCCGGCCTGCTATAAGGTCACATTGTTACCCTTTCATGTCTTTTTTTCACTCTTTCATCAAAAAAACATTCGACTTCATCCGCCCCGTTAGTGGGATTAAGCCGTCATTTTTGTCTTCTGGCTCACAGGAACAAAAGGTGACTTTGAAGACGTTGGTCTGTGTATAATACTGTTGTCACACACACACACACACACACACACACACACACACACACTGTGTTAATCCACTTAAGTGAGTGAGCAGAAAGTCCATCATCCCTTTGGAAATAAAAAGTCAAAGTTCCATTTTTAAGCCGCGGCAGATAAAAACACAGTTTAGCTGTTGGGTAAACTTTGACTGCATTTTCATTTTCATTCATTCTGAGCGAGAGAACAAAAGATGGAGGGAGGGAAGGCAGGTGATCAGGAGTTGTGCCTGGCAGCCTCCCCCGAGGGAAGTTATCTTTTTTCCGCCCCGCTGTACATTCACTGTTGCAGCCCAGTGGATTAGACAGTGAGAGGAGTGCTCTTTGCTTTTTTTTTTTCTTTTTTTTTTCTCTCAGCGATACGAAATTCTGTCGACGGAGCTGACAGCCGAAACCAAAGGGTGGAAAAAAAAAAGGCTCCTTGATAGGAAACGACACCCCGAGTGAAACACATGCCTTTGTGTTTCACTCGGGGAAACACAAACCGCTGCCTTTTCAGAGGAAATGCATGTTTGCTTAATTCACAACATCTCTTTGGATTCATCACAGCTTGTAATGGCATTACCCATGATGTTACACAGATGAATCATCAGGTGGAGGGCGAGATGTTACACAGTCCATGTTTGTATAAAACACAACAGAGAAGATTTTTAACTGCATCAGCTGGTGAAAGATATATCACCATAATGACGAGCCTCTGCGCTCTCCATCTTCTATTAAAGATGAAAGCAATCACAACCCAGCGAGTGTTTGGCAGACGGTAATATGCAAGCGTAGGCCAAGTTCATCGTTTCTTCCAACTGGGTGCAAAAAAATTTCACAATATGATTCAAAACATCAGAGTCAAAACACTCAGTATAAACAGCTTTTTATTCCGCTGAGAGATATTTAGCTCCTGCCTTCACAGGCGGTGCAGCAGGTATGATGATGGATTACTTTAAGACGTCGCCCCCCACTTTCATTTTGCATGTGATATATTTCAATATAAGCTGCAGGCTTTTCCTATATAAGCACCGATTGAATGTCAGAATTGTTGATGTAGGAGCAACTTAACATGAGCAAGCCAAAGGGTACACATGCAATTTTTCTGCTTTAAGAAAATGTGATTTTGATTTGGCCAGGGGTAAAAGCAATATTGATAGATTGCCCTCCAGGGCTGCAGCTCATATATGGATCTGGCTTCACTCTGCTTGTGTTTGCATGGACTTAAGCCATCAACGGTACAGTCGCTTTCACACATGCACTCCTGAAAATCTATTCAGACTGACCCTGAAATCCATCTGAGTAGCTTGTTCACACATGCAGCTCCATAGAGGGAGAGCAACATGGTGAACGCCATCATTGGAAACTCTTCAGAACACCTTGTTTGTTATTAAACTTATTGTCCTCACAAGTTCTTGTGTTTCAAATACTTGGCCATCGAACAGGCCGGGGGGTCTGGCACTGCGTAGTTCCTAGAGACCACATCACCCCCCATCCTTCATAACCTCCACTGGCTCCCCCAGCGTATCAAACTTCAAACTCCTCATCCTCACCTCCAAAGCACCTACACAACCTGGCTCCCCCTCTACCTGTCTGAGCTCCTCCACCTGCACTCTCAGGTCCCCCCCCTGCAGGACAAACCATCGGTCCTGGGGGGACAGCTAGTCCCACCCTCTGGAACTCACTCCCAAAATACATCAGAGACTCGCCCACACTCACTTCCTTTTCAACACTGCTGACAACCACTAACTCTCACCCTCCCCCCTTACATTACTTCTTCATCGTACTGTCCTCCTCGTTTTTGTTTTTTGTTTTCCTTGTCAAAGCGTCTTTGAGTATTTAGAAACGTGCTATATAAAACCAATTTATTATTATTATTATCATTATTATTGTCCTGTTCGCAACTAACCTAACTGGAAAGTCAACCACTAGGAGTAGGTTACATACTCTGTAAGATTTTTTCCACTGCACAGCTCCTACATTACACCTTTTTGTACATTTTATATTTTATATTTAACATTTTTAAATTCTATTTCATATATTGTAATATCTTCTTATTCTGTATTATTTAAGTTGTTGCTAGTTCTGCTTTATTTCCTTGTTAATTCAAGGTCAATTCAATTCAATTAAGTCAAATTCCTTGTATGTGTAAATGTACTTGGCAATAAACCCTGATTCTGATTCTGATCCTGATTCTGATTCTGATTCTAGTGATCCAATTTTGGACACAAATCTTTTTCCCTTTTTAATGAAAAGTTTTAATGGTTTTAGTGGATTCAAGTAGAAATTTAATTCTAAGAATGTAATGCCAGAGAGGGGTAAAACACGTTTTGGCAATGCAGATGAAGAAGAAAAAACAAAGCGCTATCGATTTATTAGCACTAGCATGTTTTGGCAGTTAGCTTGCCACCTACGTCATAAAAACCTCCAGAGCTTTGCACAGAACCATGACGTTTTTTAGTGTAATTTTCTGGAGTGGACTCGACCAGAACAAAACCCATCCATCCAACCAAAATGCAAAATAAGTAATGTGCCTCACAACAAGGCACTGGAACGTGGGGTCTCATTGTAGCACATAAAGGGTGGGGGGGGGGGGGTCTGCGAATGACACAGCAGCGCTAGATGAGTTCCATCAGGAAGATGCATGTTGTATAAATATGCATGTTGCAGACTGTCGCTGGGTCTTCACTGAGATGGACTGCAGCGCAGGCGGGCAGAGTCTGTGTGATGGAGCGCCGCCTGATTGATGCGGCGCTCCATCTTTGTGTCTGATCAGCGCTGAGCATCGACTGTGAAGAAGCTGCATGGAGACGAGCGTGTCACCTCAGCTTAGCATAGGCCACATCAGTCCAAGACAAGATATTTTTTTTTTTGCCCTCTTGTTTCAGAAAACAGAAATCCCCTCTCAAGCTTTTTTCCCGCCTGTGTGTTTACAACAGCGAGTCTGAAACATCACCTGATGGTACACACTTTCCTAAACAGCCGAAAAATTGAAACACAAGTTGCTACAAGTCCAAAACTTTAAACTAAAACATGGTCATGTCATGTGTTTATACATTTTATAAACATTACATTGTATGATGATGTGATTAATTTGCATGTACCTCACATTCACTGCATATAAGCAGAGGACAAAACCTATTTGTTTCAAAAGTGCATCAGACCTGCATTCTTTCCACTGTGTTGTAGCGAAGACTCCACTTTTGCAAAGAGAAGACTGACTGTAGAGCCTTTCTCACACATGCAGTGACTGAAAATGTAGCTGTCTCTTCTTGTTATAAGAAGGAAGATGCAGAAATGTCAACAGCTTTCAATGCCATGCCTGAATCACATGTTTTGCCTTCACATCAATGCTACTTGTAATTTGACATATTAACCAAATCAATGAATGAGGAGAAAAGAGTGTGAAGCTGCTCCATATTCATTGATTGAGGCAGAATGAATGACGTTTTGTAAAAGCCCAAAAACAATCCTGACAGGCAAGAGACTATGCCGACTCTTAATTATGAGACTTTTTGTCTAATTGGGAAGATGGCTGCTTTGGAGGCCCGCGTACTTCCTCAAATGCCACAAAACATTATAATTTGTCACAATCACAACATTTCAATCATACACTGTAAGTATTAATGTTTGAAGCCTGAGTGACTTCACCCATCTGTTCCTGCAGGGGGCGCTGGAGGCTCATCTGCAGCAGCCGCCATGTTGGAAATGCTGTCTCAGTCTAACTTTCAGTCAACCTAACGACAGGCTGAGAGCTGGAGCTGAGGCGGGTCTTAAGCCTCTTGATGAACCATTAATCATGTCATCTACAGTATGCGCCCAATATGGATAAAACATATCGATCATGAAATCAAAATGTAGCCATTATTAAAAAAAATGTGTGACCATGCCCTGCACATACGTGGTGTGAGTATAACTACCTTATAGTTACGTCGTCCAGCATAAACATCTTGTATATTTTCAGAGGGTTTGGATTCCCTGCATGCCCTGTGCTGCACTGATATCGGCTTCGAGCGTGCGGTCTTGCTTGTGTGTGCGTGTTGGTGTGTGTGTGTGTGCTGCTGTCTGTCTTTTCTCCGTCAGGCACCTGTCACATGCAGTGATGTTACCTTGCAGAAGATCAGCCCATTTGACAATAATCCCATTTATCTTTCATCACGTCTCTTTTTTTTTTCCTCTCTCTCTCTGGCTTGTTGTCTTTATCTCGCCGCCGCTCTCCGTGTTATTGTCCATTATGTGGTTTGTCCCTGCAGCTAGAGCATGCTGGGATCTTTGTCTCTTCATGTGTAATGTTTTGAGCCTGGATGCCTGCCTCAGTGCAGAGTGATCCTTGATGTAGTGTCTGTGAGGGCTGATAGGGCTGTTGATCAAAAACCAGCAGCGGCTGAATGGTTGCTTGACCAGGATGTGATTTCAGGTTCAACTTCATTTACTTTTATAGACCTCCATCACAAACATGGCTTCAAGGACTTCACTGAGGCTTCATCCATCTCACTAATCCAGCATAAATCACAGGACAGAACGACGGGGACAGGAACCGCATGTTTGATTACTTTTTATGATCGTTTGCTCTTACTCACATTGTTCCCTTTTTTTCTAGATCCTTGCTTGTGTTGTACTTACTCTCTGATGTACTTCGCTTTGGATAAAAGCGTCTGCTAAGTGAATTGTAGAATTGTAGAAAACAACTTCAGTAACAGACTGACAGTCTGATCTTGTTTGAAATGTTTTTGGAATCGATGTAAGTTTTGACTGTTTTATACCCCAATCCAGCTGTTTTGGACATCTGTGTTTAGTTGAAATAAAAATATTTTGTCCTTAAGCAACTTGAAGAACTATCAAACACAATTGCTGAACTCTGTTTTCTCACATCAAACTGCTTTTAAGATGTAATTATACATCTTAGTCAACCGAAATATTGCTAAATTTTGGTCCGTCCACATCTTCCCCTGTGTGTGCACGTACATGTGCTGTAGTGTGTGCAGACACATACAGTATGTATGTATCTACTGTGCATGCATTCGGTCTGTTTAATATGATTACAGTATCTGCATTCTCTCTGGCTCTTTCTGCAGAGAAACAGACGGACTAATCTCGTTGGTTGCTAGGAACTGGGAGAGCTGAGGCAGACCATTTTGTATCCCCATCAAATATCTTAATATCTAATATGTAATGTCAAGAGCAGGAAACTAAAGGCTGGTTGTGGAAGAGGGCATATGCATTCTGCTGAAAACAAACCTATTAGAGAATTTACTTTGGTCACTGTGTGGCTGAATGGTTTAAAGGATGGAGAGAGTCAAATGATGCATGAAATGAATAAATGCGTAACTTTATCCATGGAGAGCAGCCGTCACAGTGAAGAATAATTCATTCATAGTTACAGACGTTTCCATAGACATTACTATGGAGGGTTTTTGGTGAGACTATGGAGAGCTCAGCTAAGTAACTTGGATGTTCTTGGTGTATGCAAGAGAAAGTCTGAATGGACAGAAGAAGGCGGAATGCAATCCTCGCTTATGACAAACCGGCTCCCAACAGACATATTCTGACAATGATATATGTCGGTGGTTCTCAACTGGTCGAGCCTCAGGACCCAAATTTATGATATTTTTCAATCAGTCACATTTTAGATAATAAAAAAAGATCTTGCAGTTTGGACCTGAGACGATACAAAGTGGGATAGAATCTTAACAAAACAAAATTGTTAAAAAAGTGATTCATAGACTTTTTCTTCCAGGCATACCTTCTCAACCCTCTGAAAACAGCTCCGCGACCCACTTTTGGGTCCCGACCCACCATTTGAGAACCACTGATATATGTATCTTTATAAACAGAATATCTGCAGAACAGTGCAGCTTACCGTCCATTATTATCAAACATTTCAACTTGAGCAACAAATCAAAAATCTTGTCGGTAAGCCAATCAGCATTTAGTTTCCCTGACGACCTCAAACGCAGATACGATCCATCCTCCACTTTTTTATAAATCTCCAAGATGATGATGATTCTAAGGGCAAACTTAAGACCTGGTAGTTGCTAGTGAAGAACAATATTTTTGTTTTCTTTTTCTGGCTCATAAGAAGAAGTGAGCTAGAGTTTAAGCCGCTGTGTAACTTCTCTACTGATGAACTGAGGCTCACGAGAAACAGATGAACGGGCACTACTCCGGGGGGATGTCATGGACTAAGAAATGGCAAAAGTTTTTGTCTGCTACCTAGATGCCCCACTGAAAAGAACGTTTCTGGATGGAAGTGTTTTTAACGCTGACCTAGCTTCACCAGAATTACAGAGAAAATGGTATCTGTCTGGTATACTTTATTGACGTCAGACGATGACAGACGATGATAGCTGAGATGTGATATAACAATGGATGCACACTGGAGCCATACTGGGACATTAGCATGCTTTTTAGGCTCTCAGCAGGCTCATCATATTTCCAAAACAAAATAGAAGGATTTTCTTTAAATTAGTTGGTCAAAGGGAACGATGTGCATGGATCAAAAGCGCCTCACAACAGAGCTGTAATCCATGTTTCATAACCCAGTGAATAAAAAGAAGACGTACATTTAACTGCACAAACAGAAGAGATGCAGTACAAAGGAAGCTGGTATCGTGGCATTATGTTTTGTTATTGCCAGACAATCATCAAAGCTGAATTAAAAATGTCAGGCAAAGAAAAAGCAAGTTTTTTATTCCTTGGTGCAATTTCCAAATGGTAAATGGACTTGAGCTTGTTTAGTTCTTTCCTAGTCTTCTGACTACTCAAAATGCTTTTACACCACATGACACACCTACACATTCACACACTGATGGTAGAGTCCATCAGAAGTAACTAATCCCATTCATACAAATTCAGACACCGATGACAAAGCAGCCGGAGCAACTTGGGGTTCAGTGTCTTAACATTGTACATGTTGCTGCAGGAGCTGGGGATTGAACCCTCGACCTTCCGGTTGAGAGACGACGACCGACTCTACCAACTGAGCCACCCCAAGTGTCACATTTTATAACTTTGACCGTCTTGAGGAGGAACACAGCCGGCCTGACTTCCTCCCTGTGACATTTTAAACCTGAATCTCATGACACCACTTCACCTGGGCCTTTTCAAAGAGCGCAGTCATGATCCACATTGTCCTGCAGGAGGTCACTGAACAGGTGAGCGTACGTTTAAGGTTTGGAAATCGAGGATGTATTTTGTACTCCATCTGTCAGGCGTTGTGTTTTTATTACAGCTGCACACAATGAAAATTAAATCCACCACTTGTTCTGCCTGATATTTATTCAATTAGCGGTGTTTTTGTAACCGCTGCATTCTGGGCATTGAGAGATAAATGAGCCCATTATAATCATTTCTATGCTCTTTATAATATACTTAAAGTTCATTCCACTTTTGAATCCAGACTCCCGCTGCACCGAGCAGCCTTCTAATTGATTTGCATTTTTATACCACTAATGATTTTTTTCCAAGAACGACTTCAGGGAAAACATAATGACTGCTCGGAATATGCTCCATTTTTTAATGCGTTTTCCATTAAAGCAGGTTTTCTGAGGAGGACAGCGTGTGGTTTGGTCGAGGCAATGGCAGCACTTTGGAAGAGGTTAGGGAGAGATTTCAGTTTCTGGTAAATGTTGATAAAACAAACAGGATCCTCACTGTTTGCTCATGTCCGAAGACGACAATATTTACTACATTTTCTCTTTTGTGACTGAGAAATAAACAAGTTTCAGTCCCGCAGTCAGTCGTGTTTGAGCACTCATATTTCTTTCAGTCGTCTCATCTCTCGATCCAAGCTTCATCAAGATGAGACTTGTGCAAGCTCTTTAAAAGCTTTATATGTGATTTTTTGATCCAGCAGATGTCGCCCTTGAGCACCAGCATGAAACCAAAACAACTCGCGCTGCATTGTTGTGTTAGCATGCTAATGCTAGCGATCTTTATTATGCTGGTATCTTCACACTGCATGTAAATTTACCTGAAATGAGCGTGATCTAGAAACACAGTTAAGCAGTGAGTACAGTATGTTATTCTTCTTTTCTCTAGTCCCTCAATTAAACAACTTTTATACACGAGGGGAGGAGTCAGCCGGCCCTCCCGGCGATGTAAACAAAGTGAAGATAGGACTCTGAAAACTCTGAAAACATCACAGACAGTGGGACTCGGGTGTTACACCCATTGTAGACAGTCATGACTCACAGAGTTATTTTCAGAGGAGATACTTGATTTCTATATTTAAGTGTGAAAAATCACAAATAAAGACTTTAAAAGTCTTAATATGAAGGGTTAAAAAAGGTTGTAGTAACCAGCACAGAATTTTACATTGCAGACACAATTTAGGGCGGCTGTGGCTCATTAGGGCGGCTGTGGCTCAGTTGGTGGAGTCGTTGCCTCTCAACTGGAAGGTCAAGGGTTCAATCCCCAGCTGAGCAACATGTCTGATGTGTCCTTGGGCAAGACACTTAACCCTGAGTTACTCCCACTGCTTCAGTGGTGGTGTATGAATGGGATTAGTTACTTCTGATGATACTACATAGCGATCACTACCATCAGTGTGTGAATGGGTGGGTGTGACAGGTGGTGTAAAAGCACTTTGAGTAGTCGGAAGACTAGAAAAGCGCTATATAAGCTCAGGTCCATTTACCATTCTAAAGAAAGGAACATTAGTTTGAAATGTCCTGCTGATAGACTAAGCAGGGAAAGTTTTTCCATGGACATGAATGTAAAGATTATTTGATAATGGGACGAAATTACTAAAACATGAAGAGAGACTGAGGACCATGATACTGGAGTATCATCCATCCTTTGGCTACAACACCTGTTTTATGATGCACATTTTCTTGCACAAATATAAACAGAATATTTTAGGACAGTGGGTATGCCAGGGTGACTGCGTGGGCTGTGACAGAAAAGGATTGATCATTGCCTCCTATTCAAAACAGGGTTGGCAATTTATATGTAAAAGAAATGTTGGTGTAGGTACAATGGGGGAGCCTGCGAAGCCAATTTTCTCAGCAGTTTCCCAAAGGTTAGTGCTGACCCCGCGGTCCTGTTTGTGTGTACTCTAAAGGACGACCATTTGGGGACAAAATGCGACATAAATCATTTATTAAATGACTCAAAATAGAGGCTGTAATTTGCTGCCATCAAGTCAGAATGAGGATCACCTGCAGGCGGGTTACTGCGTGACTGTGTGAAAACAGCTAGTAGCTAGCAGGCATCAACAACATCAACATCAACAACAACAACATCACTGCTGATATAATTATTAAAGCTGTTTCAACCAGCTCTGAGTCTTCTTTCAACCACCACCGACAGAGAGAGCCTGATGTTATTTTTGATATCATCTTTCTCTTATTAAAGACCAGAGACGACTGTAAAAGAGGTCAAACATTGTGCAGGAACATTTACTGTATATATTTAAGGCCTTTTTAAAGTGCAGTTTAAATGCAGGAATTCTTATATGTTCTTACATAATCCTGTACATACCATCATCACTTGCCAATAAGTTTATTTAAGACTCTTAGTTTGTATGTTTAAATGATTGAGCGGTCACGTTCTATCTTATTCTGCAAACCTCAAGTCTTAATCCCTGGGAAGAGTTTTATTAAAACCTGAAAAAAAAAAGCATGTGTCAATCATAAACTGTAGCCTATATAAATTTGGATAACAGGCCTCAACCTCTTCCCGTTGTACAAAGATGAAGCCAAAATATTCCAGTTACGGGCGCTAGCATATTACGCATTTGTACCCAGGACATGTAGAGTAGGGATCGCCTGGAAATGCCGCAGGATGAAAATTTCAACCAATCAGAGTTTATTAAATGAAAGACGTTGGAGTTTTGACCTCAGATGTTTAAAAAACATGGGACAGAACAAAGATACAAAAAAAATTACCCGGGAGCTCAGTTGCGACCCATTGAAAACAGCTCTGCGACCCACTTATGGGTCCCCACCCACCAGTTGAGAACCACTGGTCTATGGTGTCCATTAGCATGAATAAACGAACGCCCTACAGCCAAACAGACTTGAGAATTCACGCCGCTCAAAAACGTAGAAATAAAAGCCTTACAGCAAAGCATAATAAAAAAATATCTCACCAAGCAGAAGTGGGTAATAAAACCGGAATTCATAAAAATGCCAGAAAATGATTAAATGTGAGTTCTGTACACAAAGAGGTCCAGATAGTGCAGCTTCATGTGTAAGCATGTGTGCACTAACAATGTCAGTTTCCTGACCGCTCTGTTTCAGGTAGCAGCAGGTGGAACCGAGCCTCACCTTTTAAAAAAGCAGCGATTTATGAATGAATAAAGATATACACCGTTTATCAGCAGAAGCTATCACAACAAATAGCCGACCCTGCGTTGACACCTCGTCTTGTGCTCAGCCTCCAGCCGCCCCGCAGGATTAAAGATGTGAAGGGGCGATAGGATTTGGTCACACGGTAGGAGAATTAGAAGGAGGGGCCGTTCGCTTCTCTCGTTGCAGGAATAAAATTGCCTTCGGATCAATAACCCGCTGTCAGACATGACTTGAGTGATCTTGTCGTTTTTGCCTGGGTTGAATACCAAAACATCTCGTGGTACGCTGAGCCGACACGCTGCAGATGCTTCTTTTCATGAATGAGGGGAGGGGGGCGATTAAACGTATGTCATAGTGGAATGTTTTTATCCTTGTGTGACCTTGTGCAGAACAACCGCCTGATGCATAAAGAGTCATTTGTTGGAAAATGAGAAACTGTGACTGTTTTCTTTGCGCCACTACAAAACAAAACCTACAAGATACAAACTTAAAGTCTTTATTTGTGATTTTTCACACTTAAATGTAGAAATCAAGTATATCTGAAAATAACTGTGTGAGTCATGACTGTCTACAATGGGTGTAACACCCGAGTCCCACTGTCTGTGATGTTTTCAGAGTTTTCAGAGTCCTATCTTCAGTTTGTTTACATCGTCAGGACGGCCGGCTGACTCCTCCCCTCGTGTATAAAAGTTGTTTAATTGAGGGACTAGAGAAAAGAAGAATAACATACTGTACTCACTGCTTAACTGTGTTTCTAGATCACGCTCATTTCAGGTAAATTTACATGCAGTGTGAAGATACCAGCATAATAAAGATCGCTAGCATTAGCATGCTAACACAACAATGCAGCGCAAGTTGTTTTGGTTTCATGCTGGTGCTCAAGGGCGACATCTGCTGGATCACATATAAAGCCTTTAAGGTTGAAATTTCTGGAGGCCAAAATCATTATCACTATTTTTTTTAAATTCTCTGCCTACTATAAGGCTTTACAATTACCCACAATGCATTTCTGTTAGTACAGTTGCACAGGCTATTGTTCTTTTATGAAGGAGAAAACATGTCTGACAGAAGTTGTCTTATTAAATTTAAAATGAAATTATTCAGATTAACATGGGATGTGATCCAATGGGCTCTGGCTTTTTTTATTGACGCAGACACATTTAATCAGAGCAGCTGTGTGCGATGACTACATCAGCAGTCCGTCTTCTTCAAGGACTACCTTCAGCTCCGAGCCATTCAGCAATATCTCTTTGGCAGAGGAGATATTCAGCTCGGCTCCCTGAAGATGGATATCTATTGTCTGTTCAGCGGAGAAGTCGTTGTTGTTGTTGTTGCTCTTTATCAAGCGACAGCTTTCAACAACAACAGGTTTACCTCAACATACGGCCCTGCACGTTTACGTTGAGGAGGAGGGAATGCAAAGAAAGACTGCAGCCAGGAATGAATCAGGTTTCATTGTTAACAAGTTTAAGAGAAGGGTTTTAGATATCCCTCTTTTGGTCAGTTTGTTTTCATAGACAGCTTGGTAGAGACATTTTCAAACTTATACAAAACACTTGTCCAAAAAAAACTTTTCAAGGTGAGCTTCATGTGTGAATCCAAACGGCCTTAGTTTTCACCCCAACTTTACCTGGACTTTTCCTATACCAGCCCCGAATGAACTTGGCACGCAACAGGTGTTATCTTCATGCACTTAACCCCAAATTCCACATACACCATGCACACGGTTTGGCTTGATCCGTTTCTGAAAAAAATGTGATCGTGAGTCTGTATATTGTGTTTTATTTTGAAATTGGCCGGATGCTCTGTGACTTCCTGTCCAAGTTGATGCATGCATGCAGCTCCAACGAACTCCGTCGAAAATAGACTCATAACGTATTTGAAAAGGAGCAGAGCGTAGTGAGGCTGCTGTGGAAACACAATCATCGACTAGAGCTTTAACAAACGTAGTGGTGACGGACCGCGGTGGAAATTGCGGTTAAAGAAACTGCGTCACCTGTTCACCTGTATGTCCTTCTTTTTTTCTTTTATACGATGAATATGTCGTACTTCACATATAATGAATATACAGACACATTTTTCATTGTAGCATCTTTGCTGCTTTGTCGGCCATTTCCGCGTTGTTCTTTTTACATCCTGTCCTGCCTCCTGAGTCTCCTCACATCCTGCAGGGACAGTCTCCCACTCACTGTAAGGAGTGTATATGAGAAACCAACACAGGACGGTTTCTTACAATAATTCATCTTTGTACCGCTGTGAAACTTTTTTTGGTCTGAGTTATTGGAAGAAGTGAACAAGGGAGTCCGCCCTAAAGCGAGGCTTAATTAATGGACCTAAATTAAATCGGTTACACCTGCGCCTTTCCTGCATTGAAACGTCGACATGTCGGCTTCTGTGGAGGCGGCAACAGAGACAACAGGATTTAGTATTTAATCTATTGTTGACACATTGAGGTAGGTTTTTAAGGTGCTCAGCGTGCTACAGCTAACGAGCTAATTAGATATCCAACCAGCGAATTAGCAGTGCAGTTTGTTTAACAAGCCACACAACAAGACAATTCAGGTCCATGCATGAATTAGTCATGAGCTACAAAGCCTGGGGGAGAATCTGAGAGGAGTCTGTAGATCTTTTGTGATGTTTGATGGACTATAGGTCACTGATATGATGTTAGTAACTGTTGCTGTCAGGCTTTGTGCAAAGACTCTGTCTTTAAGAGAGATACTGTACTTTGACTTTAACTTCATGGAAGGAGTTCTGATTCGCGAAAGCACTTTATTTTTTTTATTAGGAACAGGAAAACATCAAAAATAACATCAGAAACGTTGCAGTTAAACAGGCCTGGCTAAGTTAAAATTAGGTTAAAGCTGGTTCCTGTTCTGCAGCACATAAAAAAAAAACAAAGATCACATCAGGCACATCCAACAGACGGAGCAACAACACAGACCTTTAGAGGGGTTAAGTGGGGGCACATAACAGAAATGAACAGATTTGAGTTAAATCAGTGATGGAGAGCTTGTCCTTGCAACAGGTCACGTTTATACGCCTGCTTGAAATGCATAACTGAGGTTGTTGTCCTGATATAAGATAGGATCTCATTCCACATTTGAGTGAGAAATTAAACCTGATTATAGCTGCAAGCTGGCAATTTGTGGCAATAATGAGTTTGTACCTTGTTTTTTATGTTTAAGTTATCAGTAGGCACATATTATCCCTTCCCAATATTATGCCCTTTGTTTTGGGATTCACCACCATCAGCCGATCTAAGAAGGCACCTATTCACATATCTGGTTAGTAGGTGTGTGATATATCTGCAGCTTGGTCATGTGAAGCCTTGAAGTTGAACACAATAAGTAGACAAACAGGAAACCGATCAGAGAGGCTGGAATAGGAGATTTATAAGATAAAAGATAAGATAAGATATACTTTATTCATCCCAGCAGGGAAATGTAGGTGTTCCAGCAGCCAGCATACATACAAACACACAACACAACACATATTTACATACATATCCCACCCATACAAAAAAAACACGAGCCCACAATACAGTTTGATATATGATATATGCAACTCAGGCTAAAGTTTAAAAGTTTAAATGTCTTCTGTCCTTACTTAAAGGGGAGTCGTTATAAAGTGCAATTGCAGTAGGATTATTTTCCTGAACCTGTGATAATCCTTGCAGCAGCCGCATGTTAAACCAATCAACAGCAATGAGGGGAGCCTGAATAATTCCTGTGCGGGAGGCATTGGAGAAATTATGGCAAGAAAAAAAATAAAGGCATGTGTGAATTATAACAGGACAGGGAGGACCTTTTTTCCTTCTTCAAATCAACCTAAGTTGGAAGACACGAGGAGACGTTTTGTACTTGGCCATTAAAGCAAAGACTAGAATCAACAGGCTGTTCTCATTTCAAAGTCATTCAAAGCGGAGGCTTTTGTACGGATTCACAAGGTAGTGTTTGAAGGAGTCACGACCGCGTTCAACTAAATCCAATGCAAATTCAACTGATTTTATTGATGTGCTCATATGGCCAATAAAATCTTCCTGAAGTGACACTCAGGCACAATGGTCTAAATGATTATTCTTTGTTGTGTTATGCTGGTCTGCCTTGAGCTGTTAGCTACATACTTCTCGACAATGCTCAGATTTTAAGTTAAATTGCAACAATTGGTCCATATCTGTAAGCTTTCAGAATTTGTGCAGAAATATGGGAAAATAAACGCAAAGTGCAGGCAAATGTAGAACATAAATGGGCCTTAAAGGTGCACAGAGGAGATATGATAGAAAACGGTATTTCTCTGTTTTGTGCCACTTTACTTAAACCCTGAGCGTCTTTTAAAGGGCCAGCATTTAACTCTGACCCTAGTGTTTAAAACGGGTACTGCAATCTAAATTCTAAACAGCTGTCCCCCCCTGCCCCCCCTCCTCCTCTGCTCACTCAGGTCACCATGTGGTGGACTCTGAAGCTTCAGTGTTTATCCAGCTCTGCATGGGTCTGTAAACCTTTCTGTGTTCTAACCTCTCTCCATTTTTCAAAAGCATCTCCAATATTGATCCTAGTTTGAGCACGTTTCTGCTCGTGGAGCTTATTAGAAACATGCAGAGGCTTTTTAGGTCGGGTACAATCACTTCTATCTGAACCACTTCTCTTGACCGCTTCCATCACTGCAACACCTGTTGACCTGATAACTGCTCTCATATCTGACAAACCGAGGGGCGCCCAAAACAGCTGTGTTTTTTTTTGGGGGGGGTGCCTTAAAACCACCTACCTTCTCTGGTCCAAACAAATCCAGAGCATTCAGGAGCAGAATCTAAAGTTAGGAGGAGGACATACTGGCTGCTGCATTGTTGTCAGAGAAGCCAGCACTTCAACATAGCATGTTTCTTTAATGTCTGATCAGAGAGTAAGATACCTTTATCATTTCAGTCAGGAGATATCTTACAGATTGCTCCTTTAAAGGGATGCGACAGATCAGACCTGGGGTGACACCTCATTGGTAAAAAACAACAACCAAATGTTAAATGTAGCGCTCCAAGAATGCAGTCCATCTAACCAAAAGAATTGGATGTAAGAAACATTTCCCCCCATGATAGAAGCTCAGCATGTTTTTTTCTTGTAGGAAAAAAAATAGCAATCATGGCGGTTGGACTTGGCCATGAGATAATGTACAGTTTAAAACGACTCTGCAGGGAGACATGTTTTATCCTACCTCTGTAGATGTGTTCTGCCTCACCAGAGGAGCATCGAGTCGCATTAATGACGGTGTTAGGGTTTGACGTGTTGCTGTTTATGAGACACCCAGAGCAAATAACCTTTAAAAGAATGAATAGATCTACGTCTTTGTTTGATAAAATACTCTGCACACAAATCGAAAACAAATGTTAGGCCACTATTAATGATGCAAAACTTGGATCTGAGTCCATACTCCAGGTTGTGACATCGGTTTGTTGTTTCCTACATTAATTCTTCCGAGTCTGGTTTTGATTGTGTAGGCGGCTTTTCAAAAGCTCTGTGATAATCAGCATAATGAAGAGTTAGAATACATTTTAATATTCACTAAAGAAAATGTGTTTTTTTTCTTTGTTGTTTGTTTTGGAGCATGCCATTTTACAGATCTGTTCAACCTCCAGGCAGACACCTTGACTGAAAGCAGTGGGCTGTTTTTTTAAGGATGTCTTGGCTTGTGGGTGGAATAGAAGCAGACAGGGAGACAATAAAGAGAAAACAAAAAAAAACATGGTATGTACACCGTATATCATTAACGCACAGGAAAAAAAGAACAAAATATTCAGGAGAGATTTTATAGGTATAGATTTAATAAAAGAAATCTGCCTATAAAAAAACCTTCTCTCATTTCATCTTGTCCCGTGTGGTCGCCGTGTTATTGTTGTTTATGTCATCCATCATAATTAAATCCCGGCTGCAGATGGTATATGATGCAATAATGTATACATGCAGACACAGAGGATAAGAGGGGCGGCTTCCTGTGGTGAAAGGACAGCGGACTATGTTGCATCTGAACACATCTCAGTTGATGTGTTTGAAAAAACAAACACGCTGGAGATAACCCCGAAGTTTTATGAAGTCTTGAAGACAGACTTGTTTGGTTTTTGTGTCCAGTCATGATAAGCCAGTCCCTTCACAGGCTCCCTGTTGATTTTAGAATTGATTTTAAGAGTCTTTAAATTACTTTTAAGGCGCAAGTATGTTGTAAGGCCCATGTATATTTCTGAGCTTTTAACCGCTTATGAACGAGGATGCAGTCTGAGATCCTCTGGCAGAGCCCTACTGGCTGTTCCAAAGTCCAGGCTGAAAGGGGTCACTAAAGGGGACAGGGCCTTTGCTGTCAGAGCCCCCAGTCTTTGGAACAGCCTGCCAGAGGAGATCAGACTTGCAGATCCAGCCCCTTATTGTTTTACATCCTGACCTAAGGCATTCTTTTACGAAAAACGCTTTTACTCTGTGACTTTTTTTATTTCTATTTTATTGGTCTTGTTGTCTGATTTCACGGTCTGCCTGTTGCTTTTATTGTCTCTCTGTTTTTATTGTCTGTTGTAAAGCACTTTGTTACCTGCACACACACCACACATTCCAATCTGCACATTGCACTTTGACACCCTGAACACTTTACACTGTTTACATTATTCTATATTCTACATTTTGTATATTCAAATATTTATTTTTTAAATTTTACATTATGTTCTATTTTACTGTGTATTCGCAATTTGAGTGTCATTGCATGGCCTTGCGGAACAGTCTTTACATTTCACTGCACATCTGTATGAGCATGTGACAAATAAAATCTTGAATCTAAACAAATAAAGTATTATTATTATTATCATAAATCTGCCTAGATCCAGGTCTACACTCCCTCCCGCCCACTACGCTCTGCCAATGAAAGGCGTCTGATCCAACCTTCACAACAGGGTCCTAAGACGCTGACTAGACTCTTCTCCTCTGTCGCCCCCCGGTGGTGGAATGAACTTCCATGTGATCTGCAGAGTCCCTCTGCACCTTTAAGAAAAAGCTAAAGACCCAGCTCTTTCATGAATACCTACTAACTTAATGATGATGGTCTCCATATTATTGATGATGATGATGGTAATGACGATGGTTTTTGTTTGATAACGATGACTTATAAGATGGTTTCTATACTGATTAGAGCTCTCAAGAACTGCCCTCAATGTTGTGCTTTGCCTCTGGTCACTTCCTGTCAGCACCTGTGTGTCCAATCAGACTCAAAGCTGATCGTTTGCTCTTACTCACATTGTTCCCTTTTTTCTAGATCCTTGCTTGTGTTGTTCTTACTCTCTGATGTACGTCGCTTTGGATAAAAGTGTCTGCTAAGTGAATTGTAGAATTGTTGATTTGCTGCAGTCATGTTGTAGATATAACCAGTGGTTTCCAGAGGAATGGTGTGTGCAGTTTTATCGCCACCCTGATTATACACTTGAATCTGTTATCTCAGGCGCGCTCACATAAAAGGGGGCGTCTAGTGCGTTTTGCTTCCTTAGCAAAATGAAGGATGACCGGGCTGTCTGCTGTGTGTAGTTGACCAGAGCTGTTTTTTTCACATGCCCTTTCTGAACATTTCTAGAACATTTCAGGCGGATTGCCCCAGAGTTGGCTGTTCACACATGCGCCTCACAGCACGAGACTGTCTCTGTCGGACATCTAGGGGGGCAAAGGGTCTCTGGAGGCAAGGCAGAAGAACGATGCAGAAGTAGTAGACGAAGCAACAGAGTCCGCTATTTGACGTTATGATGAGAATTTTTGCCTTCGTATCAATGCTATGTGAAGTTTGAAACATTTGTTATATCAAAGGATCAGAGAGGAACATTCTGAGGAACAGAAAACATAAAGAGGCAGTTTCATTCTGTGATCTAAGACCAGACCAGTGGCATGCATTCAGTGTATGGTCATGCACCATTTGCACCATTTAAACGTCACTACCTCTTACCTGTTTCTTAAATCAGCTCATGACGTCATGTGGAAAAATTTGGCTGTTTGCGTTCACACATGCAGCTCACCCTGTAAATTTCAAGGAGTTTTCAGAAGGTTTATACAGGTGTGAAAGCGTCACAGGAAACTTTTTACCACATCACAAATGATGTAGACTTCACTGACGAGGCAGGTAATCACACCAGATGATGTCCCCCCCATGTGGTCGCTTTGAAGCTCCCATTAACCTCCAGGGTGAGAAGTATTAAAGCCAGTCATAAATAGCACATTTTCATTAGACATACACATCATTAAACAATGCTCAATTTGGATTTTTTTTGCTTTTGGCTGTTCACATTGCTTTTTAAATGTGGCCTGTATCAGACTCCTGCAGGCATCCACGTATGGAAGAAGACCAAATCTGATTTGAAAAGATCAAGACTCCATGTGACTTGTGCTGTTGTAAAAAAAATCTGATCTGAGTTAACAGGAGCAAAAAAAATAATCAGATTCAGGTCACTTTTGGCTGCGGTGTGAACGCAGCCTTAGAAAGCCATTTGTGCACATGTTCATGATTTCCAAAGCTACATAACTGTGGAAGCCGGCACACAAAGACTCTGCCCCTGTTGGTCATAAATGTAGAAAAACAGAAACTACCTCAATCATTTCTTCTGCTCCAACACTTGTTGTCAAGCAAAAAATAATGGCGTAATAGAAGTGCAATTTAACCGACAGTTGCATTTGCCAGGTTCTCCCACGGCAGCGCAGTAGCTGTCATTACTCACCACTCAGGCTATTTATAGCCACATCCATTAAGTCATCAAAGGTACCTGTAAAACATAATTAGCGGCGATTTCTCAACCATCATTATCAAATGTCAGCAAGATGATCAGTGATTAATTTATGGCCCTCATTATGAAACGTTGACTTTTTAAAGTGCATCACATGTGAGGATAGAAAAAAAAAGATAATCAACAGTTTGAATGTAAGAGTTTTGTCCTTAAATGAGATTTTGATTAACTTGTTTACTGTGCAGCCAAGCTGTACATTATGTGTAAACCAAAAAGCTTTGAAATCTTGTTGGAATAGAGGGATTGTCTGCACTGTATTCAGGCATGTTGCTTGATGTTACCATCAGCCATTTGGCAAATGTTTGGTGTTTTGCCCTTACAGTGACACATTTGTCACTTTCAAATTGTCCAGTAGAGAAGCTGCAGATCTACTTCATACTTTTCACGCTGATCGATTAAAAAAAAGGTGATGTGGAAGTTTCCACTTCTGCAGTCAAAGCTGTGTCAATCTGACTGCCAATTTCCACATTGGTCTGTGCGGAGTGTGGACGTCAGCGTTGGTTGCCACCCTAGTCAATTCTCCTGTTTCCACATCTACGGAGTGTTTCCAGCAGCCCCACTCAGCTCGGCTGTGTTTCAAAATATGCACTGAGTATATTTTTCACATAGCCCGCTGCAAGTTTGAATCAAGCTCGGTAAAACTAGGATAAAAATTGGAGATGCTTTTAAAAATGGAGAGGTTAGAACGCAGAAAGGTTTCAAGACCGATGCAGAGCTGGATAAACACTGAAGCTTCAGTATCTACAACATTCTTCAGCTCTATGGGAAAGGGAGGGGGGAGACGGCTCTAAACACTAGGTGTCAGAGTTACATATTGCTCCTTTAAGGTTGTCGAAATTATGAATATTCTGATATTTTTTGATACATGTTTTTTTAATGACTGACGGTGTCCAAAAACGTCTTGTTTTATTTTTCCGCTGACCAGTTAGTGTTTGTTGTTTTCAGTGTTTCTGCACAAAGCAACACAACAATTAAAATCAGTGCTGTTGTCTCTTCAGTCAACTTGTGGACACTATGACACACTGGGAGTAAACAAATATCAGAAAAGTAGTGAAGCATCAGTCGATCAGTCGTGTTTGATCAGTATGATGAATGTGATTGTGACTTAGGGTCGAGGTCAAAGCCCACAACAAGGGAAAACCACAACTCTCCATCACTCCTGGAGGCTTTGATAAGAAGCCATCAAATGGGATTGCATTGGAGTTTGTCAGTCAAGGCCGCTGTTATAAAATGTGAAATTGCCCCTTCAGGAAGACCCTCGAGTTGAAAGAGGAGTAGCCCTCCTCAGGTGTGATCCTTGGGGTAAATTAAAATGTACAAGTGTCCTTCACACTGATTATCTGATTGGCTCTCGTTCATCTAACTTTGGCTTCAGATAATTGGGCAAATCTTTGAAAAAGGCTAAAGTATCTCTCCGGGGAATTTGGAGCAAGTGGAAGGGATCGCTGCACTTTAAGCATAAGAGTGAATGTGTCCAGGATGAAACACTAACCAAGAGTTTATTCAAAATTAATGTCAATAATTGAAGAGATTATTTGCGTTAAAGGTCCAATATGTGAGATGTGTAGTGACTGAAATGAAAAATTGAGCTTACTATATGATCAGACATTTAGGAAACATGCTATGTTGAAGTGCTGACTTCCCTGACAACAATGCAGCAGCCAGTATGTCCTCTTAAGTTTAGATTTGTTTTGGACGCCCCTCAGTTTGTCAGATATGAGAGCAGTTATCAGGTCAACAGGTGTTGCAGCGATGGAAGCGGTCAAGAGAAGTGGTTCAGATAGAAGTGATTGTACCCGACCTAAAAAGCCTCTGCATGTTTCTAATAAGCTCCACGAGCAGAAACGTGCTCAAACTAGGATCAATATTGGAGATGCTTTTTGAAAAATGGAGAGAGGTTAGAACACAGAAAGGTTTACAGACCCATGCAGAGCTGGATAAACACTGAAGCTTCAGAGTCCACCACATGGTGACCTGAGTGAGCGTGGACTCTAGAGAGGAGGGGGGGGAGACAGCTCTCTACAATGTTTTAAATTTGGACTGCAGTACCCATTTTAAACACTAGATGTCAGAGTTAAATGCTGGCCCTTTAAAAGACGCTCAGGATTTAAGTAAAGTGGCACAAAACAGAGAAATACCTTTTTCTATCGTATCTCCTCTGTGCTGCTGCTGTCGTTATTGGGCTCAATAAGCCGATCTTGTTGATAAGCAAAACATTTCCCAGGCTTATTGCAGGATTAAAACTCCATTTCTTGCATCAATTACCCAGTTAAAACCTCTCTGACAAACAGAACCGATGATCTTCCACTGATACAAGAATATAAAAACGGTTTATTTTTCTCACTGAATCCACCTTCATCCTGGTGTCTAACGGAAAGCATCGTCAGCGGCTGAACTGCCTGAACAATGACATGAACTCAGTGAACAGCAAGGCTAAACATCTTGATTTCTTCCCCTCTCTCGGCTCTTTCAGCAGGCTGTTTCCTCTTCAAGGCCGCTGTGATAGAATGTAAAACAGCCTGCCGTGCCTTCCTGTTTAAAAAAAAGCCACATTGCAGCGCGGTGTTCAGGACAAATTAAAGCACAGAAGCGCCCTTCCCTTTGATTCTTTGATTGGCCCTTGACCCCCTTTTTTTCACAGGCAGTGATTGGACTTTTGCAATCTGAAAGGGAAATTTTTGTTCCTCGTGCTTTTGCAAGCTTCCTCGCTGAAACCGATTGAACTTTCCATCCTGCGCGCATTTTTTACGTCAATATCCAAGACTGCTGTTCTTCGGAGAGAGGAGATAGGGCGAATTCAAAGCACTTTTTAAAATCCAAACATGGCAGCAAACGCTCAGGGAGGCTTTCTAAACTAACAGAAAAATCATGTTGGATTAACTGTTTTGAACTGTGGGAATAAAAACACCAGAAGAAGCCCGAGATGAAGAAAGAATCTTCTTTTCTAATGTGACAGCTGCAGGTATTCTGCGACTCCTCACTGCGGCTGTGATAGATAATTTGAAGGCTGGTGGAAAGCTGCAGATGGGTACAAGAGATTGTGACTCGCTCAGCACAACAGAGAGGATCAAAGGAGTTGTTTTTCTAATACATTTGAAGAGTGTGTTTCATTACAGGAGGGTTAACGGAGCTAACAGTGAACCCTTTCTGCGGTACTGCAGAGTTTTGACGTTCAACATCAGCAGAGAGAGAGGACGATACAAATTTGGGGCTGCAGTAGCTCAGTCTGAAAGGACTTGGGCTGGGAACCGGAGGCTCGCCGGTCCAAGTCCCAGCACGGGCCAAGTCTGGAAATTGACCTGGTAGCTGGAGAGGTGCCAGAGTTGCCCTTGAGTGAGGCACTGAACCCCAAAAACTGCTCACTCTGAGACTTCTACATTAATGCCTGTCCATAGCATCCTGTTTATGCATGTGTGTGTGTATTTCGGCCTGTGTGTGTGTGTGTGTGTGTGTGTATTTCGGCCTATGTGTGTGTGTTCATGTTGATTAAACAGAGTGTAAAAACAAAATTTCCCCTTGTTGGATGAAATATAAACTAAATTAAAATACTTTGGTGTAACCTGATTCCTAAAAAGTTGTGACGTGTAAAATGAGAATGGTAAATGAACTTGAGCTTGTTTAGTTCTTTTCTCGTCTTCTGACTACTCAAAGTGCTTTTACACCGCAGGTCACATCTACACATTCACACACTGATGGTAGAGGCTGCTGAGTAACGAGTCCATCAGAAGTAACTAATCCATTCATACCTATTCATACACCACTGACAAAGCAGTGGGAGCAACTTGGGGTTAAATGTCTTGCCAAAGGTCACATAAGACATGTGGCTGCAGGAGCTAGGGATCGAACCCCCAACCTGACTGTGGAGCTTTCTGTAGAAACAGGAGCATTGACTAGAGTGACAGCAAACGGACCGGAGCGCATACGGACTATGTAGATCCTGTCAGTAACGGACGAGGAGACAAGCGACTAAATACCAAAGGAGGATGTGCTTCTACAGAATTTAATCTGAGAAAGAAAACCCAGAGAGGAGGAGATAGTGGAATTATGTTATTGTTAAAAGACGACTGACTTGACTGACCCTGAATAAAAGCAGATTATTGTGTTCTGCAAACATGAAACACTTAATTTAACTGAAAATTGTCATCTGTTGAACTGTTGAAACTAAGAAATGTCATTGATTTCATAAAAAATATATTCTCATTTTGAACGTTATGCCAGAAACACCTTTCTAAAAATTGGGGACAGGGTCATCTTAACACTTTGTAGCATCAATGTTTGTTTCAACAAAACTCTGTAAGGAAACTTAGGAGGCCAGTTTCTGTACTTTTGCACTTTTTTTCTTCTTTTACCAATGGACACTTCAGCAGTACTCTGGAAGTGACCTGGCAGCTCTCCAGCTACCACACCAACTTCCATATTGTGGGCTGCACAAGGAGTTGAACCGGCCACCCTCCAGTTCCCATCCCAACTCCCTATACAGACTGAGCGACTGCCGGTTAGGGTTAATTGGGTGTAATTGGCTACCAAATTGGGAGAAAGGGGGATAAAATCTGATACAAATTTATGAAAAAGGGAACTGTGGGAACATAGGGCCTAATTTTGAAAAAAATCTTAGAAATGTGGGAACACAGGGCTGTGGGAACATAGGCATGCTCCTGTCAAAGTGACGGTTACAATGTAAAACTCTAAAATGACATTAAAGTCTGAGTGCAGTGCCTGGAAATCCAATTTTCAAGTCTAAATATGCAGGTGATTATTGTCATCTAACTTCTAAAAAATCATTTCAAGCTTGTTTTTCCTATTTCTTCATTCAATTCCATTCATACTCTGCCAAACATGCAGCCAGCAGGGACACGAGCGAGGCACGCTGCCACCTGGCTCATGAAGGGAAGGGGTGTGAACAGATTTGGAGGAGGCGGACGCCTTCCTGTGCTCTGTCATGAAACAGACACTACCACCATCCAGATGTGTGTCACTTAATAATGTTATTTATGAACATCAGAATTCATAATTGGGATGTAATTGAAGGTTTTCTCTAATTGAAGTTGACCTTGAAGTTGAAAGTTTCAGATCATGAGGTAAACATATGTCGGGTAAACATGAGTCTGCAGAGGGCGCTAAACAGCTCGTTCCAGAAATCAGCACTGGAGAGCAGCCCTCCTGGCAGCCCTGCAGCGTTCTGTCCACCCAAAAGGCTTCCAGAGAGCTGGCCAATCAGAAGAAAGTGGGCACATGGGGAGGGGGTTCTTAAAGAGACAGCAGCTGAAACACAGCTTTGTAGGCAGAGGCCGAAATGAGTGTTTTAATTGACGCTAGTAGCAGAAAAATCAGGAGGTTTTTTTTTAGCTGCAAGTCATGCAAAGTTCCTCTATAGGTTTCACAGAATGACATCATAAAAGGTGAACATGTGGAGAATATGGGATCTTTAAACACGTTGTTCTTCAGGAAGAAACTGCTCTATTGGAAAGTGAAAACCATCCCAGGATGACGAGCTAAAACGATTGATGTTCAGTGTTGTCAAAAAGCAGCGTTTGACAGAATATCTTAACAAGTGAGAATTACTTTATTTTGAACACAACCCTGTAAACCTGTTACTATAACAACCATCATAGAGATCTTTAAGCTATTCAATGATTATTTACCTATAGGTGTGAGGAAGACAAAAAGGGTGTGAGCTTATACTGTGTGGCCGATTGTTTCGATGTGCTCTGATGCAACAGAATGGGGAACAAAGCATTTAGCGATTACAGAGAGGAGGAGACAGACGGATTACATTATGTTAGCCAGCATGACTCTGTGGTCAGAAACTGTGTTGTACAAGCCAGAGGGAAAAAGGCCTGCTGAGAGTTTTCTGTAGGGCTGAACCAGATTTCCACCACTGATACATGAACTGAATTGTTTTTTCTTGTTTGCTTATATTTGTCCAACAAAAAGTTCCTCACAGATTGGAGCTAATGACTCATTGCTCTGTTTGTTTAAATGTGAGGGTTGTGTGTTTGAGGATGCATGCACTGTTGTTGACAAATCTGAAAACACTTTAAATCTGTAAGCAGAATGCTATTGAGTCCACATATTGAACTGTTTCCTGCAACACTGCTGTGGCACTTACTGCAAGTTTCTAAGGATTTCTTCATCATGCCTCAGGAGAATGTTTGAGATTTTGAAAACACTGTGACAAACAAGCAGGTCCTATGGGTGGCACTGTAGATTTATTACTCCAGAGAGTGGCAGGAAAATCAAGCTAGCGTTAGCAAGAAGGGAGTGCTAACATGCTAGCTAGCTTATATGCTCAGTGCTTTGAATGTTAACTGGCATTTTCTGTAGTCATATAAGTTGGACATATACCATACTGGCACAAATAAAGACTTTCTTCCTTTGAATCTCACCTGAAAAAGTGGTGTTGGTCTATATTTGGGGTCTAGTCTTTGGGGTTAGCCACTTATCTGTAAAGCGAGTCGACAGCTCATGACTGAGTCATTTTCTGCAAGCCTCACATGATAATACAAACACAAAGAACTTTAAACTTCTGTTTGAATTTCATGCTTCAGCTTTAAAGGCAGGGTTGGTAATTTTCGAAAACTAGCATGATTTTGAAAGTAGCATTCCCTTAGTGCTCCGTCTGCACCCATCCCCCCTCCCCTCTGTGCTCCCTCTAAAGCCACGCCCCCTCACTTACATGCATGAGCGCCGTCCCTCCAGAAGTGGACCTCAGCTCATCTCTGTCATTGTGTAGAAACTACGTCGTCTCATGTCTCATTCAGCGGTCAGTAAACTCTCAGTATAAACTCCTGAAGTCATCAGTGACGAGCTTTGAGTGTAGAGAGCGAGCAGGGAGACAGGGAGGCGTCTGATTGGTTCATCAGATTGGTACCTCGTGGCAGACATTGGTCGAAGTTTTTACAGGGTTACAAACTGCTACAGATGATGGATTTTCTTTGTTCCTTTTTTAGAGAACATGAGTTATTAATGTCTGTTAGGACATAAAGACAATTTACACCAAAATCTTAAAAAGAGTATCTGGAAGAAAATTCCAACCCTGCCTTTCTTCTTGATGCTGAAAGTGGGTTGCACACATTCTATGGAACTATTTATTTTTCATTATACTGGTTGCTGCCGTCTCCAGTTAAGTTTGATTGAAGCAGAGAAAAAACAACAGTTCAGTCCACGAGTTCATCCTCTTAGCGGTGGATCAACATTAGCTCCAAAAATCCAGTGCACCATGAGGGCAAAAGGGGGTGAGGTGAAAGGATGACTCGGGATTTGTTTCACCTCACGGGAGGCCCAGCAGGAAGCAAGCAAAAAACCAAGTCTGCAAGTGGACTGTAAGGAAGAAAAAGGTGAATGATAATGGATTCTTTTATTCTGATAAGCCCGAGTGTGGGAGCCACTTACAGCGAGGCCACAGGATTAATTGGAAATGACCAGTTGGGCTAAATATTTGCAGGGGGCTCTTTAGGATGTTTGCCATTTCCAATCCAATTAATAACACAATTCATCTCCCGGTGAGGAATCAGGAGGGGATTTAAGAAACAAAAGATTATTCTTTCACTGCCAACAGGTGAGCCAATGACAGACAGCCAGGCGAATAAACGAACCTCCACGTGCTTTATACCCTCTGGACTGGTTTTGTACATTTGTAAGAGCGTGCTGTTTGACTGATGCCGCCGGTCACTGAGCTCTCACAGTGAAGATGGAGCCATCAGAGCCCCTTCTTATTGAATCTGCACCGAACAGACACCATCTGCCACAAAAGCCCCAGATATAATCTCTGACAACATGCAGCCGGCAATGCTGACAGTACACTGACTGACCGGGTCAGACATTGGTATTAATGCTGCATCTGTGTGACATAACACTGCTGGTTTTAGTTTTCATGCTTCATTAGTTAACGCTGATATTTTTCGGTTTTTAGTTTGCAGCATTTAGACGGCTAAGATGTCTAAAGGACAAGTACTAATCAGATACAGAGAGAACCAGAAACCTCAGACAGGACTGTGCGTGTCCTTCCACTGAAAGCACGTCTTGTAATATTTACTGTGTGTGCATAATATTCACTTTTTTGTTATAGATAACCAATAGTGTAATCGGTCAGCAGGAGAAGGAAAAAGCTTGCCAAAAGATGGATGAATTGTGCATGATGAAGTTTCAAACTTCATGCGACAAAGTCGGGATCAATTTGATGTGATACCATACATTTGATAAACTACCTGGAACATGGTTTAAGACTTTAAAACATACATGCATGTGTGTAAGGTGGAGGTTTGTAAGGATGTTTTTTTTTAAACATGCAAGAACTAAGTTAGAATGAACTACACACACAAAAGAACTACACAGCCTTGTACATATTAGTCTTTGCTTATTTGTGTATTTTTGTATTTATTGATGATATTTAATATTATACCTTCGTACAAAGAGAGCACAGTTTACCAAAGTAAAATTCATTGTGTGTTTAAGCATACCTGGGCAATAAAGCTGATTCTGATTCTGAAATACAAACTAAGAGTGTAACAAACACTGTTGTCGCTGTACCTCCAGATGTTTTTTTTCTACGCTCATGCACTCACTGTGCACCAAAAATTTATTTTTTTCTCTCCTGGGTCTGTGTTTTTATTTTATGTATTTAATTATTTATTTCATCCTGTACCACAAACAATGCTTTTCTTATTTTCTTTCTATTTAAGCTGCAAGCTCGGCAGAATTTTTTTTCTTTAGTCAATGAACGGGGACAGTTCTGGTCTGCAAGAGGACCCTCAAACAAAGGTCTGTTAAAAAAAGGACCTTCAGACATGCAGTTAAAGAGAGAGGCGGATGTGTTCAGTAAGAAGGAACGTCCAGAACAAGTGTTTACATGGTTTGCATTATCCAAACAACGATCGGTATGAACCAACTCTGGATCTAAATAAAATAGTTTCTGAATTGATTGATTGAGGTATTCTTATCCTAAACAGTCAAACTAGTGATCCATGTAAACCCCCTTGGGTCGATGAATAGCTAACAAAAATGCTATTTCAATCCATCCTGTAGTGGATGAGAGGAGGAGATATTTCAGTTTGGACCAGTAATGAAAGACTGACATTGACGTAAAGTGGATAATACTGAAGTTCCACTTTGTAAATGTGAGGCCAACGTCCTTTAATAAAGTATTCCCATCATCCACATGGTGCTTCTAAGAGGGCTGAATGTCGTGGAGTTCAGCTGTGGTCAGATTTTCTGGAGAGCAGTCGAGGTTGTGCTTTTAACTCAAGAGGGCATCCTGGTGCCTGAGGTGATAAAAACACGACATCCTGGGTTTTGGGACCTCACTACAGACCCTCCTCTTTGTCCTTTATCCTCTTCTGCCTCTGTCTCATAATGTCCCCCTGCTCTCCCCACACTGTGAACTATATCACCAGAAACAAAGGCTAAAATGCCACATGGACAGATGTTTTCAAAGTCAGTGAGGCCCAACCGAGCACAGATTGAGTATAGATTGTAGTACATGTCCTTTGGGCCTGAAAAATCCCCCCCACCCAAGTCTTACTGATCACAAACTGTGTAGCATTAATGGTAGAAAACACGGCCTGCGAGACAGACCCTTTCATTGATAAAAAGCTTTGACATAAACGCAGCAATGGAAACAGCAAGACAGCATAAACACATTCATAGACACATGAACCCTGAGCGAGCGTTTAGAGCCCGGGCTCCATCACGGAGTGCGTTCAAGCAAGACAGGTCAGCTGCACACTGTGAAACACTCATTCAGTCTGCTTCATGTTCATGATTGAAGAGGCTTTTCTTGATGCCTGAAGATAGCATCGGTTCCCTTGGTTACACCTTCTTCACTCACTTTATGGTTACATGTTCAGTTATGCACCTGGGCGACATAGGTACACTCCTCTGCAAAGGTTTACGTTGCTCCAAACAAGTATTCTGATTGGACGAGAGGCAGTCCATGAGTGCAACATCACTGGGACTTTTTACATCGTGTATCACTCCACCTGAGCCAGATGTTTCTGAGTACTGTAATTTACCATGACAGCAGACAGTCTGCTTTGTGGATTAATCAGGACACTAATTGAACTCGCTGCATGATGAATTAAAAACAGAAGAAAAAATAAATGTACACAAAACTAAGTAGCTGTTCCGTGGTAACCATGTCGACAAAGTAGTTAAAAGTGCAGGAACATGCTCAGGTTGCTTGGCAACAGGTCAGTTTAAATTAAAATGTGGAGCCACAGTAGTTTGTGGGTTTTTGTGGACTGTTTTCTTGCTGGACATTGAACTCGGTTGCGGCCTCATGCTTACAACTCAATCACAGCAGTGATGATATGCCGCACAACAAGTGTGAAACCAGCATGTAAATATTAAAGGAAGAAGCCGGAGTGACGTCACCCGTCTGTTCCTGCAGGGGGGCACATTGGAGTCCCATTGATGGCGGTCTCCATGCTGGAAATGCTGTCTCTGTCCAACTTTTAGTCAACCTATGACGACAGGGCTGAGAACTGGAGGCGGGTTTTAAGCTAAAAAAAATGGCTGTTTCATCAAAACTTTGCCCCCTCCCTATAATGTGTGCCGATCGAGACATGAGCTAATCATGTCATTTTTTGAACCAGGCTGTAAACGTGTTAATTTATGTTGTAAAAACAGCTTCTAGTGGACACTTGATGAACTGCATGATATCACAGTTCCGCATTGGCTTCATGTTTTCAACACCAGAGGTTACCACTTGGTGTGAAATTTCTAAAATATCTAATAATATCTAATGTTATTGATGATATAATTGGTTTCAACAGCATGCAGAGTCTTCTCTGGTCTGCACAGAATAAGCAGGTCAACATGGACGGTCAGCACATGCTACAGTATCCGGTCCTGTGTGGGAGTCAACCATTCAAATCTGTTGCCTCCAGATTGAGCCTCTGAACAGTTGGAGCTCTGAGGCGCAAAATGAGCACATTTTCAATTTTGTGTCTTTTTTATTCACAAATGGAAAAGTGGACCAAATGAATGGTAAATCTGCTGTTTGTGATTGTTAACACTGGAGATAAACACAGGGTAGGATACAAAGGCTATTTACTGTCTGAGGATTTCAGCGCTTTGTGTTTAAAGTCTTTATATGTGATTTTTCACACTTAAATGTAATATAAATCAAGTTTATCCTCTGAAAATAACTCTGTGAGTCATGACTGTCTACAATGGGTGTAACACCCGAGTCCCACTGTCTGTGATGTCTTCAGAGTTTTCAGAGTCCTATCTTCACTTTGTTTACATCGCCAGGACGGCCGGCTGACTCCTCCCCTCGTGTATAAAAGTTGTTTAATTGAGGGACTAGAGAAAAGAAGAATAACATACTGTACTCACTGCTTAACTGTGTTTCTAGATCACGCTCATTTCAGGTAAATTTACATGCAGTGTGAAGATACCAGCATAATAAAGATCGCTAGCATTAGCATGCTAACACAACAATGCAGCGCGAGTTGTTTTGGTTTCATGCTGGTGCTCAAGGGGCGACATCTGCTGGATCAAAAAATCACATATAAAGCCTTTAAGTTTAAATATTTCTAAATCTGAGTATCAGAAGCTTTGTTATTTCTATTTTTTGAGAATGTATTTTGTATGACTGTGGTGCAGTTGTACACCCCCCCCCCCTCCTGTGTGTGACTGACCTCTATTGTGTGTGTGTGTGTGTGTGTGTGTGTGTGTATGTGTGTGTGTGTGTGTGTGTGTGTGTGTGTGTGTGTGTGTGTGTGTGTGTGTGTGTGTGTGTGTGTGATATCGTCCACCTGTACTGCCAGCTGGTAAAGCTGTATTGGTGTTTTCTCAATAAAGAATCCAATAATACACAAATACAAACTTTCACATGAGCAATATTAAAAGCAAATGACTTCAGAGCTTAATCCAGTATGTCAATCCAAATGTAAGTCAACACAGACCTTCAATGAATATTCATAAAAACTGAAGAAAAAAAAAACCTGACGACTCACTTTTCAGGCACTCAATGCAACATTCATCACACAAAGAGGAGAAGTGGTGTTCTGCTGCTGCAGAGTGAGTTTGCTTTGATTCTAAATGTCATGCAGCCTGTAGGTGACTTCACTCAGCCCGTAACCCTACTGGTACCTGAGCCTCCCATAGTGAGACCTCTATTATCAGCGCCATGGTTGCACCTTGAATAGACGGTCTGACTGGAATACCAGAGGACGTAATGCAGCTGTTTTTAACCAATAATTCACTTCCTGAATCACAAGAACACATCAGGTTATGGAGCACAGCGGATGAACAATCCATCTCTAGATGGACTCTGGCTTTCCGTGGCCTCATTGAAAAAGTGATGAATGCAGACTCACACCCTTCTGTTCATGTATGGAATCGATTTTCTTCAGACACCACAAACTGTATCGACTGTCTCGCTCTGTTTACACAACAGACTTTAACGGAGAAATGGTAGTGGCCACTGTGACATCATCCAGTTGTTTACAAATCCACTTTTACAGTTGTTGTTTTTGGAAGACTAAGCTGCTCCAATTCATATTTAATGATCTTTATCACCACATGGGATGCTTAGCCCTTCATCAGACATGAACAAGTGAGGTGACGCATCCCCAGATATACAACCCCCGAGGAGGATAGAGAGAGGGGAACGACATGCAGGAAAGGAGCCTGCTCAGAGGACGACAACCTCCCTACATAGGACGCAGCCTAACCGGTAGAACAGGTGCCCCAAAATCCACTTATGATGCCTGGAGTTTTGCATTTTGGCCGTCACCTGCAGCATGTTATTCTTCTGTTCTCTAGTCCTTGAATATAAACAGCTTGTGTACGCAAGAAGAAGAGTCGGCCACCCTGTCCAAAAAACTCACTTGAAAATTATCTTTTCACATTTGTCTTATACGATCTGACTTCTTTGTGCATCTAGAAAAGTTCCCCCCCTGCTGGCCTTAAGAAAGAGTGCAGGTTCAAGGCACATCTGCATTGACTTCACTTTTTGAAACCAAGAGTCTACGTCCATTTCTTATACACAGCCGTCGGTTTCCATTGACTTTGGTGTTGCAACACACTGAGCACACAGAAATGTTTGAACCTTTTTCAAACAACACACGGCTGCTGCTTCTGCTGCTGCATGAATGAAGTGAAACTGGAGGCCTTCACAGGACCATGAGAGACCCCCGGACACGTCAGTCAAACAGCAGCATGGCACCATGATCATTCGGTGTTGTGGTCGGAAGTGCATCCGGAGGGATCAAGGGGCGGATTAGCGAGGTGTTGCCGACTCATTAGAGCCAGCAGGATCCGATCAAACTGCACCCGGATCTATACAAACAGGGCTTTTCAGAGAAACCTTAGTCCTTACGGAGGAAGTAGAACAGGGGGAGGGCTGACCTTGAGGAGGGATGGTATAACAGGGTTTCACAACAAAGACACACTGGAAAGCAGACTGAGTCTTCCAACAGACTATTACAGTTCCATTTGCTGTAATGTGTTTGTGCAGAAAATGGCGGTCAGAATAAGAACAACAAATTACAGTGAAGGTGGAAACATATCTGCTGCCTGGTTTCTTTTCTTGTTCATGTATCAGTAGACTGGTAAGGGCTTTGCTTTATATATCAACAAGGATTTAGTTTAAAATAGTCGTAAAAAATACCAATACGCTTTCTGAAAACACATTTAAACAAACAAACCAACAAAGCTACCTCTGAAGCTGCAGATAAATACCTGCATCATTTTAACTACAATCAAATCTGGATCATAAGTCTCACCTGTACATTGCCTAAACCAGTAGCCAAGACAAGTCGTTTGGATTCATTTGAACTATTATCTTTGCAAGGCCTTACAGAGCACAGCCAATGGAGAGTTAATGGATAAGAATGATGTTGATAAGGAAGGAGGCAGTGGGACGGAGATAGTCTAGCTGTAAGGTCGCTCCCCGTGTATGGAGGGTGTAGTCCTCCAAGTGGGCGGCACAGGTCCAAATCCCACCTGTGGCTTCTTTCCTGCAGGTCAGTCCCCCCTCTCTCTCTCTCTCTCCCTGATTTCCGACTCCATCCATTCTGCTATCTCTCGAATAAAGGCACAAAAAAAGCCCCAAAAAATAACTATTTAAAAAAGAGTACAAAGGAAGAATTTACATGCACATACAATAGGTGTAAATCTATCAACGTTAGTGTCAATAAAAAAGGTTGAAGCTGCAAACTTCTTCCATGCTACTAAAGGTAAACATTAAGGTTGTGACCTGGTTTGACATTAAGTTGTCTTAAACCACACCCGTGTTTACATTTCACTCGTTATCATAGAGTAAAAATAAGGATGTAGTTTCCATATGTTTTCCATCATGTAAGCCTGCAGAATAGTTTCAAACATGATTTAGTCACATAATATCTCAGCATGGGTCTTTTAAATATGTATGAACACTTCACACATCTCTGATTGTTTGGTTGTATGAATAAAGCAGTCATTTAGGTACTTGTGTCTGTTGGATCTGAAACCACTGGTACTGATAGTCTCTCTCTCTCTCTTTTTTTTTTGGAGGATAGGTCATCATTTAACAAATGGCACAGAATAAGTTAAACACCACAGAAGGCAGACATATTTTCACCTTCATGCAAACGACTGCCACCCGCTGCTTTGGGGAATTATCCCCTCGCATGCAGAACACTTGAGCGTGTTGGCTTGTCAGTTTGCCATCTGCTGTGAAGGGGAACTTGGGAACAAAATAATGCAACGGCCAATTAATGAAAGATCTTCACGAGTATCAACGACAACCACCAGCAGCGAGGCAATGCTGTAGCTCTCTGGGACCCTGGCTCGTAGAAAGGAAGCCATAGAGGTGGTCAACTTCACGGCTAACCTCCCCCCGCTCTCTTCCTCACTCCTAACCACACTGGACACAAACTGCTATTCAGGCGTTCAGCTGATTTTAATACACTGTGGTCTAATGGTCAGCTTTGAGTGACACAAGCTAAATGCAGTAGAGAAGGAGGAAAAAAGACAGAGCATGCAGATCAAAGTTCATGAAAACAACTTGCCCTTCTGGAGTTTTTTCAAGAGAAAAGTATGGTTAAGAAGTTATTCTCTGTTGTAATTGTACGATGGTTAAAGTCGCCTGTTGAACTGTTGAGCTGTAATAAAATCTACATTTTCTGGCATGCTGGTAGTTCCTGTTGTTATGCTAGCAGGTCATACTCATTCAGTCGTTCAGTCTTTATTTTAATCTGTAAAAATGGGATCAGCCCTATGTTCCCACATATCTAAGATTTTTCTGACAATGTGCACTTACATTAAATGTTTGCAATAAACAAAGAGATGGGCGCACAAGATTTAGCTGAAAGCTAGATTCCATCCGTAGTCCATTGCTACCGGATAATAGGTTGGCTACCAAATTGGGAGAAAGGGGGATAAAATCTGATACAAATTTATGAAAAAGAAAATGTGGGAACATAGGCACGCTCCTGTATAAATAACGGGGGGCATGCATTCAATTTCAATTGTGTCAAGATGACAATAAACATGCAAAATAAATTTGTAATAACAATCACTTAAAAAATCAATCAGGCCCACAGATTGCAGAACTGCATGCACAGGTTTTGAGCACACAGATTTGTAAACTATGGGGACAGATTTACACACTGCTTTTTGTTTTTACCTGAACCTTGCAGGCTCGGGTACTTTGGGCTTTTGAATGTGGTGTAAGATTTTTAGTATAAGTGTGTGTGGAAACTTTTCTAAATATATAAAAAATTCACATGAAAAGAGAGAAAATGATTAACAGGTTCAGAGTGCAGGCTTCACTCTTCACACTCTCTTTCTGATCAAAACCCAAAAATACAATTTGGCATGTACATAATAGTTTTTGAGCACACATGTACTTGAAATGCAGATAAGGTGCCTAGAGGGAGAGAAAAAAGAATCAAAATTGAACCGGATTCTCAAAAAAACCAAAAAAACGGGGAGGAATTACCTGCTCTCTTGATGTTGCGGGGCTACGTCCCCCATAAAAGACCCCAAAGAAGATGTTCTCAAATCCAATTACATTATTGTAAGAGAGATCAATATTGAAATATGATAAATGCTGTGTTGTAAAGAAGTGTGGAGGGGTGGGGGGGCACTAAAATGTCCCGACACGGCCCTGTGCAGGACTGTCAGTTAAATCATCAAATGAAGACTCATGTGGCCGGAGCAGGATTGATTCAGTACTCTTCTTTGAATGAATATTAATGGATGATTGAAGCGATCCAAACCACACTCTGTATTTATCTTTCTCTCTGTTCCTGATATCGACTGTTTTCTGTGCGTCAGAGAGCGAGCGAGCGACGGACCAAACCAAACCTTTGATTCACTTTTAAAAAGGCAAAAACGACCTGATTGGTATGAGAGGCTGCATGCACCAGTAACATGCAGCCTCTCGATCCTTAAAGTTTACCACATGCTCTCTCCGACGGCACCACACACGCAGTCTTCACCTTCCCCACACTTAGAAGAAAAGCTGAACCTCAGCGTAATGAGGGCTCGACTTTGAGAAAGCTTGATGGGGAACATTAGGAGATGAAAGAACTTCATTCTTCTTCTCAATTATTCGGCTAAATGTTCGCTAAATGCTCTGAGGTCTGCATCCAGCATACCTCTGGGTTTTGCTCATTTTAATTCAATATCAGAAGGTGGAGAATATTCCTCACTTAGGCATTGTGCTTGAAACAAATGTATTGATCTTCCATCACAGTAACCCCGCCTCCCCTGAAGTACACGCGCAGATTTCATTCCCTAATGACAAAAAAAATAAAAAGGTATTACACAATTCTCTAATCCTGCTTTGGTTGAGCGGGCAGGTTTATGTAAGAGAAAAATGGAAGTGTGTAACAGCACCGGCGTACTCATCGACTCCAGTTTCATGGAATAAAATGCCATGGGTGTGTTTTCCTTCCTGTTTGACTTTTTTTTTTTGTATCACATTCTGTGTGTATTTTTATCTTCCTGTCAGTTTTCTCTGCCTACAGAATATGAGGCAGAATTTCTTTGGCTCTCTTTGTGTAAATACTCCGTCCTCTGGTAGGCGACTAGGACTCTGATGTTTTTTTTTTTGTATTCTTTGGCTGGGAGTTACTTTTACTTTTAGCCACACAGACATCTGAGAGAAGGCAGCCCACTCTTTGGAAGAAGAAAAATAAAAAATAAAAAAGTGACGACTGAGCTCTCGGTGTTTTCTCACGATCGATCATCGCTATGAGGTAAAAAAAAACTGCTGGCTGAAGAGAAGATGAAATACTTGCTGCTTTGCTGTGCTTTTGTTCGCGCAGGTTTATACTGTAGGTTTATGACTAACAAACAATTCAAGAGAAAAGTAGAGACACCATGAGTCAGAACACAGAGAGAGAGAGCGATCAGAACCAGCAGGGAGTCAAACCTTTTGAAACTCGCAGCATCACTTCTTGGAAAATGTTGCGATGACGTCGCCTCCTGACTTTTCTGTTTGGAGGACAGAGTGAGATTTTTTTGTTCTGCTGCTCTCTTCAGGAAGAAACAGATTTTCTACCTGGTGGTGCGTGATGCGCTGCAGGCTCTTTTTTTCAAACTCCGTGTATAAAGAGTTTAGTTTAACTTCAAGAATATTTAGCCCTGAGTTCTTTGTCATATTTGACATTTGACAATTCGCTGCTCAAGAATGACAATTATATAAAACTAAACAGAGAAACACAGCTCCAAATGATTCATGATGTTGACTTTTGGGTGATGATACATTCTCTGTCACACTTTCTTGGATCATCCAGTTAAGGCAGATGGCTTTTCACCAGTGAGTTGGGTTCTGCTCGAGGTTTCTGCCTGTTAAAAGGAAGATTTAGGATAGATTCTACAGGATATTGACCAAATGAACTGAATATGTCAAACCTATAAGACCTGATTTTATTTGACTTAATGGAGTACATGGGTGTTATTTCCTAATTTTAGTCATTTTCTTTCATCCGTTAACCTGCTCTGTTTTTCATTTTCTTATTTTCTTTCTCTACCCCTCCAAGGTGAAAGCTTCCAAAAATCTTTGGAAGAGCTAAATTGTTAAATATACTGAAAGCATCGTACCCCCCCCCCCCCCCCCTCCAAGGGAGGACTCTTGCAATTGTTCTGCTATTATGTGTAATTACTAATGTGTGAAGAATGCTTTTCCTAAATAAAATTTTTAAAAAAAGAAAGATTTAGGGCTTGTGTCCATTAACAGCTTTTATTGTCACTAGCAGCGTCCATGTCCTCAGTTTCACAGCGCTTCTCACCAGCCCTTGTTGTTGCTTTGGTGTTGCCTTGGTAGTGACCATGAGGTGGCTTTTAACAGAAAGGCATGCTGAATAGAAAGGAATGTAAATGAATCCTGTCCTGTACAGCTCTTTACCTGGAAATCGTTCCCTCCAAAAGACAAGCGAGTGTAAGATTTAAAAGTGAAGTAAATTCATACATTTGAGTTAATTCATGTATTTAAGTTTAAGTTAAAAACAAGTTAACATTTATACAGTGATCTATTTACATATTTGAGTTTACAAAGTTAATATTGATATATTTACATGTTTTAATGTTTGCAGTAGCACCTAGTAACTGTGACCAAATTATATTGAATCTATCTCTGTGTTTGTTATAATGTTCGCCTTGAGTTTAATCCTCCTAACCTCTGATTGGCTAACGACGGGACATGTGATGAGTAACAAGGAAGTGTTGTGGTTGTTGTGTAGCAGAAAAACAATGGGGATGACAGTTATGTGCTGCTGAGAAAGTTATCCGTCTCCATCCTTCTGTGATCCATCCACCACACATTGGACCCTCACGTTACATGAGTGTTAAAGTGGCAGTAAGCAACATGATTGGGGGGGGAGTCATTAGGGGCTGTGGCTCAGTTGGTCGAGTCGGTCGCCTCTCAACTGGAAGGTCGGGGAATCAATCCCCAGCTGATGCGTCCTTAGGCAAGACGCTTTACCCCAAGTTGCTCCCGCTGCTTCCTCAGCAGCGTATGAATGAATGGAACGAGTGATGGACTCTTTGCTCAGCAGCCTCTACCATCAGTGTGTGAATGTGTAGGTGTGACCTGCGGTGTGAAAGAGCTTTGAGTAGTCAGAAGACTAGAAAAGAACGAGACGAGCTCAAGTCCATTTACCATTTAGTTTCTCCCCCGCCATTTTTGTTGACAAAGCTGATATCAGAAGTTCACCACTTTTATTTGAGTGATTAGTCGGTGAGGTAGAAGCTGCTTGTAACATTTCTTACTGATAAACTGATTAACAAATAAGCAGCTGATAGTTAGGGTGCTTTTCCAGCTCAGCAAGTTAGCATTGAAAACGCTGAACTGGCATCGGATTGTAATGGGAATGAGCGCTGCCAGTGCAGAAAACAGCGTAACTGGACCTTATTTTGCGACTGTGTTCATGGTGCATTCATGTTTAGTCTCTCTCAGTTATATAACAAAGACCACTGTTTACACCTGCACTCATTGTGAAGTGTCCTTAATGAACTTTTACCTCATTATTTGTAGCTACGAAGGAATTAAAGCCCAATCTAGGACCTTTAAATATACAGCATGAAAGATAGGAAGATAATTATTTCAGGGCTTAGCTCACCATCATGAACGTTTTAACTGTTTGTTGACAGATTTCAATCAAAGGATTATCCTTTTAGAGAACTCTACTGTCGTCTTAAATGACAGTTAACCGTTAGCGTACTGACGTCAAACTGTTAGCTCGCTGACAGCTCACTGTAGGAATTCTGACAGCTAACCGTTAACGTACTGACAGCTTAGCATTAGCATACTGACAGGCCAGAATGTGTCTTTGTGACAGAAGTAGCAGCCTAGCAACAGCCTAGCAACAGCCCTGACAACAACGGATTGATTGATTGACAGGTGAACAAATACATCAGTGTTTTAGTCCATGTGGAACAGAACTTCCTGTGCCGTGTATTTACATATTTCCAACTTAAACAGGATAGAACCAATCACAAGCGAGAAAGCGGGACATAACGATGGGATGAATTTGATTGGATCGTTAGCTTCAACAAAGCTTTTTAATTGGAGGAAAATTAGTAAACGCCTTGCCTAGAAATCAGTTACTGCAGGTTTAAGTTTAAGATCCTGGTAATTTTAGCATCAGAGCGTTCTATAGCTGGTATAAACGGGCGAGCAGGGCTGAGTCTTTTCTTTGTTCATACAATAAAGATGAGAAGATTATTCCTCAAAAAACTTACAACAGACTGTTTTACATTTTGGTGAAACCTAGAGTAGCAGCCCAAGCACTGCAGAGTCCTCTTTTATTCACTTCTGTAGTGTCTGTGAGTGTCAGGTGTCATGGCCCCTTGATTAGCTTAGCATTTGTGCTAAATCTCATTCAGCCGACACGCCGATTCCGACTTCTGACCAATGACACGCCTGTACTGTTAGAGTCTGCAGAGTTGCTATAAGAAACTAACCCTGCATCCCAACCTGGGAATTCATTTTATTTTACTTGACATTGTCAGGTAAAATAGATCATTTCTGTGTTTATTATTTGTGAAGTGTCTTTGCCAGGTCGGTTCTGGATGAAACCCAGGAGCTGCCTGGATTACTTTTTTTTTTTTCTGGCAACATTTTCTCATATAGTGGGAGTGAGATGTGATTGTGCACAGACGGAGGTCAGAGTGGACGGTCCTGTGAAAGCCCGACTGTCTGATGTAACGCACTTTGTTGTTTTCGCTGCAACAATCCCACAGAAACAATTCCCATCCTATATCGCCTGTACGTGGAATTTCATGATGTCCACTTGGCTGCAGAACAATGCCTGCATTGATGCAATCCAGTCTATATCACATGTTATCACAAACAGAGAGAAAGGCTCTAGGCTTTTAGGACCCTGTGTGGCCCTTTCCTGCTGCAGCAGATTGAAATACCTGGAGATGTTTAAAACATAGTCACCCTGTGTATCGATGAAGACGCTTGTTTGTGGGCTGTAAGCATGATCACAGGTTGTTGCTGTCAGTAGCAGGGCTTTTTGATTGGCAGATAAATGCGGATGTACAGTGTGAGTGTGATGATTTCATGGAGCAACAAACACTTTGTTCCACCAAACGTGCACTCAGTGTCACAGCAAATCCTCTACAAAGATTGTGTTTACACTCAAGGCTGGGATTTACATTTCAAAGGATTATTGATGTTTTTTTTCACAATGCACACACATGCCAATGTACTACAAAAGTGCAAGGGCTTACAGTCATTATCAGGATAAACCTCGGGGTGTATAAAGGAAGGAAACAATCCTGCAGGAACTCATTGACTTTTATCCATCATCACGCTGAAATCACCTCAGGACAGAATATAAATCAGGATGAGTGACTATGTGAATATGAAGCAGCACGCAGAACAGCTGGACCTAGTAGAGACGCCATGGTCAATTATTTTTTCTCATCAAGCATGATAAGAATGCACATAGTGGGATTTTAAAGGTTTTTATTTTAGGAAAGAATATATACTGTAGAGGCGCTTCTTTTCCGAGCATTTGAGTCATCACTGATTGAATGAATCACCGGTGAGAAAAAGTCAAGGTGCATCAAAACATGTCTAAAGCCGGGTGTATAGTGTTCTGATGTAGACCGAGCTGGACTTGTTTTTGTTTGGATTGTACGACTAATTTTTGAAGTTGGGTCCCAATCGTGCTTTATGAATCTTTCACCCTTCGTCTGTGGGAGAGTTTTCTATTGACAGTTGTGAATACTCTACCCCGATTTGCTAGAAAGTCATCTGATGAGCCGGGAGAAGATGATCGCGATGTGATCATGCCCCCCCTGTAAAAACAATGCGCATTGGGTCTGACTTAAAAACAGTTGTGGGATTCGAATATCAGGTGAGAAACAGCTTGACTGATGCTTGCAGTTGAGAACCGCTGAACTACAGCATCATATTTGGAAGCTATGTTTTTTTTTGTTTTTTTTTTTACTTTAAGCTGTTGTATGGTTTTGTAGCTCTTAGGGAGGCCTTATTTGGTCCACCAATCTCTTTTTTTCCGGTGACATGAACCACTCATTTCCCACCTCATCCAAAGTGGAGGTTTAAAGGCGGTAGAGTAACATCATCAACACCGCCCCTACATTTATCGATAAAAGTGGACTTTGATGGAAAAACATAATTTTTTTGGCCTTGTGAGTTTTACAGACCCAGAGCTCCTAAAAAAAAGAAAGATGACTCAAGCTCTGCTGCTCTGTGGGGTTGCCAGAAGCGGACGAGTCATGGATCTTTATGTAAGCCTCTCTGGGATGATATTTTGATGAATTTTTTTGTGGCGACGCTGCATGAATACTAAATGTTCCTTTAATGCTGAAATGACAATTAAATGTCAGGAGATAGTGTGAGAAGTGTTTGATCTGTAGTGCTTTGGTGTAAGTCTCACCTTTTCTTTTAGCTGAAGGAGGCTTTTCTCTGTTAAACAGCTGCTCTGGATTCAGAGTGGCTAATTCAGCTTTACTAAATACCTCTTGATATGTCAAACACTATTAGTTCAAATTAGGTTGTTTTTTTTAACAACTATTTAATAAAAGTGCTTTTCTTTATCTTTCCTATGAGAAATGAATGAGTGATTGTGGCTGGGTTAGGGGTTAGAGTTGCCGGCCAAATTAAGAATTAAAAGGCAGACATGCAGATCCAAAGAAACTTAAAGAGGACATAATACCCCCCTTTTCTCCACCTTTTCAAACAGTCCCCCTGTGGTCTAAATGAAACATCTGTGCTGTGCTTTGGTCAAAATATAACATGAATCAAGCACCAGAGGAGGTTTGTGACCCTGTATAAACCAGCTCTCTCAGAACGCTCCGTTTTGGTGTGTGTCTCTTTAAATGCAATGAGCCCCCCCCCCTGAGTTTTCCCCGTAGACATCACTCCTCTGTAGCAAGAATGAAAATGGCTGACCTGCGCAAAATTTTTATTATCGGCTGGGGGTGGAGTCCATGGGTGGAGATACCAGGGGAGGGGAGGGGATTTTTTTTTTACCAGAATCCCACTGTGACATCACAAGGAGAGCACATTTGAAACAGAGCATTTTTCTCTGTGTTGTAAGACTTGTGCAGACCACAAACAAAGGACTGGATGGGTTTATTTCACATGTTGTGGGTCAGTAGACACTCAGGTTACCTAAATATATGTTCAGAAACACTGAAGAAGTGGATTTTTCATAATATGTCCCATTTAATGGCTGCACCACTTTCTACCTGCATTACTTTCTCATTAAACATTTATGTCAAATTAATAATTTAAAAGAGGCTGTTACCATTTAAATGTACAAACTGTTGCCATTAGTATACCATGTGATAATGGTATGGCCGTCTGTTATATTTATCTAAGGGCAGTTAACATGTATATACAATAAATTAATGCTGCATGTTGGAAAAGCTCAACGTGAAAGTGATAAACCATTTTGAATGTAACGACCCCACCACCTGTCCTCTTTTGACATCTTCCACTTTCAAATAAAAACTACATCAGTAACCATACAAATAAATGTGATTTCTCTGTAACTTCTGTGGAGTGGTTGGAGATTACATACGTAATCTTTAAGCCTGTAGTCGTCTTCAGACCATCTGGCAAGACTAGACAATCCCCCCAACCCAAAGGAAATCAAATCCACTTCAGCAGACAATCAAAGGAACCACACAACACTCCTACACAAAAGAAATCCTCCTGCCAGCCTGCTACAAGCCCAGGTGAACTCGACAAGCATTTTCCACTCCACCACGCTTCCTCTCTGACGCTCAGACATCGAGGTCTTTGGTCTGTCGACAGCAGAGCGCTATTGTAGCGCTCATTGAGTTCTCTCCTCCTGCGGGAGCTGCCACTGAGAGACTGAAATACTAAGAAGTGACTTCCAAGAGTCCAAGGAAGCCGAGCAGAGGGCCATTATTGATCGAGCTGATGTGGGATGTAGAAGCAACTGAGAGTGTTCGGCAACTTCTCGGGGAGTAACACAAGGAACTCAGAGCAGAGATGAAAGTATCCTGGGGCCAAGTGTGAGGCTCTGATTTACAAATAAAATCCTCCACACAAAGCCGAGCTCAACCTTTAGTCTATGAGAAAAACATGATGTGAACTTTTATTTATATATTTACTACAGACTCAACAAGCAAGCGCTCATAACATCAGTCTGTATCATACACTGTAAATATTAATGTTTGAAGCCTGAGTGACGTCAGCCATCTGTTCCTGCTGGGGGCTCTGGAGGCTCATCAGCAGCAGCCGCCATGTTGGAAATGCTGTCTCACCCTAACTTTCAGTCAACCTAACGACAGACTGAGAGCTGGAGCTGAGGCGTACAGTTTGTACCAGTGATGACAATTACTAATCAGACCAATTTCTTCTTTTGTACCAGGCTGTAAGCATGTTTATTTATGATGTAAAAACGGCTTTTTTGTCTGTCATGTGACTTCCGGTGATCCTGGAGCCAGCCTCTAGTGGACACTCAACGAACTGCAGGATTTGTTCACTTCCGCACTGGCTTCATTTTTCAAGACTGAAGGTTAGCACTTGGTCTGTATACATAGAAGAAATGGCAGATCTGCTAAAAAATATGTTCTTCAGATGCACCAGATTTTTTTTCTGTGTAATCAGGTTTTGGAGGGATTCATCAGTTCTGCTTTCTAATCAAGAAATGTCCCAGAAGAGAGAGAAAAATTCCTGGAATCATTGATTTCTGTCCGGCAGTATTTCCCCCCGCAGAGAGTCAGCACTATGAGCCTATTCATTGTTTTTATTGGATAAAGAAAATGTCTCTGAGTCACACACTGGATATCTCAAATTACACAACAGATAGTTCCAATGATGCGATCCTATTGGACAAGAGGCGTTCAGAGAGTGAAAATATCAGTTGTCTATACTCAGTCAAATTCTGATGAAGCTTTAAAAGGTTATTATTGAATTCACATGTAAATATCATCATCAACGTCTCCTTTAAACTGCAGGTGGATTCACCCAGAGATCCTTTAATGAGGTCGCATTAAACCAACAAAATGATTCCTGAGAAACTAGAGGCTATAAATGTAACGCTGGTGAAGTGAGCTCTGCGCCCACTCAATGCAGTTGTGCGTAAGTTGGTTAAGTTTTGATTCATCACTTGGTGTGGGCAGAAGAATGATAAGAGAGATGGGATTCAATTTAGACCAATGGAGAGTCTTTAGCTGCTCAGTAAGGGGGGTGAAGCTCTCCTGCTTTGCTTGAACTGATTATTTTTTTAAAAGGTGGATTTTGCATTTCAAAAAAGGAAAGCTTTTATGAGTCACCAGCAAATATTTCAGTATCAGAATCAGAAATACTTTATTAATCCCAGGGGGAATTTCGGTGTTACCATTGCTCTTCACACAATACAGCAGTAGGAAATAAAATAGAATAGAGATAATAAAATAACCAATAAAATAACCAATAAGTACCAAGTAGGGCTACAATAATAGTATATTGCATATTAATGAATGTACAAGATGAACTGTGTTAAACAGATATTGCACGTTGTAAAGGTGTTGCACAGTGTATTTTCTTAAAAGGTGGATTTTGCATTTCAAAAAGGAAAACTTTTTCGAGTCACCAGCAAATATTTCAACACACTTCCTCCCTGCATTCATGCAACTAAAGCCAAACACAATTTCTCCTCTCTGATGACAGCCACCACACGGCAAATGGATCTGTGTAATAGCTGGCATTATCATTACGTAATGTGCTTAGTGGGATGAGGGGAGCGCACAGGCAGGGTTTTTTTTATCTGATGAAGCAGAACTGCTGCTAACTTGACTACACACTTGACTGCTTCTGTCAAGAGACCGCACCAGTAATAATAACCCGTAATGTGAACAGGCTGACAATCTGGCCCCCTGTTTTGTTAGCGCTGGGTTAGTCACAGGAAAGCATGGGACTCTACGGTGAGTCATTACTACTGTATGACAGCTTGCAGATAGACTCCTAATAGGATTCTGCAGTGCTGGGCACTGCCGCTCTGAAATCACTCTTTATGTTGAATGGAGCATTATGAGGCTCGGGGGGAAGTTTTTAACTGGAATGATGCAACCCCCTCGGTTTCACAAAGGTCTGAAAATGGCTTTTTTGGTCTGGCAGAGGCAACAGATGGCTCGGCACAGACTTCTTTTCTTCCGACCTGAAGGCTGGCTACACACTAGATGAGTTTAGGCTCGATTATGGGGCGGATTTTTTGCAATAAAAGCATGTTGTGACTTATTATGGAAGCATGACATGACAGTTTCCAAAGTGTTAGCATTAGCCTCTGCGTCTCCCTTCTACTTTAGCTAAGCAGCAGCTTCTTTGGAGAGCTTTGGTACAGCATTATAAATCTACATTGTGCTAAAGTGATAACTAGTACCAGTGTTGTAGTCAAGACCACACTAACTAAGACCAGATGACACCAAGACATTTAAGGATTGAGACAGAGTCAAGACCCAGACCTAGGTAGGGTGAGACCGATACAAGACCGAGACTTTAGGGATGGAGACCGAGTCATGAAGACCAAGGTAGGGAGGGACGGAGACAAGACCAAGTTAAGGTGAAACCGAGTCAAGACCGAGACATTTAGGGATCGAGACAGAGTCAAGACCAAGACCAAGTTAAGGTGAGACTTTGGCAAGACCAAGACCAAGACCAAGCTAGGGCTAGACCAAGACAAGACCAAGACATTTAGGGATCGAGGCAAAACCAAGACCAAGGTAGAGCTGGACTGAGTCAAGACCAAGGCATTTAGGGATCAACACTGAGTCAAGACCAAGACCAAGGTAGGGTGAGACCAAAACAAGACCAAGACTTTAGGGATGGAGACCGAGTCAAGACCAAGACCAAGTTAGGGTGAGACCGAGACAAGACCAAGACCAAGACCAAGGTAGAGCTGGACCGAGTCAAGACCAAGACATTTAGGGATGGAGACCGAGTCAAGACCTAAACCAAGGTAGAGCTGGACCGAGACAAGACCGAGACATTTAGAGGTTCAAGTCTTCACCACCACCAACAACAAAGAAAACAACACATGCAAAATGAGACAAGAAACCATCAGGTAGCTTCTGTTCTGTTTGTGAAGATCAACAAAAAAACATAGTGTAGTGTCTGCGACGGGTCAGAAGAGGAGGGGGTGTGAAAAAGTTTCAACAATGTAAATATAGCTTTCATCAGGCAGCTGGAGGCGGGCGGCTACACGGCCCTCAGCACTCGACCTTCCTGTGGATACGAGAGGTGACAAAGCTTTTGTAATTATACTGAGTCTGGCACAGCTTACCACAGGACGGCTGATTCTGCAGTTATTTTAAAAAAGTAATTTCCTCTTGTCTAAAACTGGAGTCATGGTGCCCCCCCACCCCCCCATCAAGTTTTATTAATCTAGTGGTGTTAGACCAACTCAGTTTTTTATGTGATTATCATACTTTTCACACTGATCAATTTAATCTGAACGACGACACGCTTTACATATTTGATAGCTTTTGTTTAATTATCACATCGACTCACATCACTGTGGTTAATCTGCCTTTGTCTAATATGATTCCATGAGAGATTAATGAAAGAAACATTGAGCTATTATCTTTAGAGTCTTCTATCTTTTAAATTTGAAAGTTTAACGTGTCGTCTGCAGTGTCTGAACCAGTCTGCTCCTGTACGCACTGTGCTGAGTCCAGGAAAGTCTTGACCATAGACTGTAAATATGAATGTTTGAAGCTTGAGTGACGTCACCCATCTGTTCCTGAAGGGGGCGCTGGAGGCTCATCGGCAGCAGCCACCATGCTGGAAATGCTGTCTCAGTCAACCTAACGACAGGCTGAGAGCTGGAGCTGAGGCGGGTTTTAAGCCTCTTGATGAACCGTTAGATTGCGCCCACCTGTCAATCAGGTCAGCTAAACGTCTAACTATAGATAACATGTATCGTTCATAAAATCAAAATGGAGCCATTTAAAAAAAATTCCACCCCCGTAGAGTTTGTGCAAGTGATGACAATAACAAATCAGACCGATTTTGTAGTTTGTACCAGGCTGTAAACATGTTTATTTATGTAAAAACTGCTTTTTAAACAGTGGTGTGTATGTGACTTCCTGTGTTCCTGCTGCCAGCCTCTAGTGGACACTCGATGAACTGCAGGATTTTGCATTCCGCATTTAATTCATTTTTTCAAAACCAGAGGTTGCTGCTTGGTTGAGACAGGGTGGAAGTGTGTTACATGGCAACCCTCTTCACTTTGTATACTGTATGATAAGAACGACAGCAACAGCAGCGACCGTTCTTTGTTCATCTTAGTCCACTGTGTGTGAATTTAAGTCATGCTATGCTAAGTCTAACGTGCGAGATTCTACTTTTTTTTAACACCAAGCTGGTGCACTCTGCTCCGGCTTCAACCCTTCCTCCTGCTGTTTCTTAATCATGTAACGTATGTGATGATGTGTGCTGCTGATTCCTTCTCACCTAATTCACCCTTTTGAAAGACATCATGATCTCAATGGTAAAATTAAAAATGAGTTGCTTTTTAGTATCCCACCTTCAACTCAGCAATCAGTAAGCAACCTTAACATGAGTTAAGTGCCGACACTTATTTATCTTCTTTGAGTTTAAACCTGCCTCACTCTCAATCTTCTTTTCTAAATGTTTTAAAAGGATTGCTTTCAAGTTTCATTTTCCCGTCTTTTAAGAGATGTTCCAAAATAACAAAAATCCACAACTAATCTTAGCAGATGCTTTCTATGTTGATGTTGGATGTGTTCCTTTTACCGTCCCTCAGGTTTGTTTCCATCCCGCCTGTGCTTTACTGTATGCTTTACATGTTTTCATTTTAATCGTGTGTATTTGTAAAATAAAGAACTACAGATATCAGGCTGAAGAAACACCGATACGAATACAGTTTTGTGGTTTTTATTCACATTTCTCTGACAGATCATCCTTTTTTCTCTCTCACCGCCACTTGACACTTACAAGCAAACACTGTAGCTGAGGAAACGGCAGCACTGCCAGAGCAGGACATCTCAGGGGGGAGACCTGTGTGTGCATATATTACCCCCCCCCCCCCCCACACACACACACACACACACACACACACACACACACACACCTCACCTGCGCTGGTCCTGTCAACACGTATGGCTCTGAGGCTTATCTCTCAAAAACACAAGGGGCCTGCTCCGTCATGTGGGTCACATGCAGCGACCGTTTCTCCCCGGCCCCTCTACAACCCACCGCGGACAGACGACCACTAATTGATGTGGCAGAGATCCCGACGTCCAATTGGTTTTGATTACCGCCCTTCGCAGGGGAGCTGGGACACTTGGTGGGTGATGCACTTTTCCGTTTCAATTAAAATCAAAGATGAGTCACAATGAGTCAGAAAACGGTGCTGTTATGCAGATTAGCCAGCAGGAGCTTAGATTGAGATGTCCCTGTGCGATTTGGTACATGAGGGAGAACTATGGCACACCGCTCCTCCTCCCTCCTCCCTCCTCCCCCCAGAGGAAGCGTCCACATATTGGACCAAGTCTCACAGGACCACAAAAAAGCCAATTTGGGGCAGTGCTGGCTTTTTTTAAAAATCACAAACAACAGGAAGAAGACGCTTCCATCCTCTTACATTTCACATTTCATGCAGCATGAGGGTGGAAGTCTCAGAAGCTGTTTCTGAAAGGCAGTCAAATAAATCTGATCTGACGCAGCTTTTTTATTCTTGTCGCCCCACCATGCAGGAGGGAGGAAATAACGTTACTTCAGTGTGTTATTCACTCATGTACGAGGCAGAGAATCCTCAGGTTAGCCTCCTAACAAGTGTTGAAACTTTACTACAATCCGAGGAATCCAGTAAGTCATGTTTACAAGCTGAGGCCAAAGACGGTCTTATCCACTGATATCAAGGGGGGCACTGTGGGACAAGTTCAAAGTACCTCTGTATTGTTATTGATAATTCAATACCTCCGGTGTGCAGCAAATTAATAACTGAAACTGATGCATTTTTTTTAACAATTCTACTGTTGAATCTTTCCTGACCTCTGTTTTTATCACCTTTATTTGTCAACTTTTATCATTTGGAAATAAAAAGAGGTTCAGGGTGTTTTTCACATGAGGCACTATTGTCTTGTACTGTGCCGGGGGGTCATTGCTCCCCCCTCCCCTGAATGTGCTCTACGTTCACATTGCGTATCTACATCTACCGATGCAGCAGGTGACAGTATGCACATCCGCCAAAAAGCACACTGCAAGAGAAGAAGCAACCATGGCAACCACTCGCGGTCTGAGTCCATCCTGCTACCTGTGGATGTTTTTGTTTATTTCTGAGACGCCGACAACGGCCTTCTTCTTACGTCCACATCTACCTTTCAGCTCAGAGGATGAGATGAGCCCATGCTGCACGGATATGACAGTTTATGAAGCATCAGGAGGCGTTTAGAAAAATGTCATATAGCCGTCCACTTCCTGGTTTGAGTACGGTTGCATTCAGATCTCTCGGCATGAACCGGACTTTGGGATCAAGTGTACTCGGATCCGGGCCCAGGTCCCTGATGTGAAACCACCCTAAAACACATTGTTAGAAGACATTGTAAAGGTTGCCAATACAAACGTCATTGGGGTCGAGTTAAAAAGGTGGTTATAAAATCTTTTTCATTGTCGTTATTCTTCCAAGCTTGTTGGGAAGCTGTGAGATCTGTCAAACTGACACGATGCGTTCCCTGGCTTTTGTTGTGATCTTTTATAACGTAGCCTTGGTTTCAGCCATCCTTGAAGCCTCTCTCTTTCAACACTGCAACATTATATGAGTGCTTGAATCTTGAAGACGGAATCGTTTCACAATCGTGCTACACATCATCGGGCTGTGACGCACGTTGAATATCTCAAGACTTGTTTGGCCGATTGGTCGATGGATCAATGGACTGACCTCATTGTCGTGTTACAGCAGAAGGTTACGCGGCAGGAAATATCTACCTCAAGAAATCCTGCTCAACATGAACACAACACAACAATATAATAAATATGAATCTAAAATGCCTCCTGTACAGGGAGGTAGAGACGATGATGTGCTGGGCTAATGAATGTGCAAAAGTTGAAGCTGCTTAAGGAGAATTATGTGCAAGGTTGCATTTTTTATTTTTTTTGATGATTTATTTTTGGGCGTTTTTTGCCTTGAAGAGACATGACAGTGGATAGAGACGGAAATCAGGGAGAGAGAGACAGTGGGGACTGACATGCGGGGAAGGAGTTGTTCTGGCTTATGGCTCCGTACCCATTTAGCAAAAAGATGGAGCACATTACACCTGTTCTTTAATCGCTGCACTGACTTCCTGTGTAGTCTAAAAGGATAGATTTCACTTGTATTTAAACCATGAAACAGTCTTGGGCCTTAATACCTTTCAGACCTACTCACATCATATGAGGCACCCAGACCCTCTTAGATCATGGGGCTCCCCCCTCCCCTCCCCCCTTTTGATCGTTTCCTTATAACAAAAATTGTTTGTCTGCATGTGCACGCTCACACATGATTGTGCATGTGTCTATATGTACATTTGCTTGGGTCCACATGTTTCATTTGTGTAAATGGTGCATGCATTGTGTGTTTTTTTTCTTATATAAAAAAAGGAGGTCGTTAAACACACAGACAGCAGACTGAGGAGAAAGAAAGGCCCGCACACTTATTCAAATGCCACATAGATCTTTCCCATATGCACACACATATTATTATTTTTTTTATGGATTGTGTGAAATGCTTTTTATGCCCGTGTGAAGCACATTGAATCGCCTGGTGTCTGAAAGGTGCTGCACACATTAACTTGCCTTATCTTTTGAGCAGGAAAGATTTCCTGAATCTGTCCACACAGGGAAGCTGAACCTCTCTTACACTGCATTGCTTGGCTTTAATTTGTACATTTCTTTTAATTTGTCTGCTCTTAAACCAGTTTTTTTTTCTAGGAAATAGAGTAAGAAAGGAAGCTTTCTATAAAGAAAAGAGGAAAATACATGCAGACATATTGTCGTGCTGCTTGATTGCATGTTTGAACCTTTGTCAAGACATTCACACAGTACGGCTGTTTGTGCTTTGAAGGGCGACTCTGAGAATGACACTTAAACCTGAGGAACATTTGTGATATTTGCAACACATTCTCACTCCCAGCTCTTCAAATATGTCAGACTGCTCTGTGTGCCGAAGCTTTCAAAATATGACGATCAAAGGAACCACTCCAGAGTCTGATTGGCTCTTAGTGCGGGGTTATTAACATGCGACGTCTGCTCAGAAATCATCAAAAAAGAAAGAGTGGAAATAGTGTGCAACGAATGTGTGTTCTTATTTGACTTTTTATGACATGTGACAGTTGTTAACAACAAGAGTTAAGAATCTAAAATGGTTTCTATGATGCAGATAAATTTACTCTCATCCCATCAGAATGAAGCAGGTCGAGGCTAAACGAAGCTAAGGTTAGCCTCTCGTACCTTTAAGTTTGGCAGCCACATGCCTGGAGGCCCAAGTCAAAAACATATAATTTTCCCAATGTGCTGTTTTATGTGCCGCTGTTCATACTTTTTTGACTTGACTCCAGCGCCACATCAAACCGCTAGGCCTAAGAACAGCATCCGGAAAAAATGCTACAGCGGTCCTACACGGTCATGTTTGTGCTTTCGTCACTGACCGCTCTGCTGGTATTGACAATGAGGACTTAAAGAAGCTGTGAAGGGAGTTTCCATGTGGGCTCAAGTTATCTAAAGTTACTCATGTTCGCACGGGATCAAAAATAGTCGCACAATAGAAACCCAGAGGCAGACATTCAAGGTATACCACAGAGGCCTGGAATGGTACTTGTATTCACAGTAAGGTGCATGCAGTCATACAACGGCTACATATGAGTGGAGAGAAAAAAAGGCAATCATACATGACTTTATCCACACCTCAATCAAGATGGCGGTCATACTCGTAACTGTTTGCTAACCGCTGTTAAAGAACAACAGAAGAAGAGAAAGTAGGAGAGTAACAAAGGGTAGCACGATGACAAAGTGAAGGTAGAAGACCTGTCTGCTTCTTTAGACGATTTGTTTGGAGAAACTTCTGATTCTTAGAGCGGTATGTCGTTGGAAACACGTCAAACATGCTAATGAATATTAGACGGCATCACCCAGAGCAGGGCGAAAGGAAACAGGGGTCCAACACACTGAGAGGGTCAAAGACATTACTGAAGGGAAGCCGGTAGCGTAGTGGTTGGTGCACACTTCCAATGTATGATGGCTACAGTCTTCTAGGCGGGCGACCCAGGTTCGAATCCAACCTGTGGCTCCTCTCTCTCTCTCTCTCTCTCTCTCCCAGTTTGTTCCATCTCGATCCACTGTCCTGTCTCTGAATAAAGGCATAAGAGGCCCAAAAAGAAACCTTTAATATGACATTACTGAAGGCAAAGCTCTCGATTTACCGGTCGATCTACGTTCCAACCCTCACCTCTGGTCATGAGCTCTGGGTAGTGACCGAAAGAATGAGATCGCAGATACAACCGGCCGAAATGAGTTTCCTCCGGAGGGTGTCTGGGTTCAGAGTTAGAGAGAGGGTGACGAGCTCGGACATTCAGGGGGAGCTAAGAGGAGAGCTGCTACTCCTTCTCACCGAAAGGAGCCAGTTGAGGTGGCATCTGTTAAGGACGCCTCCTGGACGCCTCCCTTTAGAGGTTTTCCAGGCACGCCCAACTGGGAGGAGACCCCGGGGCAGACCCAGAATACGCTGGAGGGATTACATATCCCGTATAGCCTGGGAACGCCTCGGACTCCCCCAGGAGGAGGAGCTGGAAAACGTTGCTGGGGAGAGGGAAGTCTGGGTTGACTTACTGCGCCTGCTACCACCGCGACCGGGTGGAAGAAAATGGATGGATGGATGGATACTGAAGAGTATAGTTTTTTAATGCTATGTGGGTATGCAGAAGTAGAAGACCCCGGCTTCAAGTATTTATTAAAAGTACTCAAGTCTCTTTTCTATGTCCCATCCTGTGTTCACATAACCCAGTCCATGGTCCACCCTTCACTGCAAACCGAGGTACGGACCAACCTGTGACCCCGTTGTATGTTATGTTGAGATGTAAGCAGACTCATACTGCTGCTGTACTATTTGTTTATACTCCTGTTCCTCTCTGTAACTCCCATGACAGCAGCAGCAGCAGCTTGGGATTATTTGGGACGTTGCATCAGACCCAAACAGCCACTTGTTATGTGTTCAGTCTTTATTTAGTGCCAGCCTTCATTAGACACATCAGCAGCGTAGGTGAGGCTTGTGATGTGAATGCAGATGACTCCCATCCAATATTTGTGTTTACAATTAAAAAGCTACCATAGTTGCTTTGACGCTTTTTTTTTTTCTAATAAGGAAGTGGAGTTGACAGGATAATTATCTGGCATCACTGATGACTCTTCAGGTGATTGTAAAAATCATTGAGATGATGCTCCGACAGCTGTTTTTTGTAATTGCCTTATTAGCAGGGAGGATGGAAAGGAGACGCAGTTTGACGTCTGCGAGCAGCTGATGCAGGGGGTACTGAAGCTAAACTGACACCAAGTGGCCACACCAGGTGTTGGAAAGTGGAGCCAATGCGGCCGTGCAAAAATACTGCAGTTCCTCGAGCGTCCACTTGAGGCTGTCTCCAAAGACCCAGAATAGCATGGGTACACACACCTCAAATAACAGCAGAAATTAACATGTTTACAGACTGGTAGGAAAAAGTGATTTGGTCTGAATAGTTTTTGTCTTAATCGACACACACTGCACTGTGATTGTTTTTTTTTTAACTCACCCATTTTGATTTTCTTAAAGGTTTTATATGCGATTTTTCACACTTAAATATAATATAAATCAAGTATCTCCTCTGAAAATAACTCTGTGAGTCATGACTGTCTACAATGGGTGTAACACCCGAGTCCCACTGTCTGTGATGTTTTCAGAGTTTTCAGAGTCCTATCTTCAGTTTGTTTACATCGCCGGGACGGCCGGCTGACTCCTCCCCTCGTGTATAAAAGTTGTTTAATTGAGGGACTAGAGAAAAGAAGAATAACATACTGTACTCACTGCTTAACTGTGTTTCTAGATCACGCTCATTTCAGGTAAATTTACATGCAGTGTGAAGATACCAGCATAATAAATATCGCTAGCATTAGCATGCTAACACAACAATGCAGCGCAAGTTGTTTTGGTTTCATGCTGGTGCTCAAGGGCGACATCTGCTGGATCAAAAAATCGCATATAAAGCCTTTAAGGATACGAATTGTGCATAATTTGGGGCGTGAGCAGTCCGACTGCAAGCAGCAGCTTTGCAGCAGTTTGTCATGAGGCTTTGAGGCCAGCCTAAGCTCCAGCTCTTTGCCTGCCGTTGACTGAAAGTTTGTCAGAGTCGGCATTTCCAATATGGATGGGCTTCAACACCAGCCCTTCAGAAACCAATGTGTGATGTCACTGGAACATTGTCCAAGTTTATATACAGTCAGACGCCTTGAAGCAAAGCTGTGAACCAACACCAGTTTGATAAAGTCATATCACTACATCCAAACACCTTAAGCAAATGTACTTAAGTTGCTTCATGCAATTCAGCAGATTAGGCAGAAACTGATCAAGAAAAGTGTAAATGCATTCATAAAGCATCAGAGAGGGACTGAGGGCTCACGCCTCACACACTACAGGAAATCTGTCAAGAGATTTTGAATACTTTTGTTCAGGTCCAGAATCAGCCGGATTATCTTGTAGTGAGTCCCCTGCTAGAGGTGCATCCTGACCTTCATTTTAAACTGTATGCATGCATCTGTTGATTTTTTAATTCAACAGTCATTCACAGGAAGTCTGTTAAAAAAACAATTTTTTTGATGGAGACCTGTCAAAGGCAGCACGCCATCTTCAGCCCTGCAGTTTACTCTCTGCAGGTCACGGATACAATTTGTTGTCCGACCAAATCTCAAGTCCTACTTGGTCTGAAAAGGCCACACTCGAAAGGCCCGCTGTTATCCTCTTGATTGCATCCCACTTCCCTTTCAAAACTTCTCTCCAAGAACTCTTTGTCTTTGTCATGTCTTTGTAGTGTCTTCACAATGACGCACACTTTCAAAGAAACAAACACATTCTTATTGTTGCACCTGGATGCAGACAAATGAAAACTTTCCAATAAGAATAAGCTTCTTCCATTTCTCCATGAAGGCAAGATTAACGACGTTTTGATTGTCAGGTTGGAGGTTAAGTGTACATGTACAGTAAATACATTTTTTTTTAACATCATATTAATGCACTGACTGTTCCAAGTTTTGACAAGGAGAATCTTGAGCCCTCTACCTCTCCCAAACAGAACTACATCAGTGAGTGATATGTCAAAATATTGCCCTGCTGATAATAACAGGCAAGATGGATGCCACTTATATCACACTTACCGACCTCCCCAGATACATACTATAGCACTTTACAACTTGCCTCTCATTCATGCACATTCCCTAACCCCACCTGTGGCAGAGCTGTGATGCACAGGGCTACATGGCCTGACAATGAAGAACAATTTTCACACATTTCAACATGTAGACGAGAAACCTTGGGATTGAAAATCCAACCTGGCAGCTAAAGCATCTAAAACCCCTTCCATCTGCCAAAAACAACACTGAATGTATCTCCTGTGTGGCTGAAGCAACAAGTGGAGGGTAGTTTGTTAATGCTTTATCTTAGGGTTAGGGTATCATTAAGCGGATATCAAATATATCCTATATAAATATTAAATATATGAAGTAATGGCTTTCTAAACAAAGAAGGAAGCTCACAGGAGAACCATCAGACTTTCAGAACCGAAGAAAAAGACTTGTTCGGTCTAAAATACTTCAAATAATTAAGAACTGACTCAACTTTGGGCTGCATATCAGAATGGAGGTCAGTCTTACAAATGGCTGCACTTGGTTAGACACTGAGGAGGAGGGGCGGCGATCGTCTGACGGAGTTTTTTTTTGGTCTGTGAGACTGGCGCTATAGTGACACATAACCGATCGAAAGCTGCATGTTTTATTTTGAAGGGGTTTCCAATGCACATTTGCACATAATGCAAAACAAGGCAGGTATTCGTTATCTCTGTCAGCTAAAAAAAAAAAAAAAAAGGTTGTAGCTAAATGTGGATGAAGTGGGTTTTATCTAGATGTGAAAATTGATCCATAGTTTACTTTAACAACACAATACCTGGACAGAAACTGTTTCAGGTTAGGAGACAGCCGAATGCTTTCAACCTGAGAGGGTTCAGTGAGATCGCCTTGCAATTGATTTTAATTCCCTCACACAGCAAGACTTATTAAGAAACCTGTTGCTGTGATTGCTGAAACAAAAAAAGCCAAAAGATATTCTTCTCTGGCTCTAGCAGTTCATCACTAATCGAGCGTCTGCTCTCATGAATTAGAAGAGTGGATCTCTCTCCATCTCTCTTTTTCCCACTGAGTGGAAATCCTGGTTTGCTTTTGCTGAGGTCATAGAGCAACATCTGCCATGCCAAACCTGCCTCTTCTGTTCCCTACCATCCCCCCATCCCCCCTTCTGTCCAGTTCTGGATTAGAGATGGCCTTAACCCCCCCCCCCCCCCCCCCCCCCCCTTTGCATGCTGCTCTGCATGGATTAACTCTTAGGAGAAGCTACACTGCAGTAACACATTAACCTGCAATCACAAGCCTCTCATGCACTAAAGCATTCCTGATGAGAGAACCTCTAGAAAAGGAGGACACTGGAGCAGGTGTGTGTGTGTGTGTGTGTGTGTGTGTGTGCAACATGTTATTCAGGGTGAACTGTTGCTCGGCCAAATTCAAGGCAACAAATGCAAAATGTCCTTCACTGTTTCCGGGATTATTCAGACGGATCCAAAGGTTTGTAAAAAAATGCTGCAGGTTTGCAGGAGTGACACATTCCTCTCAGCATGGTGCCGACTGTCGAGTCACCTTTCTGACATCTGCAGATGTTTGGGATAGAAAATCGTTTTTTTTGCATGTTGAAATTTTCAAAAATTACAATTTATCCTTCAGCTGTGCTTTGTATAAAAAATAATCCATAAATATTCATCCTCCAAACCTGACCGATTAAAGGAATGACATTTAGCAAAAGGCTTTTTCAAAGGAACCTCCCCTCTCTGTGATGGAGGTAAATAAGGACAAACATCTTTTACGCTGAGAATAAAAGACAGACCGACTAAACAGCGTTTCCACCACATTATGAACTTCTCGTCATGTTCCTGTACTGTATCTGGATGAGCTCACAGATGCACGTCAGCCTCTTCTGAGCGCAAAACTGCGACTAATTTGAAGGAGCCATGAATCGCTCAGACTGAGACTGATCGACAGTGTTACACCGAGCACCCTGGAAGGCATGGGTAATATGAAAAAATGCACGCATACACCGGGAGGAGACAGACATGTGCGACCATTTCCTCCAATAAAATCACACATATCATGCTCTCCGCTGGAGGAGAGCAGAGAAAGAGAAAGAGGAGGAGGAGGAGGAGGGGGGGAGTTGTATTCTTTTGCAGCAGCAACAGTTGGCTGTGTCGACTGAGAGGGGAAAAAGAGTTTAGCTGCAGCAGGGAGACACAGACATACACACACACACACACACACACACACACACGCACACACACACACACACACACACACACACACACACACACACACACACACACCAGGCGGGCAGAGATAGAGAGAGATGGACGAGGCAGCCGAGAGAAGAAGAAAAAGGTGAGAGATAAAGCCACAAAGCCACTCGGGCTGGAGGGATGCCTGGCAACAGGCGTCAAAAAAAAATGGGGATGCAGTAATAAGAGAAAGGGAGAAGGAAGAGGAAGAAGTAAAAGGGACACACACACACACACAAACACACAAACACACACACACACACACACACACACACACACAAGTAGACATGTTGGAAAGCACTCACTGGAGTCATCCGAGTCGTATCCCTCCACGTCCGGCTCCTCGTCCCTCCTGCTGGCCTGCGAGGAGGCGGCGGCTCCGGCACAAGCCCGGTCCGGTTTATCCTCATTGGGGCGGTCACTCTCGGTGGCAGAGGCGGCCGCCGAGGAGGAGGAGGGGAGGGCAGGGCTCTGGGGCCCTGCTTGGCCCGCTTTTGGGGGCGGCGCCGAAGGGGGGAGGCCCCTAGGGTAACGGGGGAAGTAGTCGGAGATCTGCTTGATGGGCTGGATGGGTCCAGGGCACACGTCAATGGCCATGTGCTCCTGGATGCTGATGACGGGTTTCTCGCCTTTGCGTTGTGTCATGCATGCGGTCCAGCCCGGAGCCCACTCCCAAAAACCCCCCAAAAAAAACTGTGAAAAAGAAAAAAAAAAAGAAGACAAAAACAAACCCCCCCCTCTTGTCCACCTCCTCCTCCTTTGACCTCTTCCTTTTTTTCCTCCCCTGGAAGAAGTGGGTGTTGCCCCCGGGTGGACAGGTCCAGGTGATGTGTGTGGATGTCCCCACAGTGCTCTACATGGAGGTCCTGGAGTCTGCTGCTGCGTCTTCCAAGTGCTGTCCTCAGTCCCAGACCATGCTGTCTGACAGCCTCACACACTCTACTACCTACAACCCTCCCGCTCTCTCTCTCCTCGTCTCTTCCTATACCCCCCACACGCTGCCCACGTCTGCGCTGCCTATCTCAGAGAGCAGAGAGAGAGAGAGAGAGAGAGAGAGAGAGAGAGAGAGAGAGAGAGTGGTGTTTGTGTGAGGGAGTGCGAGGCAGAGAGGGAAGGGATTACAGAGGAAGGAGGGAGGGATCAGCTGATGTCACTGCCTAGCAACCAGGCGGTAAACAGGAACCGTCGGGGCCGAGGTGCTTAATTATGATATTAACCTGATCCATCTGTCAGTGGGAGGGAAGATCCAGCACGGTGCCGGACTTAGGCGCGCCATGAATGTGTGCGCTTGACTGGGTGTGTGTGCATGTGTGTGTGTGGATCAATGATAACCTAGAGCATGAGTCGGGGATTCCTGCTTTGTTTTCATGTAGCACCTACAGATCACTTTGTCCTGAAAACCTGTTTTACTTTGTCTCACCTGTTGCATATGAGCATGGTGACACTCTCTTTTTAAAACAAGCTTTGCAGGTTCATAGTAAGACAAAACTAAAACATGTTGCACAAAATGACCACACAGACAGAAACATAGGAAATCTGAAACAGACATGTGCAAAAAATGAAAAGGCAACACAGCCTCTGTCGAGACCATTGGTTGCTTTGCCATGCGCTTGATCCACTTTAAGAAAGCACATTTTCTTGTCAAAATCAGAAGGTTTTTTTGGCAGCATTTTGAATTTCAGAGGGAAATGTGACTCCCTGGATTTCCAATTTTCCCTGATTTTACTTTAATATTTATTTGACACCTGATTAAACAAAACAAAAGCGTACAGTATTTTTCTCTTCTAAGTATTTTTTTGACCCGTCTGTTTGGTTTTGTTGTTTGTGTGAAGCACTTAGAAACAACAAATTCTATGCTCTATAAGTAAAGGTTACATTTATTTTTTAAAAACCTGGATTTCTCTTCTATAGGCTTTACAGGTGAAAAACCTTAAAGGCTTTATATGCGATTTTTTGATCCAGCAGGTGTCGCCCTTGAGCACCAGCATGAAACCAAAACAACTCGCGCTGCATTGTTGTGTTAGCATGCTAATGCTAGCGATCTTTATTATGCTGGTATCTTCACACTGCATGTAAATTTACCTGAAATGAGCGTGATCTAGAAACACAGTTAAGCAGTGAGTACAGTATGTTATTCTTCTTTTCTTTAGTCCCTCAATTAAACAACTTTTAAACACGAGGGGAGGAGTCAGCCGGCCGTCCCGGCGATGTAAACAAAGTGAAGATAGGACTCTGAAAACTGTGAAAACATCACAGACAGTGGGACTCGGGTGTTACACCCATTGTAGACAGTCATGACTCACAGAGTTATTTTCAGAGGAGATACTTGATTTATATTATATTTAAGTGTGAAAAATCACATACAAAGACTTTAAATTGCAAAAAAAAAACAATGCAGTCACTTTTTTCTCTGATATCTCAAACAGGAAGTGAAAAGCCTGATGTTGTTTAGAATAAAAAGTTCCTCAAAGGCAGAAATATGCAAAACTGGTTGTTTGTAAAGTCTAAAACATTGGGTGTAGAGGGGGGCCATTAAGGCAAACTGTCCCCCCAGCACCCCAAAATGACAAATGCCACCCCTGCTGCTCTTTTCATTACAGCCTGATTTCACTTCACTCTTATCCAAACAAACAGACATACCTTCATTCATGCTTTCTCTCATGCTCACTTGTTTAAACCTCCTGACAGTATTTCCAAATCTCCGTTTACCAATTTCACACCCCGATGTTGTCACACACTTCTTAATTGCTCGCCATCTGCCCTGATTATCGCAGGTGGCAGTGCAAATCCGTATCACTATACATTCTCACACTAGGTTGAAAAACATATTGGCGCTCTTCACCATTGCTCATTCATCTGCGTGACACTGTGACTGTTGTGATTAACTGGTGTCTTGTTGAAGCTGCAGTATGCATGCAGGAGATTTAAGGAAATGACACCTTGTTGTGTTACTAGATTAAATAAACATTTTATAGAAATTTGCACACACATACAAAAAAACCTATAATTTTTGGGTAATCATTTTTTGTTTTGTCTTGCAGAACTTCGGTTATCCTCTTTTGCAAGTTCAGGTTGTCAAAACAAACGTGCTGCTTTAAAATTGTAACACTCTATTTAAGTTCAAGGTATGCAAACCTTGATTCTTTGCATCCCTGAGCATACCATCAAATCACTTCTCATACCCCTCGGATCACATGAACAACAAACTCTCTCTCTCCAGACGGTCGTCTTTCTCTGCAGAATCACCAGGAACCGTTTACCTCTGCAGCAGCTCTGTCATCACACAAACAGCACTAACACATCGGCAGTGAACAGATGATGCAGCGCCCTCTTGTGTCAGCTGTCAGCAACAGGTAAGAGCTTTGTTGCAATTTAAATTCAAAGGCTGTGATCGGGATAATGGGCTGTTTTTTGAGCTCCATAAGATAATTCGACTCCAGATGAGATTTTAATGAAGGTGGAGCTTCATAACCATGTTGTGTCTTAGCCAACAACGTACTTCTTTCTATATCTTAACAGCCCATAATGCACAAAACACATCCTTTTTTAGTGGTAGAGACTGAAGATTGATGCTTCAAAACACTGATTTAGAAAGGTTTAAACCACCAACCACCAACTGCATGCTTTGTTTTGGTGCCTTGTGAACAGAGGACTTACATTACATCATCTTTCACCACAATGCATCACCACAGGATCCATACTGAGGATTTCCTGAGGTAAATTTAGTACCTTGTGAAGTATCAATTGATGACAGCTATATGCTTCATTAGCTTAAAGGAGTAATCAGTAAAATATCTCTTGACTGAAATGATAAAGGTATCTTACTCTCTGATCATTAAGGAAACATGCTATGTTGAAGTGCTGGCTTCTCTGACAACAATGCAGCAGCCAGTATGTCCTCCTTCTAACTTTAGATTCTGCTCCTGAATGCTCTGGATTTGTTTGGACCAGAGAAGGTAGGCGCTTTTAAGGAACACCCCCCCACCTCCCCAAGTGGCCGTTTTGGACGCCCCTCGGTTTGTCAGATATGAGAGCAGTTATCAGGTCAACAGGTGTTGCAGCAATGGAAGCGGGAAAGAGAAGTGGTTCAGATAGAAGTGATTGTACCCGACCTAAAAAGCGTCAACCCCTACAGGCTGCATTCTTTTAGCGCAAACAGT